>NC_140483.1:125560590-126158090 GCF_964271855.1 Acomys minous
GAAGAAATCATAATAATTTTAAATAAATTAACGCTGCAGAGTTTATATGTTTCCAGATGTGTATATGTTGTAAGTTTATAGTAATTGCAATATCAGGTTGATTTAATAACTCTGAATTTAATGTGTTTAGCAAAATTTCAATGAGTATTTATGAACTTTATTTCTTCATTATTATGTAATCTGTACTCATAATTTTCTCAATTCTTAAAATTTAAAATTTCATCTTTTTAATTTTCAAACAGTCAGCACATAAATTCAAATAATAAGTTGAGATGGAGGAATCTGAGAAGAATTTGCCCCTCTGAGGGATTTAAGTAAAATTTTGTCAATGACATTGGCAGCTTAAAAACTAAATTTATGGCAGATTTAAAAAGACCTCACAATTTGTCTTTAATATTTGATGACTTTGTTAGTTTCTTCTTAACCTAATCTATATTTCAGCTCCATTTTATCCATATAAAATTAGCTGGTTTAGATAACTAGCACATTGGGGATCTTACAATCCTCTCTTACACTTTATATGCCATTGGCTTCTCTTGCCTCTATGATTCAGATATGGTTTTAGTGTGTCACCAAAAACTAGTGTGTAAGAACTTTTGGCCCCACTCTGAGGGTGCTGAAATAAGGAACTTTAAAAAGAATAGAACACAATGAACATGAACACATGAAAAATGATTTTTATTTTTTAGACTTATAATTGAAATTAAATTCACTGCAATATGAAACTCAGATAACTCAAGGAGAAACCCAGCTTCCCATTTGTACAAAAAAATGCCACAATAAGGAAAAACACAAAACATAAAAACTGGAGTACACAAAGTAAATTTGCAAGGAAACATAAATATATTATTTTTGTATTTAGAAATGAATAATGTCTTATGAAAATCTCTAAAACTCACACAAAAGCTTCTCCACTTCCACCCAAGATTGTAGCAATCATTATAGCTTCCTGTTTTCCCAAAGCATGGAGAAACATAAAAAAATCTCAGCAGGTGGAAGATTTTCCGAGATTTTTGTTTAAGGAAGCATAAAAAAAATGACACTTTTACTCATCAATATTTCTATATATCTTTACAAATCCACTCACTGGATTTTAAGTTACAGACAGAAGATACAAATGCTAATTTCAGATACATTTATTCCCTGGCTACTTGCTTCTATCAGAGAATAGATTACCCTGGGTGGACTGGGGATGAGTGGGACTGGGAACAGGAGGGATCAGGTGTGTTTGAGTGCGAGAGAGTACTGGGAGAAATGACTGAGACTGGTTAGCATTTCTGGGGCAAAGTAGAACTTGTGTGAGGGAAACCCACAGGAATCTATGATGATAATCCTAGTGAAGACTCCCACCAGTGGGGGATATTGAATCTGAACCAGTCATCTTTTGTAACCAGGAAATGCCTCCAGGGAAGAATTGGGTCACCAAGCTAGCTACAATTTATTCTGCCTACAAATGTGTTGAGGTAGGGGTGGCGCAGATCCTGTAAGAATGGTGGCACTCAGAGGAAGGACAGCAGGTTACCGAGAAGAGACTTGATACCCTATGAGCATATACAGGGGGAGGTAATCCCCCTCAGGAACAGTCATAGGGGAGGGGAATAAGGGGAAAATGGGAGGGAGGGAAGAATGGGAGGATACAAGGGATGGGATAACCATTGAGATGTAACAAGAATAAATTAAAAAAAAAGAAAAAAGAAAAGAATGGCAGCCAATGACTGGTCTAACTTGAGGTCCATGCCACAAGAGGACACTCATGCCTGACACTGCCAGGAATTGCAGAAATCAGAGTCTGGATAGCCCAGAGACCTAGAAATAAAGGAACATTTAATCTATTGGAACAAAGAGGAACGTAGCTTAGTTAGTGGGGGTACCGCCATCCAAAGAGACAGCTGTAGTTCTTGTGGAATCCTAGTTAGTTCTGGTGCTGGTGTAGAGAAAAAAATATCATGAAGAAACAAGCCTAGTTGCTGAATCAATTTGGGTTTATGGTTCCCATCTGAGTGAGATGGGAAACATAGCCTTGCTCACATGCTCCTACAATGAGGCTGTCTGAGATGTTCGCCTCAGTAGATGAGACCAACCCAATAGATGAGATACCTAGCTTTGGATTTTAATGAAGAATTATCTTATATTAAAATTTTAATGGCATCTATCTATCTATCTATCTATCTATCTATCTATCTGTCTATCTATCTATCTACCTACCATCCATCCATACATTCATACATACACAAACACACATGTGCCTACTATGTATGTGCTATGTGTATCCTATACTTGATGTGATATATGAGAGTCAGAGGACTCCCAACAGTTGTTTCTCTCTTTTTTTCCAACTGGTACATAGGAACTGAACCCAGGTAGTCATGCTTGGAGACTGATTCTTTTACTTGTTGAGCTATCTCATGGACCTGGATGGTTTTTTTTTTTGAATGCAGGAATATATAGTTATTTGTATATGTGCCAATAAAAATCTCTGTGTGTGTGTATGTGTATGTTTTTTTTTTCTGTGTGAGTGTTTGTATATACCCATGAATACATTAGTTTCATATTCTGGAAGCAGCCATGAACAACCTCACATGCCATCTTGAGGAACACCATCGACTCTCATTGAGGTAGCATACCTTAATGGCCTGGAACTCACAAACTAGGCTAAACTGTCTGGGTAGTAAGGCCTAGGTCAGCTTCTCTCTCTGCCTCACTAGTTCTGTGATTACACACCATGTCTGGCATTTTTACCTGGATTCTGGGGGTCTGACTCAGGCCCTCCTAGTTGTAAGACAATGGCTTTACTGGGTGAATTATCTCCTACGTCCTCTGATCTCTATCTTTGAGCTTTCCAATTTGGGGACTAAGTTAACTACTTTATTTCTTGATACATTGCCCAGTATCAGGAACTTTGTGATACCAACAGAAGATGGATTCATATACCAATGAAGGAAACACAGAAAAAGCTGAGAATGTTTTTTCTTTAGTTCCCAAGAATCCTTAGTTACTCTTCTAGCTACCTTTTACTAATGTTTCTTCCTGACTCTTTTCCTATAGTTAGTATGGGCTTAGAACACAGTTAGTCTTACTTGGAAAAGATTCTTTAGTGACATTTTAGTGACATTCAGAAGTTTTAACCAGTTAACTTTAATGCCACTATTTATTTATTTATTTATTATATGCAGTGTTCTGCCTGCATGTACACATTCAGGCCAGAAGAGGGCACGAGATCTCATTATAGATGGTTGTGAGTGACCATGTGGTTGCTGGGAATTGAACTCAGGACCTCTGGAAGAACAGTTAGTTATGGCTCTTAACCTCTGAGCCATCTCTCCAGCCTCAATGCCACCAATCGTTAAGCTCACCTGTATGCTAAACCTCCGTTATAAAGTCACCAATACTCAATGGCTTCTGAGGATATTTCATGTCAGGTATGCTGAAACACAGAGGCTAGCTGAGACACAACCATCAGCAGTGCTTCACACTTGTAGTGGTGGACAGTGGGAAGCGTCACACAGAAGGTGGTGGAGAATTATTTTGTAGACATTATACAAACATCTCTTAGATTAGATCATATTATTTTTTAAAGAAGAAAAATAAAAACAAACCCCCCAAAACACACACACACACACACACACACACACACACACACACACACACACACACACACATTTCTATACTTTGAAACTCAGTAGCTGTCTTATGGAGAAACATGGTAGCATTTTACAAAACAGGTACCAATTACACTAAATATTCATAAATAAATCATAAAGTTGTTTTGGAAAAGGAGAAGACATTGCTTTTTAATGTTTAGTTTCAGTTTTGCTAACGAAAAATATACAAAGTTTTCATGAGGGAGGACCTCAACAGAAAGTTAGGAGACTTGAGGAGAGACTGTGACTGTGGTGGCTTTTGCATCATCAAGTGCCTCAGATCAGTTTCACTTAATATTCACTGATATTTAGGAATGCTTGAAATTTTTCCTCATAACACTGAGTTTTGAAGAACTTTTTTCTGTAAATGCTAAAGAGACACATTTTGATAAAAGAAAGAGAAGAAACTCCAGATATAGTGTGTATTCAATATTAGGAATTTAATAAGGTTTCTTTCCTCACAAAATGGTCATGATTTGATTCAATTAGAAGCTCAAAGCCTGGCTCTCTGATACTGGTGAGCCTCCCAAACTTCAGTCCATTTCATTTAAAAAAATTTAAAATATATATGATATTCAGTTGTTTGAAAACTAGAAAACTATAGAGAAATATACAAGTAAAAGTTACTTGAAACTATATGCTGTTACATATATTAACATTACAATATTAACATATGTCCAAATGCCTCATTGGCAAATGTGTCTTTAAGTTAAAATGCCTTTGAACTTCAGAAAGGTAATATCATACATATGCTGTCTACTATGTAATGCCAACAGCAAGGAAGGTTGGCATTTGAGAATCAAACTAAAAGTCTTTCTGCAAGAAAATTTGTTAAGAACAATATTGGAAATAGAAATAAATTTTATCAGAAATTTCAAATTGTTGTGAATTCAATTCAATGAATTTAGAATGCACATTGTTGGCACTAGTTCTTTCCTCTATTCTTCTGAGATTTTGATATCATAAAAGCAAATATGATTGGTGGACTCAATATTGAAGCAAAGAGGTAGACCCCTAAAGAGGTTCCAATGACCAGTGGGTCATTCATAAAATAGTATCTCTAAATATTGAATGAAGACAAAACAGGATATTTCAGGATGCTATCTATGATTACCACACCTTTCTTAGAAATCACCTGGAAAAATGTTCCTTCTTATACATAGTCTGTTCCCTTTCTCATGGTCTTTAAAAACATCTGAAATTGAACATTTTCAAACCGCTGCCATAAATATTTAAAAAGTGGAAAATGATGTATGATTATGATTAGGTTTGGATGGCTATCTTGTTTCTATGATTGTTTATTACAATGGCTGGTGTTTCCACAGGTCCTTGGAGTGGGTATAGAATAGTGTTTATTTATTACTGAACAATGCCAAGCCTCTCTAGAGACATGGTGCTATGGTTGGAGATAGAGTATCCCATGATTTTCATAATTACTTTGGCATGTCTTTGTAAATATGAGGAGCACTAGATGCTTTACACTAGAAGTTCCTATAAAAATATTTCATTTTCTGTTTAAATTTACTAAGTAATCCAATTCAGGCACAATGAAGAGTAAAAATATTTCAAACCTAAGAAAACTATATGCAAATTAATAGAATAAACAAAGTTAAAGTACAAAATAAAAATGTGTAGACAATAAATTACATAATAAGAATTACAATTCAAAGCAGAGAGAAAAACACATTTTTAAAGGTAATAGTATTGGATAACAAGATTATATGCACTTAATTAAGTAATGTAATTATTTTCCCTAGAGTTAACAGGTAATGTGAAGTTAGGATAAATCCAAAATATCTGTCGATAGGATAGGTCGGAAGAAACAGTAGAGAAAATAAACAATACTAGATTTGAAAAACAGTAATCTGTTGGTCATTTATATATTTAGGTTTTGAAAGTTAGTGACAAAAATGAGTGCAGAAAAGAAACATTTGCAAAAACTTGGTATCACCATGATACTCATAGCTGTATGTGAATGTAATGCCAACAATAAAAGTCAGTATGAGAAGAGACAATTTTTAGAAGTACAGAGTTTTCTTATGTGGTTGTTTGAATAAGAATGGTCCCCATAATCTCATGTACTTGAATACTTCATCTCCAGTTCTTGGAGAAGTTTGGAAAGGATTAATGTTGCAGTGGCCTTGTTGGGGAAGGTGTGTCACTAGGTTTAGGCTTGACGTTTTAAAATAATCATACAATTTCTGGTGTAGTCTCTCTTCTCTGCTTGCATAGCTAAGATGTGAGCTATTAGCTAATTCTACAGCCATGTCTTTGCTTTGCCATCATGCAACTATAAATCCTACTAAATGCTTTATTTAAATTGCCATGGTTGTTGTGTGTTCTCACAACTGTAGAAATGCAATTAAGACATTTATTACATAACTTGACTTTTTGGAATGCAAAACATCTGCTTTTACTTGTTCCTATGTAATAGGGATGTCACATTATCTTCTGACTTTTATTCTTTTGTAAACTAAAGAAGATTGGTCCAAAGAACCACTGGGTACTGTTTAATTAAAATAATAGTGTAAAAGTAGCAGTTTGGAAAACTGTGAAGCTCTATAGGACTAGGATGCCAGGCTTCTCTTGTGGTTTGAATATGTACTCAAAGGATGAAGGAAAAGAAAATGTTTCAATTTTGAAATATGCTAAAGCCAAAGTAAGAAGCAGGAAGGACAATGGCTATGTGGACCTTCGATTTTTGGAGGGCTGTTTAACCTCATATGGAATATTCTCGTTGTTATGCTACCTTACTCATATCTTATTAATTCTAAGATTTCTCTTGGCCTATTTCTTCCACAAAGTCTGTTATGATACTGTACTCTGCATGTCCCTTTCAGTTGATATTTTATTGCTATTTGATATTCCATGATATTTTGAGTACCTTCTCTGCAACTAGATTGGAAAGGTTTTACCAGAGACTATTGATGTTAGGATCATGTTATAAAATAGGGATTATTTTAGACTCTTCATTTTGATATCAATATTCTAGAAAAATGGTCAACTACAGAGAAATTACCATGCTCAGGTGCAGGCCACACAGTCAGAAGCACAAGTGTGACCTGCCTGCCAGATGAGCCCCCTACTCCCCAGAGATGGTTCCCAAAGACACATACCATCCCTTCCTCCTAACCCTACTGTGCAGCAGGCTGCTGAGCCCTTGGACACAACTCCAGAACTCCCGTTTCCCAGCTTCTGGCCACACCACTCAGAAACACAAGTGCTAGTTTCAGAAGTCAGAAGGACAGAGCACCTGTGCTACACAAAAGGCCAAGGTAGTTACCAGCCCCCCAACTGGGACAGAGATTCTTTCTACTAGATCCAAGGTCATGTTGGCTTCCAGAAATTCAGGCCACCAAGACCAGAAGACCAAAGAGGAAACAGAACCTAAGGGCAAAAAACCCAACATCCAACAAAGACAAACTCAGAAATGAGCACCTAGAATTATAATCGTCACAAACCCAGATGCATAATGGCAGTGTAAGAATACAATCAACCACAGTGCAAGCAATATGGCACCACCAATGCCCAGATATCCTATGACAAGAACTGAATATTCTAACGCAACTGAGGCCCAAGAAAACTACTTTAAAGACAACTTTAAAAAGATTATAGAGGTCCTTAAAGAGAAAATGAATAAATTCCTTAAAGAAAGCTTGGAACACTTAGGCTGTTTCCATGTTCTGGCTATTATGAATAAGGCTGCCATGAACATGGTTGAGCTAATTTTCTTGTTGTGTGCTGGAGCATCTTCTGGGTATATTCCAAGGAGTGGAATAGCTGGGTCTTGAGGAAGCCCTATTCCCATTTTTCTGAGATAGCACCAGAAAGATTTCCAAAGTGGTTGTACTAGTTTGCATTCCCACCAACAATGAAGGAGTGTTCCTCTCTCCCCACATCCTCGCCAGCATGTGGTGTCGCTTGAATTTTTGATCTTAGCCATTCTGATGGGTGTAAGATGGAATCTCAGAGTTGTTTTGCTTTGCATTTCCCTGATGATTAAGGAGGTTGAGCATTTCTTTAAGTGTTTCTCAGCCATTTGATATTCCTCTGTTGAGAATTCTCTATTTAGTTCCAAGCCCCATTTCTCAATTGGGTTATTTGGTTTGTTGGTGTTTAATTTCTTGAGTTCTTTATATATTTTGGATATTAGACCTTTGTCAGATGTAGGGTTGGTGAAGATCTTTTCCCAGTCTGTAGGCTGACAGCCTAAGTGTCCCTCAATAGAAGAATGGATAAAGAAATTGTGGTACATATACACTATGGAATACTATTCAGCTATTAAAAACAAGGAATTCCCAAAACTTGTGGATAAATGGATTGAGCTAGAAATGATCATAATGAGTGAGTTAATCCAGAAGCAGAAAGACTCAAATGGTATATACTCACTTATATCTGCATATTAGCCCAAGGGGCATGTCCCAAGAAAGCCTTCACTTACCAGGAAACTGAGACAGAGGGGAGGACATTCTATTGGGACTCTAGATGAGAGAATCATGGGAGAATGGCAAAGTAGAAGGATCCTGAGGGTCCTAGAAGCCTGCAAGTAGAACATTATGATAGGCAGATTTGGGCTCAGGGGTCCCACTCAAACTAAGGCACCAGCCAAGGACAATACAGGCGGTAAACCTTAAACCCCTACCCAGATCTAGACAATGGACAGAACACTCTCCACAGTAGAGTGGAGAGTGGGATATGACTTTCTCACATACTCTGGTGCCTCACCTTTGACCATGTCCCCTGGAGAGGGAGACCTGGTGGCACTCAGAGGAAGGACAGCAGGTTACCAAGAAGAGACTTGATACCCTATGAGCATATACAGGGGGAGGTAATCCCCCTCAGGAACAGTCATAGGGGAGGGGAATAAGGGGAAAATGGGAAGGAGGGAAGAATGGGAGGATACAAGGGATGGGATAACCATTGAGATGTAACAAGAATAAATTAATAAAGGAGAAAAAAAAGATGATGAGATACAAAAAAAAAAAAAAAAGAAAGCTTGGAAAAGACAGCAAAAACTAGAGGAAATAGTTGGCATTCCTTAAAGAATGCCAATAAACTTAAGGAAAATAAAACAGGTGAGAGAAACTGTTAAAAACCTGAGAATTGAAATAAAAACAATAAAGAAATAAAAAACAGGGTGTTAATGGCCCCATGCCTTTAAATCCAGCACTCAGGAAGGAGAGGAAAGTGGATCTCTGTAAATTTGAGGCGAGGCTGGTCTACAAAGTAAGGCCAGGACAGACAAGGCTACACACAGGTAATCCTGTCTTAAAAAAAAAAAAAAAGGAAGGAAAGAACAAAAGAAGAAAAAGAAAAACACAAACCAAGGAATTCTGAACATGGAAAATCTAGATAAGGAAATAGGAACTACAAAGACAAGCATCACCAACAGAGTATAAGAGAAGTAAGAAAAATCTCAGGTGTTGAAGATTCAATATAAGAAATAGATTCATCAGTGAAGTAAAATGTTAAATATCAGTTTTTAAAATGGAAAATCTGAGACACCATGAAAAAAATCAAACCTAAGAAAAATAGGAATAAAATAAGAACTCCAGCTCAAAAACTCAGAAATTATGTTTAACAAAATCACAGAAGAAAAATTTCCTGTCCTAAAGAAGGACATGTCCATAAAGGTACAAGAAGCTTACAGAACACCAGGTAAATTGAATCAAGGAAAAAATTGCCCTGACACATTATAGTCAAAGCAGGAAACATACAGAAAAAGTAAACAATATTAAAAGTTGTAAGACAAGAAGGCCAAACAGTATAAAAAGCAAACCTATTAAAGTTATACCTGACTTCTCAATAGATACTCTAAAAGCCATAAGGGCTTGGACATATGTCTTACAGACTCTAAGAGACCACAGATCCCAGCACAGACTACTATACCCAGCAAAAATTTCAATCACCATAGATGGAGAAAACAAGATATTTCAGGACAAAGTCAAATTTCAGCAACACTATCCAAATCTAGCCATACAAAAAGTACTCAAAGAAAAACTCCAATCTTTGGAGCTTAACTACACCCATGAAAACATGGGCAATAAACAATCTCATACCAGCCAAACCAAAAGAAGAGATGGTTATTATCTCTCATTGTGGATGGACAATATTCCCCACTACACAGGCACAGGATAACACAATGGAAGCAGAGACAGGATCCATCCTTCTGCTGCATACGAGAAGCATACCTCAACATCAAAGATAGACAATACCTTGGAAAGAAGAGTTGAGAGAAGATTTTTCAATCAAATGGACACAAGACACAAGCTGGTATAACTATCCTAATATCTAACAAAATAGACTTCAAACAAAATTAATCAAAAGAGATGGAGTAAGACGTTTCATACTCATCAAAGAACAAAATCCACCAAGATAATGGGACCTCACAAATTAAGAAGAGGAGACCTCAAGCCTTAAATCTACTAATGAACAGATCATAATCTGAATAAATTAATTAAAAAAGAAACTAAGCAGAGAAATAATGAAGCTAACAGATGTTATGAATCAAATAAGCCCATATCTACAGAACATTTGACCAGAACACAAAAGAACATACATGGGACCTTCTCCAAAACTGACCACATACTTAGCCACAAAGTAAATCTTAAATATAAGATAATTGAATTAACCCCCTGTATCCTGTCAGACCACCATAGAGTAAAGCTAGACATCTACAACAACAGAAATAACAGAAGGCCTACAAACACACAGAAACCAAACAACTCCTTATTGAACAATTATCAGGTCAGTTCAGAGATAAATTAAAGACATCTGAGAATTCAAGGAAAATGAGTGCACAGCATAACCAAGCGTATGGGACACAATGAAAGTAGAACAAAGAGGAAAGTGCACAGCACTAATTGCTTTCATAAAGAAAGTGGAGAGACCCCATACTAGCAATTTAACAGCATACTTGAGACCTCCAAAACAAAACAACCAAACATACTCAAAAGGAGTAGCCATGTTGCTAGATTAAAATTCCTCTACAATTGAAAGATCTACCATGATTGGTAAACACAGCTTAACATAGTAAAAATTGTTATCCTACCAAAAGCAATATTTAATGCAATTCCCATAAAAATTCCAATATAGTTCATTACAGACCTTGAAGGAATAACACTCAACTTCATATGGAAAACAACAAAACCAACAAAACCAAAAAACCATAGGATGGCTAAAATGATCTTATATAATAAAAGAACTTCCAGAGGTACCACCATCTCTGATCTAAAGCTGTAATGCAGAACTGTAGTAGTAATACTACATGGTATTGCTATAAAAACAGACAGGTTGTTTAATGATGTCATATTGAAGACCCACATATAAATCTACACAATCATGTACACCTGACTTTTGATAAAGAATCCAGAAATAAGCAAAGAAAAAAAAACTTCAACAAACAGTGCTGGTCTAATTGGATGTCAGTAGGTAGAAAAATGCAAAGAGACCCATATCCACCACCCTGCACAAAACTCAAATCCAAGTGGATCAATACATCAAGATAAAGCCAGATACAATGAATCTGATAGATGAGAAATTAGGAAATAGTCCTGATGCATTGACACAGGAAACAACTTCCCGGACAGAACACTAATGACACTGGCAATAAGATCTTCAACTGATAAATGAGAAATCATGAAGCTGAAAACTTCTGTAAGGCAAAGGAAACCATCAATAGGACAAACATATCAACCTACAGAATGGTAAAGATATTTACCAACTTCACATCTGACAGAAGGCTAATAGAGAAAATTTATAAAGAACTCACAAAGCTAGACACCAACAAATCGAATAATCTTATTAAAAATTAGTTGGAAACAGCCTAAGTGTCCCTCAGTCGAAGAATGGATAAAGAAACTGTGGTACATTTACACTATGGAATACTACTCAGCTATTAAAAACAAGGAATTCCCGAAATTTGTGGACAAATGGATTGAACTAGAAATAATCATAATGAGTGAGTTCACCCAGAAGCAGAAAAGCTCAAATGGTATATACTCACTTATATCTGGACCCAAGGAGCATGTCCTATGAAAATCTTCACTTACCAGGAAAGTGGGACAGAGGGGAGAACTTCCTACTGGGTTTCTAGGTGAGAGAAGCATGGGAGAATGGGGAAATAGAAGGATCCAGAGGGTCCTAGAAACCTACAAGTAGAACATTATGATGGGAGGATCTGGGCCTAGAGTCCTGCTCTAACTATGACACCAGCCAAGGACAATATGAGCAGTAAACTTCGAACCTCTACCTGGATCTAGCCAAAGGACAGAACATTCTCCACAGCTGAGTGGCGAATGGGGACCGACTTTCACACGAACTCTGGTATCCCATATTTGACCATGTCCCCTGGATGGGGAGGCCTGGTGGCACTCAGAGGAAGGATAGCAAGCCACCAAGAAGAGACTTGAAACCTTATGAGCATATACAGGGGGAGGAGGTCTCCCTCAGTCACAGTCATAGGGGAGGGGAGTAAGGGGAAAATGGGAGGGAGGGAGTAATGGGAGGATACAAGGGATGGGATAACAATTGAGATGTAATATGAATAAATTAATAAAATATATTAAAAGAAGAATATGTGAAAGAAATGAAAAAATAATTAGGTACAGTCTGGGTGTGGTGGCCTTTATTCCTAGAACTTTGGAGGCAGAAGAAGGTGGATCGCTGTGAGTTTGAGGTCAACCTGGTCTACAAAGTGAGTTCTGGACAGCCAAGCCTACACAGACCTTGTCTCAAAAAACAAAACAACAAAAAATATTGGTGCAGATGTAAACAGAGAATTCTCAATGGAGGAATGTCAAATGGCTGTGAAATACTGAAAGACATGTTCAACATCCTTAGCCATCAGGGAAATGAAAATCAAAACGACTCAGACATTCCATCTTATATGTGTAAGAACAGCTAAGATGAAAAATACAAGTGACAACTCATGCCTGCAAGGATGTGCAACGTGACCCTCTGGTTCTGGTATGAATGCAAACTTGCACAGCCACTTTGGAAGTCAATATGGTGCTTTCTCAGAAAATTGTGAATCAAGCTACCTTAAGACACAGCTTTACCACTCCTGGGCGTATACGCAAAGGCTGTTCCATCCTATCACAAAGACACTTGCTCAAGGATGTTCACAGCAGCATTATTCATAATAGCCAAAAAGCTTGAAACAACCTAGATGTTCCTCAATAAAGAAGTCAATAAATAAAATATGATGCATTTAAATTTAATACTCTGCCATTAAATCAAGGACATGAAGAAATTTTCAAGCAAATGGATAGAACCAGAAAAAAAAAAACATAATCCTGAGTGAAGTAACCCAGACCCAGAGCCTGAAAGACACACATGGTATGTACTCATTTATAAGTGCATATTAGGTGTAAGAAAAAGGCAGCAACGCAGTGGTACACAGACCCAGAAAGGCTATGTAACAAAGAGAGTTGAAAGGCTGGGATTCAAGGATCTCCCTGGGAAGGGGAAACAATACATTTCCAGGTGGAATTGGTATGGGTTGGGTTGGGAACAAGAGGGATCAGGTGTGGGGAATAAAGGAGGAGAATACAGGGAGAATCAACTGGAATTGAGAGGCATTTCAGAGGCGTGGTGGAGACCTAGTGCAACGTACAAGAGTAACCCTAGGGAAGAATCCTTGTGATGTGGTCCAGAGAAGCGGAATCAGCCATTGTCGGTGACCAGATAAACCTGAAGTGGATGATTGGGACACCAACCCCGAGACAAAAATCTTTGACCTACAGTTTTTCCTGACCCCAGAGTGAACAGAGAGACTTCATTCAGCAGCTGATGGGTGCAGATTCAGAATCCCACAGGTAAGCATTAGGAGAAACTCAGGGAGTCTGGCAGAAGACTGAGAGGTACCAAAGGCATGAGAACAAAAGAACATGGGCCACAGAGATAACAGACCAGGACTCACAGGGGCAAGCAGTGAGTAGACAAGCTGATAAGTTATGCATTTATGTTATGGCTGAGTTGCTTGGCATTCTTGTGGGAATCCTATCTGGAGGGGCAAGGCTGTCTCTGACTCTTTTATGTACTTGTGTGTGTGTGTGTGTGTGTGGAGGGTACTTTTCCTCCTAATAGGTTGTCTTGTACAGCCTTGATGTGATGGTATGTCCCTGGTCTTATTGTGGCTTGTTATTCAGTGTTTGGTTGATGTTCCTGGGAGGCCTGCTTTTTCTGAGGAGAGGAATATGTGGAGGGAGGTTGTGGATCTTGGGAGAGGAGGTAGCGGCAACTGTGGTTAGGATATAATATATTAGAGAAGAATAAAAAGATTCTGGAAAAAATAAGTACATCTCTGAGATGCACTTATTTCTCTATGTATGTATGTATGTATGTATGTATGTTTCCATATATTTATTTATTTATTAAGATATAGTGTTGTGGAAGTTTTGGGTTATATGTAAACATTTTTTTTTGTTTTAATCCCACTTGTGGGATATGGGGCCTGCTTCAGTTTGTCCACAGCTGATAACTACCACATGAGAAGGCACCTGGTTTATCAGCTACAGCCTACCTTATGTGGAGGCATTGTCTTTGCCAGTGGGAATAAATGCCAGACACAGAAAGAGACTGAGGGCTAGAAGAAAGAAGAAGGCTGCTGATGTTCTCCCCTGCTGCTCTTGATGCAGTTTGATGAGAAGAAGTTGGAGATATTCTGAAATGCAGATTGGCCTTACCCAAAGAACAACAACCCTAAACACCAGGAGGTAGCTAAGAAAAACTACACCCTTTCTCTCCACTAAACTTCTATTTCTCCTACCTGGTGTTGGGATGTTGGAAGGGATTGGGGTGGGGAAGGGAGAAAGTGATATAAGAAACCAAAATAAAAATAGATTTAAAAATATGTCAACAATATAGCTTCTTAGAGAAGGACACATTCCTGTGTGTGTTGGGATGACTTTTATTTCCTCCTGAGTCCTAGTCAGAATGTGGATGAGACTTGAAGGTAAGGGCTATGTCATAGTGTAATTAGCCTAGAGGCTATTGTTGAGACATGAGTCTAGGTCATCTTTTACTGTTGGACCATAATGGATGTAGGACGATCACTCTTACCGACTAACACTTACTCTTCTCATCACTATACTTTGGCCATATGAACCATAATTTAGGCCAGAAAACACTTATTTCTTCATTCACTCATAGAGAAAAAAAATGTTTTTTTGCTTTCCAATGAAGGCTTTTTATTTGGCATTTAAGGAATGCTCAGTTGAGTTTGAGATTATCTCAACTCTAAGAAGCTTTCTCGTGCTCAGTTTTCATTCAGAAGACACCTGCACGTTTCCAGTAAAGAGCTTTTCTGATAAGCATGGCATTTAAAACAGGCAGCCATCTAGATGAGTTTGCACAGTTCTCTTAGTTTACTGTCGGACGCGCATATAGAAGAGAAGCCTTTGGACATTCCGTGCACTTTCCCCACCCACTGTTAACAGATTTAACTCTAGTGGTAAGAAGAGAAACTTTCAGGAGAGTTTAATTGGTCTCTAGTTGCAATGATCAGTTACACGGTACCATAAAATATGTAGCACTTTTAAAAGTCAAAGCGTTTCACCAATCAAATCTAATGGCCACATACATATGATATGGCTATTTTCTCTCTGGGCTAGCATTCTTTCTCCCCTTAGGTTTATTTATTTATTTACTTGGTGCATTAAAACTTTGGCCTTGTAAAGTAACTATTGATTTTTTTTTTCATTACAAGTCTGCTCCTTTAAGGTTTTCTGGTAGGTTAGAAATCCCTTTAAAGCTGTCTTGCCTTAGGAGGAGAAGCAATACAGTCTGCTTTTTGTGGCCTTCAGTGTATGGTGAGGGTAATAGCAAAGCTTTTTTTTTTTTCTTATCATCCTCATCAAAAAGAAACAGAACTTTCAAGGTTATCAGGCAGTTTTGTAAAGGCAGCATATAACAACAAAAGGCTACAGGCATTCGCCAACTGAGGAAGCATACTAAAGGCTCTCAAGAAATACAACACAAGAATGAAGTAAAGAGCATCTAGAACTCAGGACACAGTATCAATACATAAGCTAGACTTGTTCATTTGCCTCACTCTTTTCCGATAAACACATAGTTCTTTAATCCTCACTTTTGTTCAATTTATTACCACTTTCTTCTCTAAAATTCTGCTTCATATATCTAGCATTCTAAATATGAAGCCACACTTGTAGGTACCACCTCTTCATGTGTGATCATAGCTTTCAGCATATTTTAAATATTTTACTAATACACACAGATGCACACACACACAAATTTCCTCAGAATATATTAAATTTATTTTGGATTTTCTATTTGCTTATCCTTCCCTGAAAATACTAGGGTATTTGATGTTTCTCCCTTGTGGATCTTTTTTTAATTAATTTTTTTTATATAATATTTTCATAGCTCAGTTTTGAAAGTACGTACATGGAAAGTAGCCTATAATCCAGAAAAGGTAGTTTTATGTGATATTTCAAACAGACATATTGGTGTCTAGAAAAGTTATATAACGGTGTTGCTTCTTGTATGACTATAAATAACAGATAGAAAATTACTTTCTTATTCAATAGGTTTTAAAAGTGATTTTGTATAGTGTGGAGAATACAGCAGATAATTCAATGCTTGTTCTGTTCCCACTTTAGAAACCATTTTCTACAGTGCAATTAATAACTTAATGTACTTTATGTATTATAAAATATTTCACAGTTGAATTAAAAATAAACTAAGCTAATTATTTTTATTTTATAACCTATTCAATATATCTAATTTATTAAAGTAAAGGGAGCATTGATTTAATTATATCATTAGCCCATTGCTGGATTAAGATGGATGACAATCCTTTAATGTACCAGTTTAGTATTGTTGTGGTTATCATTCAGAGTCAGGCAAAATAAGTAAGTGTGAACAGTGCCAAATCCCAAGAATTCACTAGGGACTCATAGTTTAAAAATGTGAAGTAAATCTTCTCTGTCTGGGACATCACTTCATGTTGCCAAGCTGAGTAGCTTTTCAAGTATAATAAATAATAGTTGATTTATTTCTTATTAAAAAATCACAGTTCATTTTTCAAAGTTGAGAAACCACCTTGATATTAATTCATTGCTAAGTGTATGACACAGTGACTTCAAAGTAGCATAGAGACACAGCACTCAATATGCAGTCATCAAGAAACAGTATTTGATGTGAGCAGAACAGTTGAAAGAAATAAGTTAATTATGTTAAACTTCTAACACATAATATTTAAAATTAACTAATTTGAATACATTAAGATCTTCAGAATTATGTTCTAAAATATGATAAAATTTTCAGTAAAAATAAAATTATACTGACATACATCATATCTAATGTTTTGTGGAATCCTGTGGCATTACTAATTTTTATTTAATAAAAATTAAGTACAAAATCATGACATTTGCAGAAAAAATGGATGGGGCTGGAAGCCATTAATGTTAAGCCAGACAAGCCAGACTCAGAAATGTAAATACGTCATGTTTTTTAGCCATATTTAAAAATGTGTGTGTGTGTGTGTGTGTGTGTGTGTGTGTGTGTTTAAATATGTGCATTAAACTAGAAAGTAGGTCATGGGAAGAAGAAAAATAGCATAAAAGAATGTGGGAAATAAGGAAGATATTTCACAAGCAGAGAATAAAATACTGTTTCTAAAAGTCTGGAAGTAAGTGAGATTGGCGAGAGGTTCGTTCAGGGTGAAACAATTTCAAATATATAGGAAGATTAAGTTAGGAAGGATAGCAAGCTACCAAGAAGAGATTTGATACCCTATGAACCTATACAGGGGGAGGAGGTCCCCCTCAGTCATGGTCATAGAGGAAGGGAGTAGGGGGAAAGGAAAGTGGGAGGGAGGAAGGAATGGGAGGAAACAAAGGATGGGTTAAGAATTGAGATGTAATATAAATAAATTAATAATGCATATAATAAAATAAATAAAATAAAATGGAGGGAAAAGTTTTTTGTATTTTGTATTGTTTACATGTTGGTATTATGATTGATTACACTGAGTCACATATTTGAACATTGCTGTCAGAGTAGATTTTAAATGTTATCATTATAATAAAATGATAAATATTTTAGTTAATGGATACTATGTTAAAATTCTCTTGACTTAGTCATTTCAAAATTCACATAGAAATCAATTAATGCATTGTTTAATGTGAATACATACAATTTTTTACCTGTCAATCTAAAAAACACATTCAGTTGTTTTTTTTTTTTTTTTTTTTTTTTGGTATAGAGTTCTGATGACTGCTTATATTTCCTTGGTGGTTATAGGACTGTTTAAGCTGTTTACATGATCTTGACTTAATGTTGACAAGTGAAATCTACCAAGAAAATCATCCTTTTATTTTAGATTTTCAAATTTTGTGGAATACAGGCCTTTGAAGTAAGATATAATGACTTTTTTTTTAATTTCCCTGGTTTCTATTGCTATGTACCCCTTTTCATTTCTGATTTTGTTAATTCGGATTCTCTTCCTCTGAGTTTTAATTAGCTTGGCTAAGGGTTTGTCTATCTTGTTGATTTTCTCAAAAACCTGGGTTCATTGATTATTTGTATTGTTCTTTTTGTTCCTAATTTATTAATTTCAGTCCTGAGCTTGCTGATATCCTGTCATCTACTCCTCACTGGTGTGTTTGCTTCGTTTTGTTCTAGAGATTTCATGTGTGATGTCAAGTTGCTAGTATGGGATTTCTCCAACTGCTTCATGAAGGCTCCTTGTGCCATGGACTTTCCACTTAGCACTGTTCAGCACTGTGTCCTAGAAGCTTGGGTATAATGTGCCTTAAATTTCATTAGATTCTAGAAAGTCTTAATTTATTCTTTTGTTTTGTCCCTGACCAAGCGGTTATTGAGTAGGGAGTTGCACAGTTTTGATGAGGTTGTAGGATTTCTGTCATTTCTTTTATTGTTGAGTTCCAGCTTTAATCCATGGTGGTCTGATAAAATGCAAGGGGTAAGTTCAATTTTCTTGTGTATTTTGAGGTTTACTTTGTGACCAAGTATATGGTTAATTTTGGAGAAGGTTCTGTGAGAGGCCCAGAAGAAGTTCAGGTGACATGTTTTGTAGGTATTGGTTAGGTCCATTTGATTCATGACATCTATTCTTTTCATTATTTCTCCATTTAGTTTGTTGCTCAATTATCTGTCTATTGGGGAGAGTGGGGTTTTGAAGTCTCTCACTATTAATATATGGGATTTGATGTGTGATTTAAGCTTTAGTAATGTTTCTTTTCTTTTCTTTTTTTTTTTTTTTCAAGATTTATTTATACAGTACTCTGCCCATGTGCCAGAGGAGGGCACCAGATCTCATTATAGATGGCTGTGAGCCACCATGTGGTAGCTGGGAATTGAACTCAGGACCTTTGGAAAAACAGCCAGTGCTCATAACCTCTGAGCCACCTCTCCAGTGCCAGTAATGTTTCTTTTACATGGGTGCCCTTGTGGTTGCGTCACAGATGGTCAGAACAGAGACATCTTCTTGGTGTGGTTTTCCTTTGATGACTATGAAGCATCCTGCCCTCTCTCCTGATTAGTGTTGGTGGAATTCTATTTTATTGGACACTAGAATGGCTCCTCCAGCTTGCTTCTTGAGTCTGCTTGCTTGGAAAATCTTTTCCAGCCTTTTACTCTGAAGTAATATCTATCTTTATTGCTGAGGTGTGTTTCTTGGTTGTAGTGAAATGACGGATCCTGTTTTTGCATCCATTCTGATTTCCTGTGTCTTTTTGTTGTGGAGTTGAGGGCACTGATGTTGAGAGATTTTAATGACAGTGCTTGTTAATTCCTGAAATTTTGATGTTGTTGTTGTTAGTCTGTGTGTGTGTGTGTGTGTGTGTGTGTGTGTATGTGTGTGTGTGTGTATGTGTGTGTGTATGTGTGTGTGTGTATGTGTGTGTATGTGTGTGTGTGTGTGTGTGTGTGTGTGTGTGTGTGTGTGTTTCTTTTGGTTTTGCAGATGTAGGGTTATTTATTTCCTGTGTTTTCCTGGGTGTAGTTTGCCTTCTTGGGTTGGAGTTTTTCTTCTAGTATCAAGACTTTTCTTGGGTAGAAGAAAGAGATTGTATAAATTAGAACCCTTTTGTGAAACAAAGAAGTTTGATGTGGATAAATTAGCACATGAGTATTAAGCATTAGTATTTGATACCTGTATTTTATTTTTCCAATAAGGTAAGTACTTCATGACAAATTTTGTCAGAAAATCAAAACAGTGGTAATGAAATTATACAGAATTTATTATTGAAAGATATTGGTTTAAATTTATTTTCTGTCTGGGCCTGGTGGTGCGTGACTATAATCTCAGCACTCTTAGAGGCACAGGTGGATCTCTGTGAGTCTGAGGCCAGCCTTGTATACTACACACAAGTCCAAGACATCCAGCGCTACACAGAGATACTCTCTCTCAAAAAGAAAACAAAAAACAAAAACAGAACAAATAAGATATTTCTGGTACACAGTAGAAAATCATTAGGATATATTTAGGTTAACAGTAATATCTGTGCTGTGAGTCATTAGATTTATACTAAGCTCTGAATAAATTATTAGAGTGCATGGGTCATATAATGTTCTCAAATGATATCAATAAAATTAATATGTTCTCAAAATATGTCTTAACAAATTGATTTCATGGACAATGATAAAATTATTAAGCCATCCTTATCTAAGTAGAGTAGAAGAATTCTAAACATTTTAGCTATTTATTTTGCAGGCAATTTTCATTTTGCATTAGTTTTTCTTTCCTAGATAATTCCTATTGTATCAGTCAATACTTAGACAACAAATAGATTCTAGGAATCTGAAGGTTTTGTAATTTTAACTGCTGATTTCATGACATATGTGACTATAATTACATTTGAGAAAGGCTGACTTCATGAGCACCAGAACCATGGAAGTGTCAACTGCTTGAATCCAAAATATTGTAAGACACACACACACAAAGTGTGATGAGGAGCCTTAACTTTCTAATTTTTATAATATTTAGGGACAGGGTCAACATAATATTGTAAATCCATATGCCATATGAAAACTGACAGTAACTATCATGTGTAACATCTCTATTGTATCCTTAAAATATCTAAATTAAACGTAAAGATAAAGTAAATTCTAGGAAGGCTATGATGCAGATGAATTCACATAGAGTGTTTGCTGATATTACATGGTACAAACAGTTTGGAAAACAGTTGGCTAGTATCATATAATGTTAACCATAAACATAGCAAGAAACCTGGGCATTTAATTAGTCTGAATTTACTCCATAGGTATTTATTTCCACTTAAATACTAGTAAATCAGTAGAAGGATTTAAATCTAACAACATGGTTACTCTGGCTGTTTAATTGTAAGCAATGAAGGTAAAGTTAGTTTGCAGAAGGATGCATCCATGTTTTGAAAGTAATGTCTAATTGAGAGGCAGACAAAGTGACAAATAAGAGAAAGATTTGAGAGAATAGGATATGCTCAACTGTTATAATAAGAGAGAGGATATCGGAGAGCAATGCTGAGAGATGGAGGAAGAGGAGGCAGTTTTTCTAGGATAGGTTTACAGATAAAGGTTGAAGAGAGAACAAGCTAAACATGGGTGAAGACGGAACAAGCCAGAGAATGAGAAAGAGCTGGAGGATTAGAACAGATTGTATAAATAGTATGAGGCAAAGCAGAGCAATTCTGTCAGAACCTGAGAGAAGCCAGTTTGAATCAGTCAGCTTGAAGAGGAGCTTGTGCCATAACAGCTGAGTTGAACCAGGTAGCCAGAGCTCAGAAAGAACTAGTAAGGGTGAGAATATTCAATAGTAAGTCTCAGAGACTGAAAGCATTCTAGGCCTAAATTCGACTGTACAGAGGCTAGAAGTTTCCAGGGCCAGGTCAAGGTTAGCAAACAGAGGCAGGTAGCCTCTGAGAAGATAATTACATCAGGCAAATAAAAATTACTTTTATCAATTCTGGCGAGCACCGAAGATCTACTATTATTGTCACAACCAGAGGAATCATGCCAGATGTCTCACAATAGCAGAAAGTATAAACATAAAGTAACTATAATAATAGTCAGCATTTAAAAGGAATATATTATAGCTATAACCAATCATATGGCTAGTTCTCAAAATGCATACTGCATGCCCAACTGCTAGTATACTGTTGTAATGGAATATAAACAACTATGAGAAAAATCCTTGGCCTTTACAACTCAGAAATGACTTAAGGGCGAAAGGCATGTACAACTTGTATATCCTCTCAGGGTCTTTTATATACAAAAAAATCTTAGTTTGTAAATTTTTTGACTCAGAGGACTCAGGTGATGCATAAAGGTGAAATTTTACAAATATTCATGGTTATATATTTTTCACCTTAAAGTTCATTTAAGAACGAATAAACGCTGACATGAATTATGATATTATGTTAGTTGCATCTTTCCCCCAATATCTACAACTTAGCTAGATCAAGTTGAATTCATTCCAGATGTTTGTGCTTCATATCCACATCGTTCTTGTTGCCTAATAGAATTTCCAAGTGTTTTGAAATGAACTATACGTAAGTTTACATAAACTCTAGATTACTAAATTTTTTGCATGTTTTTGGACCACTTACTAATTTTGGAAGAAATCCTCTATTCAATTTACAGCTTAATTGTTTCCAGAATTTTAAAGTATCTCATGATGAATTAATATGGGATAATAACGTCTCTCTCTCTTTTTAATTGCCTTTCATGGATAAAGTTATGCCTTACAGAACTTGGAATCACTAAACATCAGAAAATGCTGCAATCTTGTTTCTCCTGACCTATTTGTTAGCTAATCTCATGCAGTTAGTACTCCTTCAACAAGGCCTGTTAAACTAAGTAACTATGGGATTCTTTACTGCTTCCTTTAAAAATACTGTTTTCAGGGTACAGTTGACTGCCTTAGTGTGAGGAGACTTACATGTAAATTGATCATATCACTTGTACAAGTGAAAGAAGATGTTTTGGCATTCCATTATCTTAAGGTTGCTGAGTTGTAATCAGGAATGACAGGTGGTTCTATTTATTGTTACAGAATCTATGCTCTGCTGATTAGATTTGAGTCATTCTGGCTAGTGTATATGGCTGATTGATTTATCTCCCATTGATAATCACATTAATTAACCTTGAAGTCTCAATTACTAAGCATTCCATCAGCTACAAACTCAGGTAAAGAATCACAGTGTCCAAAATTAGACTTGTTTTCCTGCCACTAAAAAATTTCAGTCCTTTAAAACAGTTATGCAAATTAGAAACAAACGATCATTGTATTATTTAGCCTATAGTTATACTGCCCTCTAGTTAACATATGATTTCTGGAAAACACATTTATTGGAAGGTGCAAATAAGCATGTAGTCTGTTTCTGTGACAGTCCATTGCTCTTCCACGTAATGAGTCTCAATATTTGCCCTGATTTGTCAGAGATTATGGAACTATTCATTCCTTCTCTGTCCCGTCACAATTTCCCATTTGTTTTATGCTTCTTTTGACATTTATCCTTAGTTACAGAAAGTTCCAGACTGTGATTTTTTTGCTTTTAAAATTCAGCTTAAAAAACAAATATAACTAGATAGAAAACGAAACATAGAATTGGTGCATTTTCAGTGAAAGTGCACCTATTAGGTGAAAGGGAAGAAAGATATGCTTGAACCATGATTATATATATATGTGTGTGTGTGTGTGTGTGTGTGTGTGTGTGTGTGTGTGTGTATGTGTGTGTACATACATATTATCATGAAAAGTATATAGAAGAATTAGATATATTGTGTGCCAAACATGAGTATAGAGTGACATGTAATTTCACAATATGTACATTAGCATTTTTAGACCATATAGTGTGAACATAAAATCAAGATGGAAAGAAATTTAACATAGCAAAAAAATGAATAAAAGAAAAAAAAAAAGAACTAGAAACCTTTCAACTGGTAAAGTTGAACCGAAAGATGGGAGTTTAGTGTCGTAATATGGACATCTAATAAAAATGTGAGTCAACTATTCCAGATGGTTTATGGAATTCTCAAGTAGGCATAGGTTTTACTCAACATAGTAGTTCTTCCTCTTATGATGACTTTTCTACACAGACCTAACATATTAGAATCTAGTAGGGCTTACAACTTCAAGGAGGAAAAACATTTTTAAGATGAAGTTAGTTGCATCTTAATGAAACCGAGCAAAATACGCTTGCTTTCCAGTAGAGGCTACCCCTTTGGATACACATGTTTACACAATGACAATTATCTGTTGCTCATAGACTCGATCAATGAAAGATTTAACAATGAATCTCACAAAACAAATTAGAAGAAACATCACTGTTACTCGCTTTTTCATGTAGATTATATATGCAATGAAATATATTATCTTAGATTATTTCTATATAACTTGATTGGTTACAGCTTTCTTTGTTTAATCAATTCTGCACATCAGGATTTTACTAGAGCAACTTTCAGTATTCCTGTGGAACATGCACATGCAAATAAAACTGTATATATGCTAATTTTGAAGCTGTTTATACACAGTTATGTATGGCTTCTCAGGTTTTTCATTACATTATACATATAAAAGATGATTTTCCTTATAATTTTTATGTAATTCATTTAGTAAAAGTAATTACTAAAATTTATAATTATCATATCAAAATATCAATTTAAACCGAATTGGGTAATAGTCATAATTATATAGAATTTTATCTTGTAAATTGATAAACATTTTCATTATGAAATGGTTTTAGAAAGCTTTTCCTTTGTAATTATTTCACAACAGTACTTGGATGCTTTTTTCTTTTTTTTCAAATTCTAAGATAATTAAATAAGAATGAGTAATGTTTAATGGTTTTTGCTTTAAATTTATCTAACAAACTCAACTATATTTGAGCTGTAAATGTTTGGCTGTAATCTTATTGGCTAAATAGACTGAAACAAGGACAGTCAAAAGCCTATTAGATAAAACATTGGCAATGATAAAAAATTCTGGTATTTTTCAATAGACTGGCGAGCCCTTGTAAGAAAAAGCAATCCCTGATACATTTGCTGTATAAGATAAGACAAGGAAAGATAGAAACAAACACATAGGACAGATATGGGACCTATTATAATGAAGTTGATAATGATATCCATTATATGAAAGGTAGAGGGTGTTATCTACAAATTCAATGGGATCATCACTAATTATACTTTGTAGCTTTTAATTAAAAGTCAACTGTAAATCAAGTAACATAACTACTATTGTTTTGATGGTGATATAAAGCAGCAGCTTTAAAAAAAAATGGTACCCAGGCAGAAAAAAGTATGTTCATATTTTATTGTGTTAAGCAAATAATTCCAAACCGAATTTGTGTTTGTAGTAGGAAAAATATATTTTAAAAACTATGTCTAAAAATTAAGTGCTACAAATTATATGAGGTTTCATTGTCTTTTTAAATTTTTTTGAGAATTACATACATGAATATAATATGTTTTGGTCAAATTCATCCCCTATTCCTCCTCTGAAACTCCTCCCTTGATTTCTACCAACATCTCTACCCCATTTGATGGCCTTTGTTTGTTTAAAGAATACTTGCAATATATTCCTCATCCCAAATAATTTGTAAGACTGCACTATTCAGAGAATGGATGAAACAAGCATATCAAAATGAGTTGTTTTCCAAGGAACAAAATAAATAAATAACAACAAACAAAGCAAGTACTTCTGAAGATGTTTTATCTAAAAAGTTAATTGGTTTCAAACTTCACTAATAAAATTTTAAAGAAATAACCCCATATTTGACCACCTTCCCTTGTGAGGAGGCCTGGTGGCACTCAAAGAAAGAATAAGGAGGCTACTAAGATGATACTTGATAGCCTATGACCATATATTGGGAGAGGAGGTCCCCCTCGGTCATAGACCTAGGGAAAAGGAATAGGGTGAAAGAGGGATGGAGGGAGGAATGGGAGGATACAAGTGATGGGGTAACAATTGAGTTGTAATCTGAACACATTAATTTTAAAAAAGAAATAGTTTGGACGACGTAACAGCAATTAACCTCAGCTGCTACTTGAGGGGAATTCCTCAAGATGTCTAATTTAGAGAAAACCTGTATTCTAAGTACACTTTGCTCTCGCTTATGCTGGTCACTGTGATGACTTGAAAAACATTGTTTGCTAAACTGAGGAAGGGCTCAGCATAGAACAACTTGTGTACTTGTAAGCAATATAACACCCAGCAAACAACTGTGAACAGTAGAGTGAACCATAGAATTCAAGGCGCATCTATCCCAATCTCCTGTTAAGTGAAGATTTTCATGAGACATGCCTTTTGGGCTAGTGCCCAATTATAAGTGAGTATATACCATGTGAGTCTTTCTGCTTCTGTGTTGACTCACTCATTATGATCACTTCTAGTCCCATCCATTTGTCCACAAATTTTGGGATTTCCTTGTTTTTAATAGCTGAGTAGTATTCCATGGTGTAAATGTACCACAGTTTCTTTATCCATTCTTCAGCTGAAGGATATTTAGACTGCTTCTAGGTTCTGGCTATTATGAATAAGGCTGCTATGAACATGGTTGAGCACATGTCTGGGTATATTCCAAGGAGAGTGGAATAGCTGGGTCTTGAGGAAGCCCTATTGCCAGTTTTCTGAGAACGTGCCAGATAAATTTCCAAAGTGTTGCACAAGTTTTCATTTCCATCAGCATTGTGAGGACATCCTACTGAGACTCTAGGTAAGAGAAATATAGGAGATGGGGAAATAGAAGGACCCAGAGGGTCATAGAAACCTACAAGAGGAACATCCTGATGAGTGGGTTGGGGCCCAGTGGGGTCTGCTCAAACTATTGCACTAACCAAGAACAATATAGTAAACATCGAACCCCTACTCTGACCTGCCCAATGGACAGGACATTCTCGACAGTTATGTGTAGAGAGTGGACTGATTTTGACATGAACACTGGTGCTCCATATTTGACCACCTCTTCTTGGAGGGGAGACCTGATGGCACTCAAAGAAAGAATAAACAGGCTACCAAGATGAGACTTGAAAGCCTATGACCATATAGTCAGGGAGGGGATCCCCCTTAGCCATAGACCTCGGGGAGGGGAATAGGGCTAAAGCAGGAGGGAGGAAGGCATGGGAGGATACAAGTTATGGGATAACAATTGAGTTGTAATCTGAATAAATTAATAAAATTTAAAAAAAGAATTCAAGGCCCAAAGTTTTGACAATAAAGGTATCTGAATGATTAAACTGAATTTTCTTCTGTTGTTTTAGGATTAGTGTTTTTACTTACTTTCTTTTTCTAAAAATAATACTTTATTAACTCATTGAGAGTATACTCATTGGAGTATACTTAACCCCAACTATTCCCATAACTACCTTCTTCACCCTCCCATCTGTTCCCATCCAAATGTTAGGTTTCTTCTTTCTTTTTTCCTTTCCCTATTGAGTCTAGTTTGTGTTGCCAAATAGTCTTTGGGGTGGGGCCATTTCTGGTGTGTGGTCAACCTACCAAGGTTGCATCAGTAAGGATATCTGGCTATTTCCTTCACTGTAGCTATCAGATGCCAGTAACTTCTCAGCCAATTTACCTATCTCTAAGATGAGATTTCCTCTGGTAAGAGCTTACAGAGGTTGCGTGAGTGCTGACACATCCTAGAAGCTCTGGTAGAATTCTGCACTGAAACCATATGGCCCTGGGCTTTCTTTTGGTTGGGAGACTATCAATGAGTGCTTCTATTTCTATATGGGAAACGGGACTATTTAGCTTGTTTATCTGTTCTTCACTCAATTTTGGCAAGTGGAACTGATCAAGAAAATCACCATTTCCCTTAGATTTTTAAATTTTGTGGCATATATGCCTTTGAAGTTGGATCTTATGATTCTTTGTATTTCTTCAGTGTCTGTTGTTATGTCTCCCTTTTCATTTCTGATTTTGTAGATTTGGATACTGTCTCTCTGCTAACGGTTTGTCTATCTTGTTGATTTTCTCAAAGAACCAGCTCTTGGTTTTGTTGATTCTTTGGACTATTTTCTTAGTTTCTAATTTATTAATTTCATCCCTGAGTTTGATTATTTCCAGTTGTCTACTCCTCTTGGGTGTTTCTACTTCTTTTTTTTTTCCTAGGGCTTCCAGCAGTGTCATTAAGTTGCTTATGTGAGATGTTTCCAATTTCTTTTTAAAGGCACTTAGTGCTATGAATTTTCCTCTCAGCACTGCTTTCAATGTATCCTACAAATTTCGATATGCTGTTTCTTCATTTTCATTGAATTTGAGGAAGTCCTTAATGTCTTCCCTGACCCAGGTGCCATTAAGTAAAGAATTGTTTAGTTTCCATGTATGTGTATGCTTTTTGTTATTTCTGTTGTTGAAGTGCAGCCTAAGACCATGGTAATCTGATAGGATACAAGTAAAAAATGCAATTGGATAATGTGCAAAAGTTTTAACAGTAGACAAGGTAGTAAGATGATTAGGTGGCAAAATCACATGAAAACATGCTCAACTTCTCCAGGTATTGGGAAAAAATAAATTAACCTAGCAATGAGCTACTTTTACACATCCGGTCATTGTTATTTGTGGCAAATCTCTGCAAATACCATGGCCAACAGAGTAATGATCTGTGAGTCAAGAAGGAAGTCTGGTTCAGCATGAATCTGTAGCTTGTGTTAGTTCAAGCTTCTTGAGTTTGACACCAAAAGTTTATTTTAAGCATACTTAAACATAGCACAACTTGGGAAAAAAGTTTTGTGATAATAATGAACTCAATTCTGTGTGTATAATAAATCTTAAGTTATGTCTATGTTGAAATTCTTTTCAAAATATGTGACCTCTTCCATAAATATTGGTTCTATTGACTGAAATCCAATGCTCAAGATAATGGCCTTGCCTTGGACACAAGCTGAGTTGACCGTGAAGATCGTCCATGATAGGGTAAGCAAGTCCTTCATATTTCATACTTTTCACTTATGGCTACCAGATATACTGGGCTAGAAGCCTGCAGATGCTCAATGTTATAGAGAAAGAATGGGTGACTGACCAGGCAGTAAACCGTCTTTGGTATCTTTCTGTTTTGGAAGCTGCTTGCCTGCAATTCCTAGTTAAGGAATAATGTTATTCCTTCTCAATTCTCTGATCGGGTTGAAGACTAGATAGTTACAGTTTCACATTTAGGCTTAAAAGGATTTATAAAATGTTTTAAGGTCTAGAAAGATGATATTTTGAGTTGATAAGTACAAGATATGTTAGAGAATGACTTAGTTACAAAACTTTACCTACATAGGATAGATATTACTTCCTCAAGGTCGCCTAATACAAATGAGCTGGATATTTTGGATGTAACTTTTGCATATGTCTTTCCTCATTGTTTCATAACTGTTCTTACTGTTTGTAGTTTATTGTAAATAAATAAAGTCCATATGCATTTGAAAAAATAAGCTTCTAGAGACAATAACTGAGATAAACAGCAGAGTCTTGGGGGAGCCCTGTGTGGCCTGGTCATACAGATAACAGAGAGGTCACTATGTTATTAGCTATCTCCACTCCATTTGCAAAAAAATGTGACACCTCCCACAGGATAGATTCTATTTACTGAGAAATAATGCTTAAGATAAGAGTCTATGGAAAATGACTGAGGTCAACCTAAGATTCCAGGGGGCATAAGGGGTAGCCTGGCTCTAAAGATAGCACAGAGGTCACCAGGCTATTAGCCAAATCCATTATCAGACTTCTGGGTGGGAAAACAGGTTATACATGTCTTATTTTGAAGAGACAACCCTTCATGTTTACATGTTTAGCATTCTTAATATTCTTGATTCCCTAGTGCTTTTGCGTGAGCACAAGAACTTCTGTGACCCAACTGATTATATATATATAATATCTTTGTAACAATCTTGGAAGTGTAAAAATGTTGTGACTGAGTGTTTTTTCTTCCATAATTCTATTGGAATATGGAAGACAAAATTTTGGAACTAGCTTAAGTAATAATAAAATGACTTAGTCTACAATCTATAGAAATAAGATGGTAATAAGAATAAATTCATTAGAATGTACATTCATAATTTTGAGAAATAAAATGTTACTGAATTCTGAGTATTCTTGGTTATTAAATAATGTTTCTATGCATGTATGAATATTTAAATGCAAAGCATATGCTTTTCTAAGAATGTAATATAGGGAAAGCACAAAGTCACATCAGGGAAAGATAAAGACTAAATTAGAATAATGCTTATTTTTAGAGAAGTGTAAGGAAAGAAACTATGACCTTGTAGTGTTGTGCTTAAGAATTTCATTTTATCCTGTTTAGAAAAATAGTAGTTGACAGCAAATATAACAATTTAACATCTTGCTTGTAGTTTTATTCCCTTTACTTTTGGAGGGAATTATTTTTGGTAGCTAGCTCTTTTTTTCTTGTGTACCTGACGTTACTAAGTTTCTTAACCTACAGTAAACTAAACCATGATGAAAATAATCCTTTAAGTGAAATTTATAGGATACTTGAAAGATATGTCTGTTTCAAAATGCTCATTCATAACTCTAATATCCAGAATGCTCACCAATGGTTTCTTTTTCCCTTCACTATAGTTACTTCTACTCCCTTTGTACATATTTTTCATAATATTATACATGTATATATTTTAATTAAATCTACTCTTAGTCATTTCTTTTTTAATTTCTCCCCCACACCTCTACCACTTTCCCTCTCAACTTTAACACTCCTTCTCTTTCTCTTTTAAAACTCACTACATCTAAGACCATCTTCTGAACATATGCCCTTCGATTCTCTCCAAGGAAGCTTCAGTTGCTATTAGCTTCACATATATGGACCACAGAACACGAAGAATAAAGTTGATAATGACTTAAAAGCTTCATTCCTACTAGATATTTTTCATATTGATGGAAGGTTCTATTACATTACTATGGGAAAAATAATCAACATTTTTACCCAACTGTAAACACCAAAAGCTACAGTTATGGAGATCCTGACAAGATATGCATGCTGGTGCAATAGTGATATGAATGTATAAAAGTGATTAACTATTTTTCTGGTAAGAATGAAAATCCCCTCTACCAGGTGAACTCAAGCATATATTTGTAACCTGGGCCAAAAGTGTCTATGACTAGTGACAAGATTGTAGACCCCCAGACAGAATCTAATACTACAGTTCTGCTAAATGAATAGTGTCCAACTGTTCGCTAAGTTCTTCTCATCCTACTCATACATTAGTACATCCCTCTGACCTCGTCAGAGAAGTTTCTCTTTGAAGTAAATAGTCAACTTACAAAGAATAATAGTCTGCGAGTGCTCAGTTCCACATGGGATATCTATATCATATTTCTTCCCCTCAAGACTCAGGGATCATCTAAGAAGAGAGGGGGAAAAGACTGTAAGATCAGGAAGTAGTTGACATTTGTACTGCAATGATATTTAATGGACATGACAGGGCTGTTGAACACATGGATTTACAACTCACAGTTGTGGCAGTGACTGAAACCCCAAGATTTGCACAAAGTACAGCTAACCAAAATAAAAATTGGGCAAGGGAGGAGCTCATGAAGCTCTACCAATTTCCAATATCTGGAAAGCTATTGGAAATTGTTGACTTTGGTGATTTCTTAAAGCTGTCCTTGAGAGAGACTAGTCTCTAAATAGAACTATTATGATGCTTAGCTTTTTGTTTTGTTTTGGTTTGGTTTTTTGGATTTTTTTTTAGAACAAATAACTTTATAAAATTAAAGAGATAGCTCAGCAAGTTAAGTGCTGACCTTGCAAGTACAAACCTGAATTCCATGCTCAGGTGTAGTGGTGTGCTTTAATAATCAGGCCTAAGGAGGAGAAGACAGGTAGATACCAGCGCTTCAGTGGCTGTAGAGCCTAGGCTAATGAGTGAACTACAGACAAGTGAGAGAAGCTATCTCAAAAAGGAAAGGAGGACACTGGTGAGGAATGGCCCTCTGGGCTGTCCTTTGGCCTCTACAGACATTCACATATATGCATGTGAATCTATACACAGCAGCCTCCTTCTGTCCTCAGATAAATCATATGTATATTAAGAAGAAATATTGTGTTATAGGGTATTTGAACAGTGTTAACAAAATTTAGGTAAGTTTCAAGAAGCAAGCAAATTTTAGCCAGGGCTTTTATTGCCTGTATGAAATACAGAAGCAAAATTTGAGACAATCATACTTAAACTCCAAAGGGTACTAACTCTACACAATTCATGGCTCCCCTGCTCCTCCTGGAGAGAGAATTGGTCCTGTCATAGAACCAGAGATTAACCGCTTTATATGTCATGTGACATAATTCTACATTAGAAAGCTAGAATTATTTTTGCTTCTGTGCATTTGTTCCTCTTCTATCTGTGATTGGAGATGAACTCTCATTTTGAATAAGGGAGTTTTATTTATTTATTCATTTTTTAAAATTGATAATCATTTTATTTAAAACATTATTATAAATTTTCACATTCCATCTTGATTGTATTCCCCTCACCCTTGTTTTCCTGTTCCCACCCTCCCCACCCCTCCAATCTATTCCCCTCCTCTATACCTCTGAAAGGTGGGGACCTTCTCCACCATTATCTGACCACAGGCCATCTGGTCAGCTCCTGTGGACAGTCTGCATCCCTTCTCTGTGTTCCCACAGGGCCTCTCCACTAAGGGGGGTTAATCAAACTCTAGGCACCAGACATCTTGTCTTTTCTGCGCTCCAGCCAGATCTCACATGTCTGTGACAAGTCATAGATAGTATAGGACCAACTCTTATGAGAGCAGACAGGAAAGAGATGCTTCTTAAAGGCAACACACACACACACACACACACACACACACACACACACACACACACACACAGAGAGAGAGAGAGAGAGAGAGAGAGAGAGAGAGAGAGAGAGAGAGAGAGAGAGAGAGAGAGAGAGAGAGAGAGAGAGAGAGACAGAGAGAGAGAGAGAGAGAGAGAGAGAGAGAGAGAGAGAGAGAGAGAGAGAGAAGGGAGGGGAGGTATTTAGGAGTACTGTACAGTTTGGTGTAGTTGAGTTGAGGCAGTTGAGTCATGCAATTCAGTTCATGGATTTCACAGGCAGTTTTTCCAAGAACAATTCAGTGAGAAGCCAAGAGAAGCCAATTTGAATCAGACAGCTTGGAAAGGAGTTTTGAGGCAGAACAGCTGAGTTGAACTAGCCAGCCAGAGTTCAGAAAGAACTAGAAAAATGTGAGCTTATTCAGCAGTAATTCTTGGAGCTGGAAATATTTTAAGCCCAGGTTAGCAGAAAGGATGGAAGCTGAAGCTTTCAAGGTCTGGGCTTGCAGAAGATTAGATTGAACAGAGCTTCCAGGCCTAGGTCTAGGAATAGTTATATAGAAACACTCTGGGCTCAGCCCCAGCCCTGTAAAACAAAGCTTAAGTATGCTTCTATAAATCTGGGCCCTGGGTGTTATTAAAAGAAGAAAAGGAGAACTCCATCTAGTTCTTTCTCTTCATTATATAGATACTCTTCTGTCACTCCTTTCTGGGGTGATGCACTGAATTGGCTATACGTAATAGCCAATTGGATCCTTCCTGTTTGTTGGTTAATTAGGTCAGGTACTCATCGCAGTAAAGAGAAAACCATTCTCTCATAAAGGGAGATCACTCTCCTAGGGAAAGCCCCTTCATTATAGTTACTTCTACTCCCTTTGTACATATGTATGGAGGATTTACTTCTGATCTGTTCACTAAACACCTTCTTAACATCATTTGTACTTAGAACATAATGAAGAAAAAAAATCTTGACATCTAGTGGCTGATATTTGTGTTGTACTGCACTCAGTTCTAGAGTTTCTTGTGTAGTCCTGCCTTCTCAAAGTTTGCAATTTTATTAGCCGGAAATTTTCATCATAATAGAATCAGTTGTACCAAGCAGGTGCTGAGAATTGGTCAGAGTCAGCCTGAGTCCATTCAGGCTGAAGCTCCCTGGAAGAAGGAATGGCCTATCCCCCAAAGGTCCTGTCACAAGCAAGATACTTCAACACTGTAACTTGGTTTTGTTTGTTTGCTTGCTTGTTTGGTTTTTCTCTTGTTTGAAGTTGAGATGACACTGGAAGGGGAATGTCATAAGTGCATACAACACACCATACGCTGGACTACGGATCACTGTCCATGTCTTGCATGGTGTCTGCATATAAGGTATACACAAAAACATCTTTGTATGAATAACAAAATATTGTGTGTTTTTTAATCTCTAAATTGTTCCTAAGAACTCGTTTTGTTTGTTTGTTTGTTTTTTGAGACAAAGTTTCTCTGTGTAGCCTTGGCTGTCCTGAACTTGCATTGTAGACCAGGCTGGCCTCGAACTCACAGTGATCTGCCTGCCTCTTCCTCCTGAGTGCTGGGATTAAAGGTATGTGCCACCATGCCTCATTCCTAAGAACTCTTAAAGAATTTGTTCTCCATCAAGTTTGCTGAGAGAGTAAGTTTTTTTTTTTTTAAGTTTTGGCACTTTCTATTCTTTAAGATAGAATCTCCTATAGCCCAGGCTAGCTTCAAACACATTATGTAGCTCAGTTAACCGTGTGCTTGTAATTCTCTTGCCTTCACCCTCTAGTATGGGGTTACTGGCATTTGGCAGTACAGTGCCCTGTATCCTAGGATTCTAAATGAACCAAAGATGTTAACAATGTTGGAGAAAAAAGTAAGAGAAAATTCATTTGCCGTACTGTCAAAACTGAGCCAGCATATAGAATATATTCAAGTCCAGCCAGAACAGTAACTACAAGACTCCAGGCAGCTACAGGAAGAAAAGTTCCATGTTGAAGCAAACTCTTTTTGGAGAAAAAAAAAAGACAGTGTGGAAAGAATCACAAAGAGTTGTGGCCTTAGGATTCATGAGTGTGGGGAGACAGGATAAAGGGGATGAGACAGACAAGCTGCACAGGCTGCCGCCCCTTAAGCACAGTTCTTGCAAATGAGAAGCTCCTTTTTGACTTGCAGCTATCGCTCACAGGTAGTGAGACACATTTCCTTAGCGAAGAGGAGAAGGAGATTACACTACAAGCATTACATAAGGAGAGAGAAAATCCGAGCCAAGAGAGCTGCCAGGGACCTGGTGCACACTTCCCGTTCCTGAAGCAAAAGGCATTTCTAGAGAAACAGCTGCAGTGAAGCAGACAGGATGGTGATGGGAGGTAGCAGAACAGGGAGATGAAGAGGAAGGCACCGACATTAGAGCTGCCAGCCAGGCAGGCTCATCTTGCATTCTTCCTGGTATCAACTGACAGATGCTGGCAGGATCTAGGTGACAGAGGAAGGTACCAAGTTGGAGCCTGCAGGAAGTCACGTAGGGAAAGCAGCAGCAGCAGCGGCAGCTGGAAGAGGGATAGAGAAACCACGAGTAGGGAGTTGACTGCAGAGTTTGTGCTTAACCATGACGAGGCCACAGGGATCAAATTGAACTACGGTGAACATTCAGAATCTAAGTAAACTTACATAATCATAATTAAAGCTTTGGTTTCTGGACTATGAATTTTTTTTCTTAATGCCATATTCTAAATATTCACAGACTTTTACTTAAGGAACATGTACTTTTCACAAATGTGACAGGCTGTGAGCATACCAATAATTTTTGAGCCATGGATGCTTAGAAGTGTGTGTGATCCCAAGTTTTGTCATACTCCTACATGGTTAGAAGCAGCTTTCTCTTTTCTAGAAATTTCTGTTCATGAAAATTTTCAAAATATTTTTCATTTTATTCATATGTAAAATAATTTAATTTAGACGAAATTCGCCTTCCATGTGCCTTTAACTTCTAGCTTTAACTTTTTGTGTGAAATATATACTTTGCCTTTTTTAGCAGTATGGCTATTAAAAAATTAAAACCTAGCCAGTAATAAAGTAGGTATATGCTCATGGTCTGCCACTCTCTAGGCTGGTTATTGGTCTCATTTGACTTCTCAAAGTTTGAGCAATGTTTTATTCATGGGACTATGTTTGGAGACAACTCTAAGTATAGCTTAAAGCAATACTTTTTCCTGCCATGATTTTTTGTATTGCCTTAAGAGCATTAAGAACCATCTCCAACTTTCTTGCAGACTCTATAAGCTTCTGCCACAAGTATCTGGATTCGTAGCTCCCAAATTCACAGGCCTTTCTCTTTATTATTATATCCATGATACCTAACACAGGGAAAGGCTAAGTTAAAATAATCATATTTTCCTTTTAAAAATACTTGGCTAGGAGTCAGATGAGCTTGCACCATCAGCATGCACATGATGCTATGTATTCAGGTAGTACTCAATAAATGCCTGTGGAGGCTATCAAGTGTTGGATCGCACTAAGAAGTCAAGATGGCAAAAAGGACATTATTTAGAGATACTGTGCAGGGGGGTCTGTGAAAAGCAAACACATATGTTGATTCTTTAGAGTAAAATTTAGGAAAGTGGTGAAGCTATCTGAAGAAGAATAGGTGAGGCATGTGATAAGAAAGTGAAATACTTGAGTTGCATAAAACCATAAACATCCTTAAGAAACTCCATTTGAACATGATTCAGTGAACTTTTCATGTATTATATGATATTTTACTTAGATGCTACCCTTAGGTCTTCTCAGAGTTTAGTCAATTGAACATATTTCTCTCAACTTTATAGAGTTAGGTTGTGTGAATTTTTAGAGCACATTTATTTGAAAGGACTTTTTTCAGTGCCATTCTGGTTTATCTTGCCATATTAAAGTTTAGTTCTTGGTGTATTTATCCCTCAATAATATGCTCAGCATATATGGTCTTGAGGATTCAGAGGCCACATTTCCACATAGGCCACTGTGCCTACAACCATCATGGCCTCTACAGTGGTCACAACTTCCCAACTTCCTTCTTGTTCACCTTAGGTCCTGTATAATCTGAGTCATGCCAGCTCTGTACACCTGAAAGGCTACGAGGTGGACAGGATTAGAAGTGTCCTCCTTGGGAAACTGACTCACTTTTCTACAATGCTCACTGATGCCCTTCTGAGGCAAGAAAGCTAGGACTCAGACTTTCAACCAGGAAATGTACAAGGAGATATCACACAGCTCAATTCTACTATTAAAATTATAATTCCATTGAACTAGCAAGAACAGATGCTATATATGATGTTAGGGAAAGGTAGATGAGGTCTCTTATCTCCAGTGTTGAATAGATTCTGGTAACCAGTATCATGAATTATGGGCATCAAAATAAAGGGGTTGGAGAATTGCTTTATTTTCTTTGCTATTCTATTACAGAGTTCAAATAAATATGAACTACGATCATATTTTCTTAGGAGTCACTTTGAATTACCAAAGGCAAATCTGCTGCAGATAGATGCAGTATCCTTAAATGTGATCACATTGGAAACATGTGGAATAAACAGAAAAACAAAGCTTTGGGCACTGTATGCAGTGAAATGTACATAATAAGATGTGGGCATACTAAATTATTTCCTTGAAAAAGTAGGAAATATTATATTTCAGTCTGTTAGGAAGAAACTCACCATTGTTTTCATTTTTCAAAGTAAAAGGTAATTGAAAAATTAAAAACTGAAAATAGTAATGATGCTGCAAGAACTAAATGAAAAGAAATAAGTTATCCTTGCTTGATACAACTCATTACCCATGTCAGTTCAGGGTGCTAGAAACACACCCTGCAGCATGGGTTTAAAGTTGGGGCCCCAGGCCTCAAGAATATCTCAATAGTGCATTCATTTACAATTCCTCAGAATTTTAGGATTTAATAAGAAAATATCTGTATGTCTGCATAAGGTGTGAGGCCATTTTGAAGTGGTCAAATTTGTGGCTTTTGTGAAAATTTGAAAAAGTGAAGTAAGAAAGGAATGCTTATTGGGAAGTGGGTTGAGAAGTTCTTTGAGGTACTGCAGTTGGCACAGAAAGAACTTCATCATGTTCTTCTCAAATAGGCTCCTAAGACACAGATGCTGGAAGTGATGACAGCACCAGCAGGAGGGCTTCCTTACACTCCACACTCTTGCCAAAACTTACACTGCCAAGCATTGCTTGTAGAGCCTGCTCTCCTCACATTTAGTTTTTAGACAATGATTTCTTGACTTCAGCGATTTCACATACACGCAGCAAGAGTGGGCTCTCCTAGTCACAGCTTAGACCTTCTCCTCTGTGAAACACAGTGCTCGAATAGGTTGAAAAGGTGATAAGCACTTCCACCCAGTGCTTGTCCAGTGCCAAGCTACACATGAGGTGCCTCATGTATCTCCGTTTTCATTAAATCCTTGTTACTAACTCTATCTGAAGAATTATAGTTAGATTTAGCATCAACTACAAGGAATGCACATAGTAATTTATTAGACAGCTAGATATTTTACTCTTAAGTATCTCATGGGAAAAGACTGTGGCCCTCAGTAACGCTTGCTGCTCCACCTTGATAATTTAGATTCTTTTCCTTCCAGATAAAGGGTAGGATTATGTTTCTTATTTCCCTCATGTTTGACATAAGAGACATAAGGACATAAAATTACTTTAAATAGTTAAATGTGATGAAATGATGCTCCAGTCCTGGAAAGATGCCTGCATGAGCTGATATCTGTTCTGTTTCTTTTTTCTCTGATAATAATAGGGCTCTAGTATAGTAAGAGCTGCATTAGCTTTATTCTCTGATAAGAGCCTTTTGCCCCATATGGTTCATGACTAGTGCTAACATGGAGCACAGTCACCTGCATTGACATAATGGAAGGTATCACGAACAGAAAGTGAGCCTTTCTTGTTTTAAGACATTGTACATGTCCCTAATGGGTTAGAATTATAATTCACAGTGTCAGAAACCCAGGTTTTACATCAGTCTTCACTTAAGTGGATATGACCTTTATTTCCAAGCATACTTCATGGAATAAGATGTGTCTATCAGTCCAATCCATGAAGTCTTCATTCCAGAAATGAATGTGGGAAAAGAATGGTGACAGCATTGTTCTCTTTCTTAGAAGATAATTCTTGACAATGCTACAACTCTCTTCTACTGTGTCTCACTTGGTGCAATTTACTGTTGTTATTCACATGTGAAAGGGATCAATGGTGTTTTTGATGAAGAAATGATACTATAGTTAGTTAATTTGTACTATTCCTATGAGACTGCAAAACTGATATGAGAAACCTAGCCATCTCTACAAAGATAGTTAGTATAATTTGTACCATATTGTAGGTGAGAAAAGAGAAACAAGCATGATTTAATTTAATGAAGATTATCCAGACAATGTTTAGATGGATCTTAGTTCAAATACAAGCAATCTGACTCCAGAGCTATGGGTTAGCTATAGGACTGGACATTCCACTACACAATGAAAATTCTATTTTAGTACTAGAAAAAGTTTATGGAATCATATTGACTTGATTTTTTTTAGTTTTTCTCTTTTCTTTCAAACTTGGAAATAAGATATCACTGAGGAAATTAACAAGATCGCTTAAATTAATGGCAAATAATTAACTAGTATATGGCTGATACAATTGTTTATAAAAATCTCCCAGCCTTATACAATTATAATTTATTTTTCTAGGTATGATGATAAACTTATCAATATTTTACAAATGTAGCAAAGAACTTAGGTAAAATAGTCAGGAGAATGTAACTGAGAGTAAATTAAATTGTATTAATTCCTAAAATATATAATTTCTACCTATTACCTATATCCTGGATAACTAGTGCTTGAGAATCCTATTGCCAGGCTTAGATTTTGAATATATTGAATCTATTTAAATATAAAGCTATAAAAGTCAACATCACTATAGAAATATTTCTTGCTGCATATTCTGGTACTCTTACATTACTAGTCCTAGTAGACTACATAGGAAATAGGAAATGCACAAAAAGAACACTTCTCATTTTTTTTAGCTTCTGAAAATGTCTCATGCTGTCATAGTAATTATTTCTATTGACATGACAATATTTTGAATCTGTGAATAATGAGGAAGCTGGTAGAAATTCTGTACCTGTTGTATCTTGTCCTTGGTGAACTTCTTTTATTGGCAGAAAAAAGCAGCCAGTAATCATTAATAGTGTGGTTATACAATATGACTTGATTTATGCCATTAGAAGGTACATGCACTCTTTGGCTTAGCCAACTACATACAGAATAGTTTCTTCTCAACTTCACTTACAGGAATTTTACTCTAGCTTGAGCTAATATTTATGATACTTTGGCTAGTATGACAACTATTACAGTGATTTCTTACATGAGCACAGTTCAGTGCTCACTCAGATATGGGGAAGCATGTGGTGTGATAGAAACAAAAAGAGTAATGTGATTCATTATATTTTTATTTTTAATTTAAATATGTTTTATATGTGTATTGCACTTATACTATGTCCCCAGCCTCTATACTATCCTGTGATGCTCCCTCTCAAATTCATTGCTTTGTTTTCTTTAATTATTGTTATACACACACACATACAAACAAACAAACAAATATAGAAAAATAACTTGCTGAGTCCATTTAGTGTTGCTTGTATGTATATGATTTAAGGGCTGAATATATAGGTCGATAATCAATTAAGTGATTCATTTTTTTGTTGTATAATTCTAGTTAATTTTCCCAGAGTTGTGTTATTCAAAAACTGTGCTCAAACCAAAGTTTGAGTCTTGGCATTCAAGCTTGACATTAATGCACTCCAAGTATTAAATATGATTTTGTTAAGAAATAATAAGTTGTTAAAATCATCATGTAAATTCAGAAGTCACAAGGTTCACACTAATGCTGTCAGGTTAGGAGACAAGTGTCTTAACCCTCTGATCCATCTTGCTAGCTCATTTAATTATTTTATAGCAAGTGTACAACATAATGATTTTATGACACATGAATATTGTATTTTGCTCACATTTGCCCCTCCAAAACTCTACCTTTCCATCTTCTCCAGTGTTGTGATTATCTCCTTCCATCCAAATACTCTCACAATTGCTTTCTTTTTTTTTTAATTTAACCAATTTTATTTCAGCATGTTTGTGTGCTCACATTAATTATGCTCTATGACAATTAATAAATATATGTGACCATTCAGACTACACCACACTGGCTTCAATTTTGTACTATAAAAGCTTAAAGGCTGATGAATATTCTATATTATATAAAAGCCATTATATGTATTCATAGTTGTTTTATAAAAGCTTTATTTTATAGAAATCAAGCTATGGAAAGTTTTGACTTGAATGTTTTTATGTATAAAATTATTGTATGGTGAGTTAGATGCCGCTTCACTAGAGGACTGGACCCATAAATCCAAGTGGAAAGTCACTGTGTATTTTATTTTTTTTCCTTTTTTTATTAATTTATTCTTGTTACATCTCAATGGTTATCCCATCCCTTGTATCTTCCCATTCTTCCCTCCCTCCCATTTTCCCCTTATTCCCCTCCCCTATGACTGTTCCTGAGGGGGATTTCCTCCCCCTGTATATGTTCATAGGGTATCAAGTCTCTTCTTGGTAACCTGCTGTCCTTCCTCTGAGTGCCACCAGGTCTCCCCCTCCAGGGGACATGGTCAAAGGTGAGGCACCAGAGTATGTGAGAAAGTAATATCCCACTCTCCACTCAACTGGGAAGAATGTTCTGACCATTGTCTAGATCTGGATAGGGGTTTAAAGTTTACCACCTGTATTGTCCTTGGCTGGTGCCTTAGTTTGAGCGGGACCCCTGGGCCCAAATCTGCCTATCATAATGTTCTACTTGTGGGTTTCGAGGACCCTCTGGATCCTTCTACTTTGCCATTCTCCCATGCTTCTCTCATCTAGAGTCCCAATAGAATTATTCATAATAGCCAGAACATGGAAACAGCCTAAGTGTCCATGAGTAGAAGAATGGATAAAGAAACTGTGGTACATATACATTATGGAATACTATTCAGCTATTAAAAACAAGGAATTCCCAAAATTTGTGGATAAATGGATTGAGCTCGAAATGATCATAATGAGTGAGTTAACCCAGAAGCAGAAAGACTCAAATGGTATATACTCACTTATATCTGCACACTAGCCCAAGGGGTATATCCCACGAAAGCCTTCACTTACCAGGAAACTGAGGCAGAGGGGAGGACATTCTAGTGGGACCACAATTGCTTTCATGCCACTGTTTCTTTCTTCTTGAGTGTGAGCTGGGGAGGTGGGGGGTGAGGGGTGGGGGCGGGGGTAGGGGGGCAGATGGGGCGGAGCTTGTGCAGGCCAGCGGTCAATGTCAGGAGTCATTTCAGTAGTTCCATACCTTACCTTTTGAGACAGAATCACTCATTGATCCTGCAGTTGGATGAGCCAGCTAGCCTGAATGATGAGTCCCAGGGACTCTGCTGTCTTAACATCCCCAGCCCTGAGTTTACTGCAAATTCTCAAGGATCAGATGCAGATTCCCACACTTGTGTGAAAGCAGCTTACCCCTTGAGCCACTGCCTAACTCACTTTTCTAACCAAATCTATTATATATCTTACAACTCAGATTCTGTGGACCTAGGTAAAGTTAAGTCATCTAAAACATTATTGTTGGCATTCTTTATACTGAGTTATACATTCAACTTACATAATTATCTCTATGTTTATAGAAATGTTGAACTATATAAACTAAAACATATGAATTATGAAAAGAACTGCATAGTTAGTAACGAATACTTTCTAGATGAACTCATCTTCAACATATTTACACACCATAATATTAACGTACACCTTTTTTCAGAAAAAAAACCATACTATATTTTAATCACATTCTGTCCTCTTTTTTAAGTCCTCCCAGATTCTATGCAATTTCATACTCTTTACATTACAAAAGAAATCATGCATAAAAAATATGGACTCTGTTTTGTGTTACACAACAACTCTTGAGCATGACGCCTTGAGGTGTGGGTCTTCCACCCAGTGTCACTGCATTGGAGAAAACTGCTTTGCTCTCTCCCAGCTGGCATAAATTGCAGATAATACCTTGGTTAGGTATGGGTCTTGGTGTTGTAAATAACCTTGATTAAATATTCATTTTTCTCTAACTTCTAGTCTTTACTAATTAAATTTCTTTTTTTTTTTTTCCAAGACAAGGTTTCTTCCTGTAACCTTGGCTGTCCTGGACTCTCTTTGTAGACCTGGGTGGCCTCGAGCTCACAATGATCCTCCTGCCTCTGCTTCCCAATTGCTCGGATTAAAGGTGTGTGCCGTCACACCTGGCTAATTAAATTTCTTAAAGTAGCCACTGTATCTACTCAGCCGTCTCATATTTTCGCCTCAGCTCATCCTTTGATGTCTGGGCCATGACACTATGAAAATCCTTTTTCTAGGGTCAACAGCCATTTCTATACTAGGACCATTGGCTTATATGACTGCCGTCCTCCGTCTATCAATATTTGGCTTGATATACAATTTTCTTCTTCTTCTTATTTGTTTCTGTCTTGGCTTTAGGATCTTGAGACTTCTTCTTGTCTCCAATCTCTTTCCTTTATGTAAAGTACTTTATGTACTTTACCCTGGCTCTCTTATTCTCTCTATATAAACCATTCAGGGTTTGACTTACTGTCTTACTGGTATAATTAATTGCTTTCATTCTTTTTAGCTCCTACCACACATATAATTTTACGTCTAAATTTCATAAAACCTCATGTATCAGAGAAATATGTGGTTTTAGTCTTTCTGAGTCCATTTTTTTTTCTTATCATGGTTGTTACGAGGTACATCTATTCAAATTTTCTTCTGTTATTGTCTTCACCCAATTTCTTCATAAATTATCTTTTTGCCCCCCTCAAATATATCACTTGGTATGTCTTTCCTGGTTCTCATCCTCCTTTCTCCATGTTGTAATCATTCAGATCATTCAGACCTCATTCTTTTCCGATCTTCATTTGCAAACTGGGTTATCTTGTCTAATTGTACAGCATTAAATATAATCTATATTCAAATAATTTCCATAGTAGTTTGTAACTTTCCAGAAGCACACTATGGGACAAGAATTAAAATTAAGAAATTATTTGTAAATGACCTGAAGACACTTTATTTGCCCCTCAGAAAGTAACAAAAGTAAATGAAGGCATCAGTAAGGGGAACAGGGACATGCATTTGCTAACTACTAATGTAGGCCGATAGAGCCTGATTTCAGCAGAAGATTCTAGAAATAAGTATGTAGTACTGTATTCCACCTTCAAGAAAATGAAATTCTCTGTCACTTCTCATCCATCATGCATGTAGACAATCAAGTGGCCAGAGGTGTCCCACATGCTGAGGCAAAGTAATTACAACTGAATGTTGCGGTAGATTTCTCTCTTATATCACATTGATTATATTTAGCTTTTGTGTCACTTTTATACAAGCTGCTCTGTCTCTTGAACCTTTGTCTTTTCTGTGTCAATTTCATTTTACCAGAAATATTTCTTTACATAAAACTGCATCCTATGTTTTGTCAGTTTTCTCCTCTGAACCTGACTTCTTTTTATAACTTTCATTTAAATTTTATCTTTTATCAAAAGATCAATTTTGGTCTGCATCTGATTTTGTACATAGTTATGAAAGCAGAGATTTCCAAATCATTTGCTGCTATCTCTTCAGATCTAGAAAACTCTTGGCATTGGCCAATCCTGGAAGGGAAAAAAGATGTGTGAAGCAATCTTAGTAGTCTAAATGTCTTATCTCTTTCATAGCTTTCCATATAATTTTTTTACTTCAATTTGGTTTACATATATTGATGATCTAGATAAGGAAAGCATATAAGCAAATTTCTTATAAAATTATGTATTTTGGCATCTATTACCAACTTAAAATCAAACAACATATCTGATTTTCAAATGTGTTTACATTTTCTATGTGCTTTGTTAATTTAAATAAAATATTTCATTGAAAGGAAATATTTTTATTGGAATAATACTATGGTAAAATTTATAAAAATATACTGCATCGGATATTATTTTATAGCATCTCCAATGGTAAATTTACTAAAAGAGAACATGCTCTTCAGTTCCTTCCCATGAAGACAGAAGTTATTTGTAAAATATTCAGAAGGTATTAGAAGCCAAAAGAATTAAAAATCTGATGAGAGGGATGTAATACAAATTCCAAGGCAAGAATCTACTGGATCCCATCCACCTCCATTGGTTCTTATATTGTAGCTTGATATAGGATTTCTACAGTAATTTCTCTGATATTTTAAAGAAGTCAGATTATAATCTTCCATAGTAAAACAAAACCAAAAAGTGAGAGTAATTAATTTATGCGGTTATACTAGATACTGCTCTGGAATGAGGAATGCAGGAATTAACCTTATATAGACAGTTGGTTAAACATACAGCTATGGGGGTTAGGGATTTAGCTCAGTGGTAAATACCTGCTTAGCAAGGGCAATGCCCTGGGTTTGGTACTCAGCTCTGAAAAACAAACAAACAAACAAACAAAAAACCACACAAAAGCAAACAAAAAAAGAAATACAACTATGAGCTGAAGATTCGTCTATATGTTAATAAGAGGATATGCTGCTCCCTGGGATGAGTTTTGGAGGTAAATTTTGCATTTCAGACAGGATCAGAGCTACAGGACGTTAAGAAAGTCACACACACACAAAAAAAACCAAAAAACAAAAAAACAAAAATAAAACAAAAAACAAAACAAAACAAAAAACAAAACAAAACAAAAAACAAAACAAAACAAAACAACAACAACAAAAAAACAAGATAATTTCCTGAAGAGAACACTTAATAAATGAGACAACATGAAACTGAAAAGTTCCAATAAGTCAAAGGACACTGTTAAAGGGAGAAAACAGCAGCCTACATAATGGGAAAAAAAATCTTCACCAACTGTACATTCCATAGAGAGCTGATATCCAAAATATATAAAGAACTCAAGAAACTAGACATCAAGAAACCCAATTAAAAAACATTTTTACCATAATATTATTCCAATAAATATGTTTTCCTTTCAATAAAATATTTTATTTAAATTAATAAAGCACAAAGAAAAAGTTTTTTCATTATTTTATTTTTAGTTTGTTTACTTTACGTCCAATTGTAGCTCATTCTCCCCTCTCTTCTTAATCCCACCCTCCCCTTGTCCTCAGAAAGGGGAGCCCCCTACCATCTCTAATGGCCAAGAAGCACTTAGAGACATGTTTAACATCCTTAATCATCGGAGAAATACAAATAAAAATGACTGAGATTTAATCTTACATCCCTCTTATTCCTCTGCTTAAGATCAACATTTCAAACAACAGCACATGCTGGCCAGAGTGTGGAGCAAGTGGAGCATTCTTCCATTATTGGTTGGAGTGTAAAGTTACACAACTGGTTTGCATGTCAACTTGGCTGGCAGTTTCTCAGAAAATTGGAAATAATGCTACTTCAAGATCCAGCTATACCACTCTTAAACATACATCTAAAAGTTGTTCCATTATACCACAAGGACATTTGATCAAACTATGTTCAGAGAAGCTTTATTTGTAATATCCAGAAGCTGAAAAGAACCCAGATGTCCCTCAGCTGAAGATTGGATAAGGCAAATATGATACTTAACCAATGGAACATTATTCAGCTATTAAAAACAACAAAATCATTAAACATTCAGGCGAATGGGTGTAACTGAAAAAGACCATCCTGAGTGAGGTTAATCTAGATTCAGAAAGATAAATATGGTCTGTGCTCATAAGTGGATCTCAGACATAAAGTACAGGATAACCATGTTATAATCCACAGACCCAATGAATCTAAGTTAGAAGAACACCTAAGGGGGGGATGCTTGAATCTCACTGAGAAGGGGAAATGGAACAGACATCAAGGATGGATGGACGGAGGGGCATGGGTAGGGGTGGAGTGAGGAGGAAAACAGGAGAAATCAAGTTCTGGAGAAAACAGAGGGAGAGAGTACTGGAAAAGAGAACAGGAATTGCTGTTTGTGTGTGGCTCATCTGTGGAATAAAATAGAAACCTAGGACCATGGAAACTCCTGGGAAAACTCTGAGGGTGACCCTAGATAAAACTATAGATGGACGATATAGAACCTGAAATAGTCATTTCCTGTAACCAGAAAAGACATCCAATGCAGGGATTGGGACACAAACCCAACCACAGAGGCTTCATCCCACGATTTGTCCCGCCTCAAGATGTGCAGTGGTAAAGATGCAACAGAAATTGTGAGAATGTCCAATCCATGACTGGCCCAGATTGAGACACATGCCGTGTGATAGAGGCCACCCATGACACTATTAATTGTATGATGCTATATTTGCAGACGGGAGCTTAGCAAAACTGTTTTTAGAGAGGCTTCACACACCAACTGATGGAAACAAATGCAGAGACCCACAACCAGACATGGAAGAGGGGTAAGGAAGGATTGCAGAAGCCAGAAGTGTCAAGGATACCACATGAAAATCTATGAAATCAACTAACCTAGGCCCATAGGAGCCCACAGAGACTGAAGCAGCAGCCATGGAATATGCTTGGAATGGACCTAGGTTCTCTCCACAAACAACAGTTATCCACTTTGATCTTCATTCAGACTCCTAACAGCACGAGCAGGGCTATTTCTGACTCTGTTGTCTTCCCTTGGACACTTTTCCCTTAGCTGGGCTGCCTTGTCTTGCTTCAGTAGGAGAATATGCCTCTAGTTCTACCGCAACGCTGTATGCCGAGGCTGATTGCTATCCATGGAAGGCCTCCCTTTTTCTAAGGAGAAAGGAAAGTTAAGGGAGAAGGGAAGTGAGAGAGAAGGATGTACAGAAGAGGAGAGAGGGAACAATGTGATTGAGATATGAAATAAGTAAATATGAGAACATCAACCAAAAAGAGAGAGAAAGAACGAAAAAAAGGAAGAAAAGGAAAAGAAAGTGCCAGCACAAACTTTGCAAGGCTTACTGAAGAAACTACATATTTCAATTTCTCTTGAACTAAGAATAAATAAGGAGGAATCATTAAGAAAACTGCCAATGTGATCATGAAGAGCTTTTATATCTGAAAAATGCTCACTTTTCCTCCTGAAATTCATTGAGATTTCTAGAAGTTAACAATATATTTTCCATAGTAGAAATATGCTTGTAGAGACAGTTTGTAGAGTAGGGTAGATTAGAAGTATGCTGTATAACAGGATAATTTTTATGATCCACAGTAACACTATTAAATATTACATCTAAGGCATTCTTATTGGTGCATTGAGCTGAGTAGTTAGCATACATTTTATAAAGCTCAACTGTTTGATTTGGGGAGTTAGTGATACAAAATAATGCTCAGGCTTTTGATAGCTTTTGAAAGGTATGGATAGCTACTTTGATTTGATGAACTCCCCTTGGTGGGGAGGCCTGATGGCACTCAAAGAAAGAAGAAGCAGGCTACCAAGATGAGACTTGAGAGCCTATGACCATATAGTGGGGGAGGAGGTCCCCCTCAGTCTTAGATCTAGGGGAGGGGAGTAGGGTGAAAGTGGGAGGGAGGGAGGAATGAGAGGATACAAGTGATGGGATAACAATTGCGCTGTAATCTGAATAAAGTAATTAATTTAAAAAAAAAGAAAAAAAAAGAGATTCTAAGTGTGGGAAGGCTGGGTGTGGGGGAGGGAAATGGTCATATGATATGATGTGATAGCCAACTGTGGAAATGTTCAGTTGAGTATACCATGTAACATGTGGACAGAGGCTCACTGTTGTTTATTCACTTCTGGATATCATTATGAGTGAGAGTATTAGTCAACTATAGTTTTGGATATCCGTAGAAAGTTACTAGCTGATGGGTCACCATGATGGGTCAGAGTATGGCCCACTAAAATTATAGGAAATTCAGCTCACAAGAAGACTGAGGGATAACTAACACAAAGGCACGCGTAATACCACCAAGAGGGAATGGGTGCACATGTACATGAACATGCTTAAATTTTTTGACTTGTTGTTGTTGTTTAGAGTTCTACAGAAATTTGGAACTAAGAGGGGCCTGTACATATACTTCCAATAGCCAGGAAGCATTGCATTCTGCCATCTGCAAGTTGTCAAAGCAGGAAGGTTAATAATGGAATTGAGTTAGAGTCTGAGGGCCTGACAGTGGCAGAGAAGTGTGGATAATAGTGCTCATCTTGGTTTGAATTTGAAGTCTGAATAATATGAGCTTCAGTGTCAAATGCATAAGAAAAGATGAATGGCCAGAGTTCAAGCAGAGAAAATGACTCTCTTCCTCTGCCTCTTTATTCTATTCAGGCTGCAGTAGATTGGACTATGAGAGTCCACACAGGTGATAACAGATCATCTTTCACTTTAATTGGCTTTAATGTGAATCATTCCTTGAACTACCCTCAAAGCTATGTACAGAAATATTACTCTGACAAGCTATGTGTGGTCTCTTAGATTAGTTAGCTTTACACTTAAAGCAGCCATTGAACACTTGTTTTGCCTTGTGTTGCTTAAATGTCACCAAGCTTTTGAGAATGCAGTGTGTCAGCATAGTGAAAATGCTGTGATTGTTTTAAACAGTGTTTTTTTTTTTTAACATTTAAAAGGAGTCAGTAATTTGATATGTGATTTTTTTCCTATTCAGAGTAACAACTACATATTAATTGTGTCTACCAGAACTTTTGGTTAGTTTACTTGGAGAATGCATTCTTTTCCTTTATTTTGTACTCTAGATGCTAGTAGATGGATAGATAGATATATGAGAGATGATAGATAGATAGATAGATAGATAGATAATTTTGGTTACAGGATATGTTAACTCTATTGTTTGCTGTTGTGGTATAAAGAACCTAAAATATGGAGACATTCTTTAGAACACTATGCTGCAATCAGATGGAAAAAAAGCAACAGATAAATTTGAGCATATGCGCTGCACCAGGTTTGAGTAAAAGCACGTGGAATACAGAGGCTGATACATAAGTGAGGCTTTCGAGGTTATAGACAACTGCCACATGCTGAGACATCACTTCCAATGTAAAGTGTAAATGATCATATCTCATAACTTCTATTTCCAAGGAGGAAAGACAGTCACTTGTAGGTTAAGATTCCATTTGAGAGGCATGATCTCGTACTTGAAACTGCTTTGGCTAACGTAATAAGTGACAGGAAAATCTGGGGATTTAAATGAGGCTAACAGACAAAATATTTAAAATCAGTCTAGCTTGTGGGGCAAACCCCATGGCGTTGTGCTAAACCTCGGCAGACCTTGGTTATTAAGCTTTAGCTTGTGAGAAATTTATGTGAAATTGCTTGGAGAAAAAAAACCCCACAACCCCCTGACTTCTAGAGCAGAGCCACTCTCTCTACATTTGCCCAATTCCAGCAGAAAGAATTGTGTACATATAATCTACGGCCTATGTGACACAGAATGTAATCACTGTTATGATTTTGTCATGAAATAATTACCTCAGACATAATTTCAAAAGGCATTTTAAATGTAAATATACAATAGTGCTTAATAAAGGTATAGTAGGGTGGACATTAAGCACGAAAGAACCACAGATAAGTTAAATATGAGCACATCAGTATGTGGAATATGTGATTCAACCTCATGTCCTTCATAATTGATGAATTAACTATCGCTCAAATCCAAAATAGAAATGATCTGATAAGAACAGAGATGTGGCACAATGATAATTTACCTAACTTTCATGCACAAAGCCATGGCTTTCATCTATAGCTCTACCCAAACAAAAGGAACACAAAAAGAAACATAGACAAATCAGAGAAACGCAAGACAGAACCTGATGCAAGTACAGATCACGATTTGTGTAGAGCAGGGGACTGTGAATCAGTGTTACACAGTGCATTCCTGTTCTATTTGGACATGATGCCAAATGAAAATGATTATAAGCTTTCCAATGAGAAGAATTTCAGGAGTTCTACCAGTGCACTGACTTTGTGTGTGGCAAGAGAAAGCATATATATAGAAAATATTTGGTTGATTTGATAGGTACTGTAAACAGACGAATAGATGATAGGTAGATAGAAATTTTACTTAAAACAAAAGAAATCCTGCCATTTGTGACAGTATCAACAAAACTCTTGGACACAGAGATGTGCTTCAAGAAAAAAATAGGACTAAGAATAAAAAATAGATCAAAGAAGAAAAGTGACAGGCACTGGAAGTGGAAGAAAGGTTTCTATTATGTTGAGATGTGTTCCCTATATATTTTGTCTCTAGGAATTTGATCATGAAATGGTGTTGGATTTTGTCAAAAACATTTTCTGCATCAAATGATCTGATCATGTGGTCTTTTTATTTTCATTCTTTTCATATGGTGGATTGCACTTATTGATTCATGTGTTTAACTATTCCTGTAACTCTGGGATGGAGCATACTTGATTATGGTGGGTGATCTTTTTGTGGTTTAGGTTTTAGAGTAATTGTAACCTTGTGAAAAAGAATTAGTCACTGTTTCTATTTTGAGGAAAAAGCTGAGGAGTATCAAATATTAACTCTTCTTTGATAATCTGGTAGTATGCAGTATTAAAATAATCTGGCCCTGGGATTTTATTTGTTTGGAGACTTAATAAATAACTGCTTCTATTTCACTGAGGGCTTCAGGTCTGTTTATGTGAACTTGATTTAGCTTTGGCAGGTGATATATAGCAGGAAAATTATCTATTTATTTTAGACTTTTCAATAAGGCAGTGTATAGGTTTTTGAAGCACGTCCTTATGATTCCTGGATTTTCTCAGTATCTGTTCTGAAGGCCCCTCTTATCTCTAATTTTACCTCAGCATAATAAAATCACTATTTGAAGGAAGCCCACAGACAACATCAACCTAAACTCAAAGAAAAGAAATTCACAGCTTTTCCATTAAAATGAGGATCAAAAAAAGGTTGTTCACTCATTTCATGCCTATTCAAAGTACTTGAAGTCATAGCTAGAGTGATAAAACCGAAGGAGATCAAGGGAATAGAAATAGGAAAGGAAGAAGTCAAAGTAAATAAAATATCTTTTAAAATTCTACTGGGAAACTTCTACAACTAAAAACACTTTTAGTGAGGTGGAATGATACAAAGTTAACACATAAAATAAATAAGCTTTGTATATACAAATGACAAATGGTCTGAGAAAAAAATCAAGGACACTATACGTTACACAATAGCCTCAAAAAGAACAATCTTGAGGTACCTCTACCCAAGTAAGAAAAAGACTTGCCTAATTAAAACATTAATAATAAAGAAAGGAATCAAAGAAGACATTAGAAGATGGAAAGATCTTCCATGTCATTACATGTGTATATTAATATAGTTAAAATGAACTCCTAGCAGCGGAGGTTAAGAAGCCGGAAGTCGCCACCTCAAGTAGTCTGGTGTGACTTCCAGTGGAGATAGGAGCATACCAATCCATCCATAAAATCTTATACTCAAACATTTTCTTGTGTACAGAAGTATAAGGAAAAAGATAAAGGAGAGATTGAGGAAAGGGCAAACCAATGACTAACCCAACTTGGAACCAACCCCATGGGAGAGAGACAACCCCTATCACTATGAATGATACTCTGCTATGTTTATACACAGGAACCTAGCATAATTGTGCACTGAGAGGCTTCTTCCAGTAGCTGATGGAAACAGATGCAGAGAACCACAGCCAAACAATAGGCCAAATTCAGGGAGTCTTGTGAAAGAGTAGGAGGAAAGATAGAAGGAGATGTAACGGCCAAGGATACCACAAGAAGAGCTACAGAATCAACTAATCTGTGCCCATGGGGGCTCATAGAGACTGAATCAACAACCAAAGAGCATGCTCTGGCTGGATCCAGACACCCTACATATTTGTAGCAGGTGCTCAACCTGGTTAATATGTGTATCCCCTAAGAATGTGAGTAGAGGCTGTCTATCGCTCTGTGGCAGGCCTTTGTATCCATTTCTCCTAGCTGGACTGCCTTGTCAGGCCTCAGTGGAAGAGCATATGTTTAGTGCTGCTGTGAGTTGAGATGCTAGGGTGGGTTAGTACTCCTTGGGGGCCTCTCCTTCTCTGAGAAAAAGGAGAGAGGAGATGGATGGAGGGAGGGTGGGTGAGAAAAGAGTAAGCAGACTGGGGTTAGTTTGTAAAGTGATTAAATAAATAAATAAGGGGGGGTAAGAAAAACAAAACAAAAATATGGCCAGCCTACCAGTAGCAACCAATAGATTCATTGTAATCTTAACCAAAATTCCAACACTATTAATTACAGAAATGGGAAGGACAATTTTAAGTTTCCTGTGGAGGGCTTATATTTAAAATACAGAAATAATTCAAAAACTGTATATCAAGAAAACAAATAACCCAATTAAAAATAGGGTAGTGATAGAAACAGATAATTTCAAAGGAGGAAAGTCAAATAGCTGAGAAACCCTTAAAAAATGTTCAACATGCTTTGTCAAGAAAATGTGAATTGAGGAGAACAATCATTCATTGCTGGTGGGAATACAAATTTTATAGCCACTATGGAAACCATTGTGGTAGTTTTTTCAGGAAGATCTGAATCAATCAACCACAAGATACATCTATATCACTCTTGGTCATGTACCAAAAGGATGAATCATCCTACTCCAGAGATACTGGCTCAACTATGTCTATTGCTGCTCTGTTCATAATAGAAATTATAGGGAATATAGACATCAATCAGGAGATGAATAGAAAAAGAAAATATGGTACAATGCAACATTATTCAGCTGTAGAAATAAATAAAATTATCTAATTTACAGGTAAATGAGTGGATTTAGAAAAAGAATCAATCCTAATGAAGTAAGGCCCAAAATGACAAATATATGTATATTCACTTATATTTGCTTGGTAGCTGTTATGTTCCACTATGTGGCTACAGTCCACATAACCACAAAAATTTGGTTATAGAGTAAAGGACCAGGGGAGGGGGACAGGAAGGACCTCATTATGAAGGAGATGTAGGATAGATAGTTATGGATCAGCAAGGTGGTGGGCTGGGGGGGGGGAGGATTAAATGATGAGAGCGAGGAAGGGGATACTGAGGGAAGACATACACCTGGATGGATAGCTAAAGAGAAAGATCATTTGAATAAAACCTCAAATGGATATATATATACACACACACATTTTTTTTTTTTACCACTGAAGTTAACCTTCAGTACCAGCAATGGGTTACATATAAATGAGCCAAAGATGCTCCATGAAAACCTCAAAGAATCCAGGAGACTGCCAAGACAATTTGTTATTCTCCACAAACTGATGGTAAGGCCCTATTACAAAGGACAGCATCTACATAACTCCCTGCACACAGAGAAGTTGGGTTGGTGTCTACATAGAACTTTCACTACAGTAGTGAATAGTGTTCATAGTGTAGGAAGATACTCTGGAACCTAACAGAGGCAAAAGGTTAACATCAAGCCAGCTTCAAACCTTGTGATCTACAATTGTAAGCTGCCTGCGGCACACATTGATGTGAGAGTGGAGCAAAATCTGCAGGCGTAGTCAACCTTTATCTGATTGTAATTAAGGGTTATGCTATAGATGGAACCCATCCCCAAAACTGTCCAAGTGTCCAAGGAACTGGGCCTATATAGGCCATGGACCTAGTGTAATACTAAATACGACTGTTCTTTTAAAGCAACATTAACAACAAAATGACTCCTACCAACACTCTTCCATATTCATAGATCAGTTTCCTGCTCAGCCATCATCAGAAAACCAAACTCTACAACCACAAACTAGAAAATGTGATGAAAGTAAGAGACCTTGGAATACTCAGTCCTAAATAGCATGTCTCCATTTTCCCTCAGGGCTGATGAAAAGGTGTAAAAAAATAAGCAGAAAGGTAAAGGGAGATGAAAGACAGCAAGGAAACAATACATCTAGCAGTAACAGGACCAATGAACATATGAACTCACAGATACTGTGACAACAGGTATAGTCCTGCTCAGGTCTAGATCAAATGGGTCTCAGAACTGAGATACAAAGTAGAAACAAGCCTCCATTCCCACCCCAGAAGCTGTTAGTAACTAATAACTGTGAAGAAGGGAGACATTTGTTTTATCTTATAGAGTCTCACTGGATTTACAAACCACCTTTAAGAGCAGGACCCATGCCCAGCAGTAGTAGATTGCCAACACAATCCATACTCAATGGTATTTTTGGAGGATTTTTGTCTCATGTTTTGTTTGGATTTTTTTCCCTTAAACATTTTTGCACATATATATTTTGGTTTCTGATCATGTTTTATGGGTTTTGTGTACAAATGTATGTGCTTCACTGTATTATTTGTTTATTTTTCTTTTTTCTTGCCTTACCTCTTTTCTTCTGTTTTTGTTTTATCCTATTCTCATTTGTTGTTGTTATTGTTGTTGTTATTATTATTATTATTATTATTATTATTATTACTGACTCTTTGTATTCTACTGAAAGAGAATAAGAACAGGTATCAGCATTATTTGGTGAGGAGTCAAGTGGGGAGGATCTGGAAGGATTTAAGGGAGAGGAAATAATCAGAATATACTGTATTAAAAATATCTATTTTCATTACATCCAAAATGGAAGAAATGGAATGCTGCTTAAGAATTTTAACATCAGTAAATTTTAAAGTCCTAGTATACAACAATGTTACTATAGCTCATAATACAACAAATTTAAAATTTCCTAAGCATCTAAATACGGACATATATGAGGTCACATCAATGAATTAGTTTAATGGAATGTGGTAAGCATATCATAATATTTATATATCAAAAGATAGTATTTTATTCCTTACAAATTCTATTTGTAATAGTATTGGAATATATGTGAAGGAAAAAAGAGACCTGGAAGTATACTAATTTTCAGAGTCATTAATCTGGGAAGATACCTGTAGATAGGATGAGAGAAAGGGGTTAGCATTCATATCTCTAGTAAGCACCCATTATATAATGAGAAAAACCAATGTTAAAGTTTTCTACTTCTTAGGGTGGTGCTAGTCAACTCTGTCTTTGCCAACTCCATTGCTAGCACAAAGAGCTTATTATCAGAGAATATAGAGTATCAGAGAGCAAGACTATGTATAGAAGCAAAAGTATAGACTCTCACTCACTGAGAGTGGTCAGGCTACTGCCAATGCACTTCCTTTGTAGCTTGTCAGTCAAACCATGCGACAGAAACCAAAGGCAACCCACAGAAACATTGTCATCCTCCAAAGAAGCCTACTAGGCAGATTGCAACTTCATGACAGGTCAATTCATTCTGAGCAGCACAGACATACTTAAGTTTCAAGTTCACTATTCTCTTTCACTGAGTATCAGACAGCACTATTAGCTGAGTGTTAGACCAGTTGGTCTATGATTAGAGCTGCTAGGGTTAATAGAATGCTATACCAGCTTTATGGAAAACTAGTCAAGGGACTAGCTTAGATGGCATATTCTGTAGGAACAGGGCAGACATAGTATATCTTAATATACTTAGTATATCTTAATATACAGTCTTAATATTTGCTGATAAGTAAACCCAGTAATCATTATTCAGTGCTTTACCCTGGTAGGTAAAACACAATGGCCTAGAAACCAAGGGAATGAGTTATGAATGTGTTCTCCATGATACACAAAAAGGGTTAGAATTGGGTTACTCTATAATAGGGAAACAATGCCCCAGTGGACATCACAGGCTCACAAATGAAAAGTCCTGTGTAGGGGATGAGTTACTTCTTTTGGAGTTGTTGCACTTGATTTACATTTACACATAGATCCAGCATTGTGCATGTATCTTAATTCATACATAAAAAGAATCAGCCTCTTTACTTTTTAAGATTCAGACCTTAATATGGACAGTTAAATTATTTTCATATTTTCAGAGATTATCTGATCAAGTCCACAGAATGTGCTTGCTTTAACAAGTATAACTGTACAGCTTGCCTTTGCTTTTGTTAAATATACTTAGAAAAAAATTAATTTTGGAAGTTTTCTGATTCTATGCAGTGAATTATCTTGCTTTTTCTCAACAACAAATTTGATGAGCTTGGCTATTTTATTTTTCTGACTCATTTTAGAATCGTGGTATCATAGACACCCACTCACAAAGGATGTAGGAGAATAAGGTGCTTATCTACGTAGTTCAGCCCCAAACTTTGTCAGACAATGAAAACGAGTAGTCTGTGATCTGAGTTATATGGATAGTGGCTACAATTTTATCTCTGCCAGGGGCACTATTAATCATAGATACTTCAAGATAATGGATGTGTTTTTCACAAAGTTCTACTTATTTAGTTATGGTTAAACTTGTTTTTTTTCCATCTTATCTTACAACTATGTCTTCTTGCATCTAAGGTAAATCAAAAAGAGTTAGTTTAAGTCTGCTTAATTTGCTTATAAAAGTAAACTGAACAAATGCTTGTCCATTTAGTTAATATAATTATTAAACATTAAAATTTCTAGGTAATAATGGTCTCCCAATCTTCATACTGTAGAACTAAAGCAGTTAGAGACATGTAGAGAATGATATTAATGTGGGCAGATTTCAGTCATATGACTATGCACTTGATCTGTGAATTAAATATTTTATAATCTTTAGCAGCCAATTAAAACATATTTACACTCTTTTCTAGAGTTTTTTGGTCCATGAGATTCAATGAGATATTGTCTTTTTGTTTGCATTTAATTACTTAGTAATTATGCACAATTGATGCAATTGGTATGCCACTTTTGAAAGGAAGATCAAATCAAGATCAGTGATAATTATTTTTACTGACAGTAGTTTCTGAATAAGCCCCAAGACAAGAAAAATGAAAAAGGATTCATGTAGTTCTAAATATAGATAATAGCTGGTAATGTAGTATATAATTTTTGTCACAATAATGAGTCTTTTTTCATCTATTTTAGTAAATAGGTAAAGTTTACATAGTAGTAACAAAATATTTTCTCAATAAATGAATGATAAAGTACTAGATATTCTAGAAGTGGTATAGAATATCTTGGTATATAATGCAAAAGAATTATGTGAAAAATCTACTTACTAATTACAAACATAATACTGACACAGATGTTTGAAGAATTGTGGGTTTGCAGATGACTAACAGGATGACCTGTTTTATAGCTGTATACATCAGAAATTATCACAAAAAAGTATAAAAATTGCACCTTTACCATCTAGAACCATGCATGAAATATAGTTAGAGTTCACTCATTTTGTCAAATGAATATAAGGTGCAGGTAGGTAGATTTATGCATACTTTTCTTGCAAAATGTTTTGTCCGCCAGTTTTTCTGTGGTGTGGGAGATGTTTAGGTGACATGGAAAACCCACAAAACTGAAAGGTGACATATTTAAAATAGTGCATCCTAGTTTGGGCAGATAAAGGTAGTGTCCTGATGCACATATAACTCATGATATGTAAAACTTCTACTGGGTTCTGGTACCTCACATAACTTGGAAATATTTTCTTTTGTGTCTCTTCAGCTGCCATTCCTGAACAGTCCCACCTTCTACCTCCATTTATGCCAAACACTGTGATGACTCTCTATAGCCAACCTAGACTTACAGTCAGATTTGCTCTTCTTGTCAAAACACACCCTCTTTCTGTATAAATTGGGAACTCAAGAAGATGATACTGTTTTATAAACTTAAACCACTTACATAACAGCATGGACAATTTTTAACCTTTGTGGTATAATTTGAATCAAAGATTGCCTGAGGAGATGTTTGACCAGCTCTGGAATTTCAAGTAGTCTCATACTACTCAAGGATGAAAGATGAGCATTATAGGAACAAGCTAAGGAATTTTTAGTAGCTTAGATTCAGATTCCTGATGGCAATTCCTAAGTGTCTAACTTGAAAAAAATAATATGGTCATACTATTATTCAGCAGTGTATAAAGAGGAGGATGAAGAGTTTTGTAATAGGGTGCCTTGAGTTATGTAATCCATTTTAAGTAATATAGGTGTTTGTTTTATTTTGGAGATGTTATGAGTAACAACTGGTAAAGCAATGTGATAAGAAGTTAAAAGGGAGAGAAGATCCCAGCAAGTAAGAAACCCAAGGTAAATTATTAGAAGGGGTTTTCTGGAACATCAACACTGGAATAGCTTAACTTTGGTATTCCAAGCTATTTCCACAGACCACATACCTGATAAGGAAGCCATGAATGATAACCAATACAATTACCCATGGTAATGTCATGCTGGACACTCGGACTTGTAGCAAGGTAGATCTCATATACCCATGTTCCAAGTCACTTGTAGACAGTTGTGCAGGTTATGGGACTGTAATCTCTAGAAACTCCATTATTTTTTAGCAGTGGAAAGCATGTTTCAAGATCGTAATGTTTTCATTTTTGAAGAACTGTTGGTGTTGACCATTGGTTTATGTGAGTAAAGTTTAATAAAAGTTATATTATCATTGATATAAAAGAATAAAGACTCGACCAAGTATGGCACCAACATTAGATATTATGGTACAATAGGTTTATCTTGAACAGATGTTGGGAAATTTAAAAGATTTATGGCCATCTAATAGGGTAAGACAGGTTCAATGATCTAGATATCTAGAAGTGAGTTGGCACCATGACTTTGAATGTAGCACCTAAGTGATAATGATGAATTAAAAAAAGTCAGAAGAACAATTATTGAACTGATATCCAAATCATGAGCAGAGACAACAGAGCCCATTAGGGAGCTGGAGACAAGATACCAAGGGCTAGGCAACCAGGAAAAGATGGAATTTCAACCACCAAGTAGAGAGAAGCTGAGGTGGTGACTATAATCAAAGCATTAATCATTTAGAAGAATTTGTTCAAGTTAGTGAATATTGACCACATGATTTAGCAAATCAGGCAGATTCTTAATAGGAATAAACTGGGCCAGAAACTCAATGGGTTGGTTTTAGGGTGAATGGATAGTGATATTCTTTTCAAATGGTGAGGCTATGCAAGGAAAGAATTAGGCTGCTGCCACCAGAGGAATATGTATGTTTAATAAATATTACTATCACTGGCACTGGAAGATGTCATGGTGGATGGAATTAAAAGATATGTAAAATAGAAGGTAGAGGTTGGGTAAATCAGGTGAATGATCAATTAGGCAGAAATGCAATGCAGAGATCTGCTCGAAGAACATAGAGTCTATGAAGCACAGAATACTGAAAGGCGTGTTTTGGTTGGGGAAAGTGTTTCCTCCTGATGATGAGGGGGAGAAAAAATGCAGGTTAGTAAATAAGAGTGAGATAGAGAGAGGGAAACATTTGTCTGCAGAATAATAATAATAATAATAATAATAATAATAATAATAATAATAATAATAATAATAATAATAAAATATTGGGTGCTCTCTATGTTCTTTGTGAAGTGAAGGGTAAGGTTTCTGGCTGAAGTCCAGGCCATGTGCATTGAAAACCAAATGTAATCAATTTTCTGCTGAAAGGCTCATGATAAACTTTAAAATTAATATTAGAGTTTTGAAGAAATACTACTACAGCTTAATCAAATGCTCAGGACAACCCATCAAAACTTTATTAAGGTAGACTGAACTCCTAAGACTACTATGCATGAGCACTATGGCCTAGATCTCCATTCTCTGTTTCCCATCCTGTCTTTGAACCTGGTGAGTTGTACGAGATCTCAGCGGGAGTCATATGACCTTAGGAGTATCTGGCAGCTATTTTTCAAACACAGTCCACACTGCTTGCTGCCATCTTGGATCTCCTTTTCTTTAGGTTACTTTAATTTAGAAGAATTAATAATTACTAACCTTAAGCACTTGTTATATTTTCAAATTCTTTCATATGTGCCTTCTTTTTGTCTTGGAATTAGTAGGCCAACATACTTTCTCGGGTAGGGATTTACATGAAAGTACAAAAGCAAAAACTAAGAGAAGAGTGTGGAAACCAACCTGCTGACTACCCCTGAAAGAACTGGAGACATTTGGGAAAATGATCAGTAAACATGCTGATGACTCCTTAAGGGGGGAATTTTGGGTTGATAGGCTATGAAAATGCTAGCTAATCAGAAACAGAATGTGAAAAGATTTAGTTCATGAACTGGAAAGTACCTTCTATGCATTCAAAAGAAGATCTTGCTGATGAAAAAAATTCTAGTATGTAGTATGTATGTACTGCAGACTATTTGTGAAGGAGATAAATATGTGAATGAGACAGGAGAGTATATCCCAACTGAGTTGATTTTATGAAGCTATAGAACTGAGTTTTGGGAGAATCAATAGAAGTCTGATTTTTCTAGTGACTAGGTTAATCATTTATCCACTAAAGTAGGCATTATTTCAAAGGATCGTGGAGGAAACTAAAAAATTACAGATTTAAAATGAGGCAGTGCAGTAAACAACAAGAGAAATAAGCTGAGTTCTCAGGAATTTATAATGCGGCACTGATGAAACATTTTGGGTTGAGTCCATGTGTCTGGGATGCTTGGACCATCATGCCTCACTTTTGCCAGCCTTGCTGGTTATACTAAAGAATTAAAGTGCAATTCTTAGAGCAAGACAGAACTTACTTTTCTCTCCTTCCTAATTTTACAGTTTCTGAGTCTGAGTGGAATGGAGATTCTGCCCCCTCAAGGGAGGTAATGTCAGCTCCAGGTCTATAGTTAATTTTCTTAAAAACTTTATCTTTATTTTATTGCCTTTTAAGATGACAGCTTTCCTGAATCTTTAGCAGGTCACATTCCATTCTGGATTCTAAGTAAAGTGCTTTGCATATTCTTGTTTATGTTATTTCAATATAAAAATTTTTATCTAACCACTTCTGGGGTAATTTTACATTGAACTGTTTATGAATGTTTATTCCTATTGGATATTTTTATAAATATTTCTTAGAATGTCTTAGGCAATAGCTCCATTAGTTCTGTAACAGAAATAAATGAGAGTACACAAAGTTCATCTTCTCAAAAAATATTTTTGTATTGAACCATGCAGATGATGCAAAATAGTGACTCTGACGAGTCTCATGACCAAAACTAATGTCCTTCTAATTTGTGAGAAGATGCCCCTAAAAGATCATTACCAGTAGATAGAAAGCAGCGAACTGTTTTTTAAGCATGCATTTCCAATTTTTGGAGGTTCTGCTACGATACATTGTTATGCTTGTGGTAGAAGAAAAGAACATTAAGTAAGTTATGTCAACTTGCCTAAGGCATTAATAGGGAAATTTTTCCTAAAATTTCCTAAAACAGAAGTTTTTCCAAATCTACATTTTAGAATGAAAAGTTGAGGAGAATTTAGTGGGGTTCTTAGTTATGATTCAGAAAAGTAATCAGATGCAAAAAATTTTGTATCTTCCTTATTTTCTGTGTATGTTAAGATGAGCAAGTGATTTTACCTTTATTGATTTCCAGAGCAAAGACCTGTAAAAGGCAGGGATTAAAGGAAAAAAGGAAAGAACATGTCATCGATTATGTATCTTAAACTTGTGCCAGATGTCAAAGAGAATTCTGAGGAATGGACTATGTAGTAGAAATTCAATCTTGGATTTTGGAGTTAAGAATGGGAGTTGAAGATACCTAGACATGAAAGGTGACTAGGAAGTGGAACAAGTAGTAAAAAAAATGGCTCTTGTTGGGTGCGTCTCACGACAAACTTTTCTTTAACCCAAAGGTTTTACTCAATGTTTTAATTTCACAGATGTGTGTGTGTGTGTGTGTGTGTGTGTGTGTGTGTGTGTGTGTGTGTGTGTGTGTATGTTATAATATATAACAAAGAAAGCAAGGAGGGACAGAAACTTTAGCTCATTTGTAGACTGGGCATCTGAATCATTGATTCTAAGAGCATATTATAAATTTATGGCAAATTTGTGTCCGTAGTGGTGGTAGAAACACAGCAGGTAACTAGAAACGGTGATCATTAGAGAATGAAAAGGAGTGTTTTAGAAGTTTAAACCTGGGCGTCACTCAAAAACAAAAATGGCTTTCGGGGGACAGATATACTGTATTTCTGAACGTTTCAGTTCATGTATTTTTTTAGTCTTGTGGCTCATGCTTTGGTAGTACTATAAACCCAGATGTATAAAAATTTTTTAAATTATATTTAGAATTTTTATGCATCTAGATTCTTTTTTCTTTTTTGTATTTTATTAATTTATTCATATATATCTTAATTGTTTTCCCATCCCTCCTATCCTCCCATTCTTCCCTCCCTCCCATTTTCCCCTTACTCCCCTCCCCTATGACTGTGACTGAGGGGGACCTCCTCCCCCTGTATATGCTCATAGTGTATCAAGTCTCTTCTTGGTAGCCTGCTATCCTTCCTCTGAGTGCTGTCGCCAGGTCTCTTTATCCAGGAGACATGGTCAAATATGGGGCACCAGAGGCCCTAGATTCTCATATTTAGTTTATGCCTCATTTCAGGTTTTGGAGAAAATAAATGTCTGTTGAGAACTCTATTAGTCTTTGATCTGCTCCCATGATTATATGACATAGCATCTTTAATTTGTTAACATAATGACCTATGTATTGTGACTATAGAAATTTTACTAACTTATTTTCTTGAGATTAAATCAAGAAAATTGTTTGTGGTGTGTGTTACAGGGAAGGAAAAGCAGTAGTTTTTTAAAGTGTAATTTGTTAAGCTATTTTTGTATATTTCCAGGCAAAATAGCATACACCTTTAATTCTAGCACTCAGGATGTACAGGCTGGTGAAGCTCTCTGTGCTTGAGGCTATCCTGGTCTCTATAGCAAGTCCCATGACAGCTAACTATAAATAACAAGACCTTATCTGAAGCAAACAGAAAACTTTCTGCATATAGGTCCTTGAGAAATATTTACATGGCATCTGGGAATGTTTCTTTCTGCTTCTGGTAACATGGTGACACAGTTCTCTTAGATTAAATTGGGCAGTTGCTTCTTTTCAATTATTTGGCAGGTTTACATAGAATTTTAAGTATACTTTAAATGCATTTTGTAGAATTCAAACTCAAACTCAAAGAAAATGAACTTGGACTTCTATGCAGAATCTTCAGCTATATAACCACTTTAGAAATAGATGTCTATGTAGGACATCCTTTTTTTTTTTAATAAAGTAGGTAAGTTGTGGCGCTTTTTTTTTTGATATTTTAGTTTCACTTTAATTATCATAAAATTTTCACATTACCCCTTCTATATGTTTAGCATACAGTGATGCAGTGATGTAATCTCCTATCTGGATGTTGATTAAATTTATTTTCCTTTTCTCTCTAAATCTAAATAATATTTGATCAGATGTATGAGTTTCAAAGCATACACCCTTTTTTCTTTTTTCCTTTTCCTATTTCCCTCTTTCTGTTTTCTCTACTTTCTTTTCTTTTTCCTTTGTGTACTTTCTTATGTTTTCTCTCTCAGTCTCTCTGTCTCTCTCTCTCACACACATACACACACACATGCACACACACATACACACACACACACACACACACACACACACACACACACACACGTGCGCACATGCACGCACCAGTCTTTCTTTTGTTTGCTTGCTCCTCAGTCCATCATTCTTATATTGGTCACCGTTTTTTTTTTCTACATGTTGTTTTATATCAACTTTTCTACCGTTTTTGTTGATTTTTTTGAGACAGGGTTTTTCTGTTTAATACTGAGTGTCCTGGAACTTGCTTTGTAGACCAGGCTGGCCTCAAACTCAAAGATCTGTCTGCTTCTGCCTCCTAAGTCCTAGGACTAAAGGAATGTGTCACCACAGCTCAGGTTTTATTTTTTTAAGCAGTGGTATAGGGCTAGAAGTTGAGTCCATTTCTCTTTATACATCTTTCTTCTCTGCTTCATTAACTCAGGTGTTTCTCGGATGCTGGACATAGAATTAGAGCTTTCTGCACTTTAAAGTGTTAGTGCAGTGCTTACCATTGCAGAACACCTCCTGCCCTCATGAGCCTGTTTTCCTCAGAATTTGGACATCATAATTGACTGTCTGATTTTATTTTCACTCTTTTTATTAACACTATCTGAGATTTAACTTAGCTGTCCAAATGTGTTGAGTATTTAGTGTCATAATTAGGGGTTAATTTGTAGACATACATAAGTGCTGTGTACTACCCAACCAATTTATTCACTATGTGGAAATTTTAAATAGATTATTTAGAAATCTTAAATTATCTTCTTAAAAAAGTTTCATTTAAGGTCAGTTTTTCTTAATCTATTTTTCTACAGTAGTCTTTAGTAATAAAATTACTTACTAAAATACCCAAACATAGCATTAACAAATATAAAGATATTCTGTTCTCTGTTTCACAAGTATGTTGCCTCTGCCCATTCAGACTGGTTTACCGCACTGAAATACACATAGGAAATGAAAGCCAAATAAATTTCTCTTACAATTTATAAACTTTGGTAGAGTTTTATTGGAAGTATTTCTAGCCACTGATGTCAAATAGCTTGTCTTCTACAGAAACCAATGTAAGAAAATGTTCTCAAGCTATTAATCACTTAAAAATTTAAAAATATAAAAAATTACAAATATTTTTAACTTCTTATTGAAATAGATTCTGTTTTCATATAATATACCTTAATTATAGTTTTCCCTCCATCTTCTCCCAGTTTCTCCCCACCTCCTTTCTCAGCCAGATCCATCTCTTTTTTTGTTTCCTTAAAACAGGCTTGGAACAGGCTTCTAATAGATAACAACAACACCAACCAAAATAAAATATAACAAAATAAAAAAATCATATCCAAGTTTGGTAAGGCAAAGCAACATAAGGAAAATATCCCAATAGCAGTGATAGGAATCAAAGACCCATTCATTCACACAAAGGAGAGTATCATGAAACTACTAAACTTAAAGGTATATTATAGGTGTAGAGAACCTGGTGTAGACCCCTGTAGGCAGTGTGCTTGCTATTTCAGTCTCTGTTACTTTATAGGAACTTTGCTCAGTTGATTTAGAGGGTCTTGTTTCCTGGTGTCCTCTGTCCCATCTGGTTCTTAAACTCTTTCTGCCTCTTCTTCAGTGGGGTTCTTAAATTCTTGGGGAGGGATTTGATGGTGACATTCCATTTATACTGAGCTTTTCTAGATGTCTCCTTCTCTTTCTCTCTGCATAACGAATATGGATCTCGATATTTGTTCCTATCTGCAGCAGGAGGAAGGCTCTCTCAAGCTGGCTGAGTAAGGCACTCACTTATGAGTACAATAGAATGTCACCAGGACTCATTTTATCATTCCTTTCTGTTTGTTTTCTTTTGGTTTGTTTTGTTTAAAACCAGCAGTGTTTCTTTTGAAGCACTGCTCATCTCCACTCATTTTAGATGACTTTCTAGTTCTTGGTCACCCAAGCCATATCAGGTATAGGCTCCATCTTGTGGATTGGATCTTAAGTCAAATCAGATGTTTGGCTACTCCCACATGCTGTATGTCACCATTGCCATCACATATTTTGTAGGAAGACAGCATTGTACATCAGATGATTTGTGACAGGGTTGGTGTTTTTGCTTCTACTTTGGTAGCCTGCAGGGAACTTTTCCATACAACACACTAGAACACAGGGGTCAAGGGTCTGGGTAGGCACTAGCTCAAACTCTCCATCTTCAGTGTGTGGGTGTTGTCTTCAGCAATGGGACCTTGCTGCCAGTTTGTCTAGAGCAATCCACTGTCTTGAAAGCAGCTTGGGTTGTTTGGGGATTTCCAGTGCACCATCTGGACTTAGCCCAGCCCCGGTACTAGAAGCTTTTTGTGTGTATATGTGACAAGAGCTGGGCAGTTATGATTCTGACCCACCCAGTATTTTGTGAATTCAGACTTCGTTGTGACTGTCTTCTTATACTTCAGGAATTTTCCATTGCACTAGGTTTCCGTGCTACAGATTATCCCTCAAATGTCCCTCTGTTCTAGTTGTCCAACCCTCCCATTCCTTCCTTCACCTCCTCTTCCTCACCTGGTCCTCCTAATTGGGTGCTCCCTCCCCGAGTCCACCCATAAAATCTATTCAATTTTCCCCTCCCAGGGAGATCCTTGTGTCCCCTCATTTATTTCCTCCATACCTAACTTCCCTGAGTCTTGGATGATAGCATAATTATCACTTACTTAATTACTAATAACCAAATGTAAGTGAACCTATACTGTGTTTATCTTTCTGAACATAGGATGCCTCAATTAGATTGATTATTTTTTCTAGTTACATCAATATTCTTGCAAATTGCACCATATCATTTTTTAAAATAGCTGAGTAACACCTATTTGTAAATGTAGCACATTTTCTTTATTCTTTTCTTCTGTTGAGGGACATCTAAGACGTTTTCAACTTCTGGCTACTATGAATAAAGCAGCAATGAACATGGTTGAGCAGGTGTCTATGTGGTAGGGTGAATCATCCTTTTGCCATATGCCCAAGAGTGGTATTGCTGGATCTTGAGGTAGATCAATTCCCATCTTTCTGAGGAATCACCATACTGATTCCTATACTGGCCTTACAAGTTTGAACTACCATCAAGAATGGATGAATGCTCACAATTTTGCCCACATGAGCTATTATTTGTGTTATTGGGCTTAGCCCTACTGACAGGTTAAATATGGGATTCCAAGGTAGGTTAATTGATTTTTTGATGAATAAATATATTGAATATTTCAATTCCTAACATCTATTTCCCAACACAAGGGCAACTAAGGCTGTAAAGGAAACACTAAAATAGCTTAAATCACATATTGACTCACCCACACTGGTAGTCAGAACCCATAAAACTCTAGAAAAAAGAATAAATCATACTAAAGAACTAGATAGTGAGAAATAATTAAACTCGGGGCTGAAATAAAAACAAAATAATCTCTGAAACAAAGTGTTAGTTCTTTGAGAAAATAAAAAAGGTCTACAATCTTTTATCCAAATTAACTAACTAACAAAAGACACTGAAAAAAAATCCAGAGAATCATAAAGACATACTTTAAAAACCTGAATTTCATGACATGGGATGGATAATTTTCTTATTAGGGTTTTATTCCTGTGAAGAGACATCATGACCAAGGCCATTCTTAAAGAGAACAACATTTAGTTGGTGCTGTCTTATCCTTTCAAAGGTTTAGTCCATTGTCATCATGTCAGGAGGTGTGGCAGTATCCAGGCATACATGGTGCTGGAGAAAGACCTGAGAGTTTTATCTCTTGATCTTCAAGCAGCAGGAGGGGACTGGATTTATTTCACACTATGTGTAGCTTGAGCATTTATGACTTCAAAGTCTAGTCAGAGGGTGTCCTTTTCAGTCTCAATGGCTCCTATTAGAGAGAGGAGAACACCGACCCACCCACAAAAACCTCTATTGAAAATTCACCCTGCCTCTAAGATGTGCATGGATAAAGGTAGAGCACATAGAACAGAGATTGAAAGAATATCTAAACAATAACTGGCCAAACCTAAGACCTACCCCATGGGAGATAACCAACCCCTGACATTATTAAGGCTGCTCTGTTTGATTGCACTTAGGAACCTATCAGAATTGTCTTCTAAGAGTCTTCACCCAGCAATGCCTCAAAAAAGATGCTGAGACTCACAGCCAAACATTGGGCAGTGCATAAGGAGCCATGTGGAAAAATGGGGAAAAGGAGCAAAGGATCTGGAGGTGACAGGAGATTTACAAGAAAACCAACAGAGCCAACTAGCCAGGACCCAGAGGGACCTGCTGAGACTGAAGCACCAACCAAGGGCCTTGCTTGGACTGGACCTAGGCATCCTGCAAAGATGCAGCCTATGGGTAGCTCAGGCTTCATGTAGGCCCTCTAGGAAGTGGGTGGGGGCTCCTTCTGACATGGACTTTCTTTCTAGCTTATCTTTTTATAAAAGACTTCAAAATCCTGCCTCCACAGTAACACACTTCCTGTAAGAAGATCACACCTCCTCCAATAAGGCCATGGCTCCTGGCTCCCAACAGTGCTATACTCTATGGCCAAGCATTCTAACACATAAATCTATTTGGGTGTTTTCCATTCAAACCACTGTAATATGCATAACTTAGCAAACTTAAATGTAGCTCAGAAAAGCAATGTAAACAGATCTATCATCCTTAGTAAAATAGAAGTAGTCATTAAAAGTCTCCCAACTGAAAAAGAACAAGGGTAAAATGGTCATAACACAGAATTCTTCCCAGACATTCAAGGAAGAATTAATAGAGATACTCCTCAAATTATACCACAAAATAGAAGCAGAAGGACCACCGTACAAATCACAAAGCCACAGTTATCCCGATACACAAACCGTCTAAAGACCCAACAATAAAAGAATTGCACACCAACTCCCCTTATGAACACTATATAGCAACAGACTAGTGGCAAACCCTGCCCTTGGCCGATTCCCAAGCTCTAAGACTTATAAATTCCCGCTCTAGATACTGAGCATTAATGGCCAAATAACATGTCAAAGTTAATGCCCAAGCAATACTTTCAGCTGTGCTGTACTTTTCCATTAGCTCATTGAACATGTTTGGCTAGTTCACTTCTCACGCTCCAAAAACCCTACAAAAGTCAGCCTCTTTGCCCTGTCCATTGCTGTTTCTCTTCTCATTCTGTTCTTCTTCTCCTTAATGAATCTCTTGTGTGGTTAGCTGTATACTGCCACGTTATGGTATTCCGCGGCTCCCAACTGCCAAGAAGCCCTTGTTTCTGAAAAACCTTTTCACTGATGCCATGCCTCAGATAGGCTTCCTGGTGCCGGCGTTCCTTCCCTGGGTCTGAGCCTCACTGAGGCTCATCTCCATTCCAGTGGTAACAGACTCACCCTACTGCTCATTGATCACTCCGCATCTCATCCGCCAGGGTAATTTAATAAATCTCTCCTTCGGTGTGACTGCTCCCGCAAATCTGAGGAATGGTGACTTCTGAGGGTCATCACCTCTCTGGTACTCTGAGAGGTGGAGGGATTCCTAGCCGTGGACATTAGAGCTATGTCTGGCGTTCTCCATTGACCCTGGCCCTGGTCCTAGGCAGAAGTATCCCTGACCACAATCTTTATGGCTACTCCTGGCCTTCTTCATGGGCCTTTACTGTCTCACCCTTGGTACCTCAATCCTGCAAAATCTTTAGGCCCATGTGAACTATTGTGACCCTTTCCTACCACTTTAAATTTCTGCCTCCCTTTCAGGGCTGCCTGTAATCCCACAGCCTCTCTGTGCCCTTGTGGCTTTTATACTAAGTGATCCATTCTTGTCTCTTTCTCCTGGATGAGACCTCATTCCTGAGCATGGTGTTTTGCTGCCGTCTGCTGAAGCTTGTGAGCCTTGTTGGAATCCCTGGTACTAGGCACTGGATCTCCTCTGACAGGGTGGCGACCTCCTGTCCTCCACTGAGTGTGGCGAAAACCCACTGAACAGGTTGGCTCTTCTTAAATCCCGCAATTGCCTTCATCCACACACTTCTGTGACTTTTTCCTATCCCCTTCTCTTACACATGGAAATGGTGTCATCTATCACCTCTCATTCCCTCTTCTGATGCCTCTTAGAAACGTTTTAGAGTCTTCACTTGGCACCTGACCTTAAGGACTCCAGATTTATTCACCTTTTCAATTAAAATTAGCCTTATATCCCCCAGCTAACCAATACAATAGCCATCTAATGGCACCCTAGATGCCAATATTATTCAGGAATTTTACAACTACTCCTTTTTCACTATTAACCCACCTAACTCCTCTTAGTTATGAAGCCCAAACCACGTCCAATCCAGTTAACCACCGTTTTTCTTACTGGACTCAATCCTCAGATTCTTCTCTTTTGATGCCCCTTCTTGTCCCCCCTTTCACCCTCTCCAGCAAAAGGCTGCCCTAATCTGGCACCCACTTTCAGCCTACTGACACCACTTAGTCCTGCTCCTACTTGCCCCTGCTCCACTAGGGGAACCCCTTTACCTCCCCTTACCTGGCCTAAAACAGTCATGGTTCTTCCTTTGGGGGAAGTTGCTGTGGTGGATAGCTTGGTATGGATAAACCTTCCTTTCTCACTAGGTGATCTCTGAATTAAAAAAGAGATTGGGACTTTATATGTCCTAATTCCTCCGCCTTCATTAAAGAGTTCTAATATATCACCCAATGTTTCAACATCATTATCTATTACATGATTTTCCAAAACAACCGTTTCTTTTTGGAATGCAGAAGAGTCTGAGACCAGGCTAGGGCACATGAAGATAAAACATACTAAGCTAGTGCTGCCCACCCAGTTGGCACTGATGCAATTCCTCACTAGGACCCTGGATGAAACTACAATACCCTGTGAGGCATTCTAGGTAGGGATAAATGTTGTATAATTTGCTTCTTGCCAGCATCTATAAGAGTGCCTTTAAATAAGTAAATTATTAGAAAATCCAAGAGTGATCGAGGACAAATATGAAAATCTGTCTCAATTTCTAGGCTGCCTTCTAAAGGTCATATTACAATAAACTGATCTGCATCCCACAAACCCACCAGGGAAACAATGACCCACTTCTTCTCCCAGAGTTTTCTTGACATTAGGGAAAAACATAAATGACCAGAGAGGGAACATCTGACCCCACAGGAAGAAGTCTTAGCAGTGGCCAATAAGGTGTACCATGGAAGAAGATTAAAAAAACAAAAAAAAAAACAAAAAAACAAAAAAAAAAACCTCATGTGGGCTAATGCATTTTATCCATTCATAGTAACTTCACAGATTCCTTTGCCTCACAAAAAAAGATAACCTCTGGGCTACTTCAAATGTTTTCAGGAGGGTTAGTGGACCTGGACGTACCCAAGCTTTTATAACACACCAGGACCATGTCAGATGTGCCATCAAGAGAGACACTGGGCTGTAGATGCTCCCTATGTTCCCTGAAGCATGATGATATCAGACCTTGATTGCCTTCAATCAGCCCTTTTAGTCCTGGTCATGGACAACTGAAGGGATCCAGGCTCCGTTGGACTGGCCACCGTCATCTCCATCAGTGAGTCCCAGTCAGTCATCATGGGATCAGGGTGACCATTCTCCTTCTGTTGGAATACTGTCCCATTTCATTCCCCTACTGTCAGGGCAGGAGCATGGCCTTACCCACCGTACCACACCCCACCACTCAGTTGTAGCTTTAGGAGTATCACCATTCCCCACTCCTCCCTAGTGACCAAAGTTGTCTTGTCTCCTTGCTGAGGAGGGACCCTAGTCCAAGTCCAAGTGGGAGCCTCTGTTTCCTTCAGTCCACCAATCCACTTGACCTCATGATCATTGGCCATTTACCTCCTCCTTCTCCAAATCATATATTCTGGCATATTTTTTCCTTGCTGGCCTCCCAAGTGGATCCCTGAGTATGTGACCCCTAAAACTGCTCTATAGCCAAACATCATTCTCCTATAATCATATAACTACAAAATCCTTTCACTTCCATCTAGGACAAAAGAAAGACGTTGCCCACCAGCCTTGCTGTGGCTGTTTTGAAATATTTGTCTTTCTGTTTTTAGTGTGTGGATGGACATGTGTCTTGTGGGAAACACTGAAGCTGAGACAGAAATGGGTTAGGCTTAGTTGAATGTATGAGTGCTGGGGACCATCACTTGTTTTGTTTCTGATTGGTCTCCTTTGAATGTGTGAGCTTTCTGTGCTTCTGTTGGGTTTTTTAGTTTTCTCTGCCACTACCAGCTGCCAGATATCACTACTAATGCCACTTTCCATGCCTACTCTCATGGCCAGTGCTCAGACTTTAACTTTTTTCTTCCTGCTCACTGGATTCAATTTATTAGGGAATCAGGTATCTTTTGAGTGTAGATATTATTAAATTTGTTTTATTCTTTTTTGCTTTATTGGAAAGCTGGCTTTGAAGATGGGTTATGGGTCCTTGGTAAAAGTAACTTTTATTTCCCAAATGCAATTGTCATGTCAGAGTCTTGTTGCAGAATAATCTCATTTTTCTAGTTCTTTTTGAATTTTTTTCTGGCTGGTTCAACTCATCTGTTTCAGGCACTCAGAGGAAGGACAGCAGGTTACCAAGAAGAGACTTGATACCCTATGAACATATACAGGGGGAGGTAATCCCCCTCAGGAACAGTCATAGGAGAGAGGAAAAGGCAGGAAATAGGAGGGAGGGAAGAATGGGAGGATACAAGGGATGGGATAACCATTGAGATGTAACAAGAATAAATCAATAAAGGAGAAAAAAAAACTCTTCTCTTTGCTGACTGATTCAAACTGTCTTTTCTTGCTTCTCCTGAAATGCTCTGCATCTCAAGTCCACTAACTGAACTACACTGGACTATAGGAACTCAACAATGCTCATTCAACTGTACCAAACTGCATTTACTGTATACTATACTATACTATACTATACTATACTATACTATATTGAACTCAACTCAACTGCACTGTCTTCTCTACTAATAGGCATATCTCTGACTCATTCTGTTAAAACTTCCACTAATTCATCACTTTGTTTGACAATGAATTATACTTCATTGTCTATTCCAGCCAGAGGGATTAAAGGTATACGGCCTGCCTGCATTCCAGTAGAATCACAGAGACATAGGTTTTGGATGTGATCTTTTGCTAGAGCATCCATGTTGCTGGATTAAAATTCCTCTATACTTGCCCTTCTCTAGACTCAAACATGTTAAAGTTTTTATCCAAAATCTTTGTTACATGTCAGTTTGGCCACCTGACTGTGACAGAGAAAGGAAAGCAAAACAAGACAAAAGCATTTCAAGAAACTTGCCTTGCAAGGACTGCTTTCAGTAATAACTATTTGTGCCCCTCTGTTAAATGGTTAGATAGATGAATGTGAAAGTTTAAGTAAGCTCTAAGGGCCTAAGAAAGTAGCTGAAGATGTGAAAGCTAATGTTTCAAGATGTGAATGCAAGTTGTAATGGTATAACTAAGTAATCTAAGGTAATAAAAAAACTCCCAGATTTCTTTTCCTCTCTATTTTGAAGGTTCATGGTTTTAATATTGATCAATGTGATTCTGATAAGCTGATTAAAGCATTGACTAATAATATTAGTCACAAGCTCAAGGCTTTAAGTTTCCTTCAGGTGTCTTCTAAGTATAGGCTTAAAGGTGTTTTTCATCATGATAAAAACATCTCTGTTCAGTTGATATGACCACTTCTCTGAAAAGAGGAATCATGTTCATACTAACCCAAAGCTTTTGCTGTGACTAGAAGGTATTTAAGTGCTTTTCCTACAATGTGTATTTCTGTTAATAATAAAGCAATGACAAAGTTAATATATTTAAAAATTGTATCTCTTCTTGTAAACAAAATAATTCATATAAACTTCAGAGAGTCAATGAAATCTTAAGCCTTAGATCTGTTTCCCACAGGTCAAATGGACTCCAGATAGTACAGCCTACATTTCCTCTCTGCCCTTTTCAGAGGGTCTTGTATCTCTCTCAATTGGTTTTTAACCTCTATTACCCATGACTATGGGCTTGAGAGTACCAAATGTATTATTTTCTTTTAAATTTCCAAAACTTAACTTCTGTCCCTACTCTATAACCATTTTAGTAGACTTCCATTCCACTGACAGACACCATCCAGGAATCATCTGCGTATTGCAACCACTCCAAATGGCTGAGAGTTCTAAGCTTGCTGAAAGCTAATGTGAACCAGGTTAGCTGAAGTGATTGCTTCCTGTCTATTGAGCTGGGCCATCTAGTCAGATATTTCAGATGAGTGTCTCATTGCTTGAATTCCTCTTCCCAGCCATTGGCTTGCCTTTCAGTCTTTCTGGGCCCTAAAAATGATGTTCTATTTTTAGGAGGAAGTAGCTACAGAAGATAACAAATAATTCCTTATCCTCTACAAAAGGCTGTTGTGTTAGGTTAAAAGGAAGTTCCTTGGAATAGAGGATGAAATGGCTACCTATAGTGCTTAATGGCACATCTAAGGTACCTGTTAAAACCAAATGGACCCAAATCTACCAACTGTTAGATTCATTAGCTGAAATAGCTCTATAATATGATGGGGCACTCAGCCTGCTTTATGCAAGACAAGGAAAGTATTGTGTGGTTTTAAAGACAAATTGTTATTTCTATGCAAACCACTTGAAAACAGGAAAAATAATCAAATATTAGATTTACAAAGAATGTGAAAGGATGCCCTTTGTCTCTTCCTCAAAGAAGACTGTTGATTCTATGTCAAGCCATCGGGTACAATAAAAGGCAAAAATCTGCTAACTCCAGATGGATCGCCCAAAACATAAGAAATAGCTCAATGCCTCTGGCCAGTGGTTTGTTGATAGTCCATTATGGAGTAGGATACTGCCTTTCTTAACTCTCCTTGGCTCTTTTTTTCATAATCCTGATAATTACTCCCTGTCCTACCTAGATTTCTTTATCAAGAGATTTAAAAGGTTTCTTACACAATATTTAAACATTTGACATTATGACATTAAGCATTATGAACCCCCATTTAAGGAATTAATACTTTGGTTCTTGATTATTGTGAAGATCAAGTTTGCCCCAAGGTCTTCAGTGTGTCCATGCAAATGGGAGTTGTTTAAAATAATGTTACAATTTCCATTTCAATAGATATCTATAGTAAACAATAAAAGGCTCCTGTCCTTCCCCCTAAGCTCCTAGACTTGGAACTCCTCACCCTCATTAACAGCTAAACAGTATTTCAAAGTTGATGGCCAAGCAGTACTCTGGGCTCGCAACAATTTTATACTTGCTCACTATACATGCTCCAAAGACCAAATAAAGGCCTATCTATCGATCCTCCTGTGATGTCTCCCTTCCCTTTCAGAGGCTGCACCCATTCTGTTCTCCCCAATAAATCTCTTGTTTGAAGTTTGTTGTGTGATATGAATGTATGGTATTCTTTGGTTTCCAACAAGATGTCGTCTACTGGAAAAACCCTTTCATATGTAAATGCAGAATTACTCAATTAAATACTTGCAAACAAAATACAAGAACATATCAAAAACATCACCCACCATTATAAAGTAGGCTGCAAGAAATGCAGGAATGGTTCAGTATATGAAAATCAATATACCTAACATATAAACAAACTGAAAGAAAAAAAAAACCACATGATCATCTCACTAGATGCAGAAAAAAAACTTTGACAAAAATCAAGTACCCATTTATTATAGAAGTCCTGGAGAGATTAGAAATAAAAGGACATACCTAAACATAATAAAGGCAGTTTACAGAAATCCTATAGCCAACATCATCTTAAACAAAAGAAACTCAAAAAAATTACCCTAAAATCAGGAAGAAGACAAGATTGTCCACTCTGCCCGTATTTATCCAACAAAGTACTTGAAGTCTTAGCTAGAACGATAAGACAACTGAAGGAAACAAAGAGATACAAACTGGAAAAGAAAACTGCAAACTATCGTTTGCAGGTGATATGATAGTATGTATAAGTGACCCTGAAAATTCCAATGGTGAATTTCCACAGCAGAAAAATAAAACTTTCAGCAAAGTAAACGGATAAAAAGTTAACTCACAAAGCTCTGTAGCTCTCCTATATACAAATGGTAAATGGACTGAGAAAGCAATTAAGAAAACATCACTTTTCACCCAATATCCACACAATAGCCTCAAATAATTTAAAATAACAAAACGTATTCTGGGGTATCTCTAACCAATCAAGTAAAAGAATTCTATGAAAAAAACAAACACAAACAAACTTCAAGCCATTGAAAAAAGAAATTGAAGAAGATATAAGGACATTGGAAGATCTTACATCTCTGTGACCAGGCAGGATTACATAGTAAAATCGGCTACCCACCAGAATCAATCTATAGAATCAATGCAATCTCCATCTAAATTACAACATAATTCTTCACAGCTCCTAACAGGATAATTCCCAGCATTATTTGTAAACACAAGAACCTCAGGATATCTTAAAAAAAAAACTTTGAACAATTAATGATTTGCTTGAGGTCTCACCACGCCCGAGGTTGTATGACAGAGCTATAGTAAGTTTTAAAAAGCCATGGTATTGGCATAAAAGCAGACACATTGATTAATGTGATCATATGGAGGACTCAAATAAATCCACACACCTATGGCTACTTGCTTTTTTTTTTTTTTATAAAGAAGACAGAAATACATCTGGTAAAAAAGACGGTATCCTCAAAAACTGGTGCTGCTCTAACTAGATGTCTGCATGTAGTGTCAAACTTATCACTCTTCACTAAACTCAACTTCAGATGGATTAAAAACCTCAACATAAAATCAGATAGACTGAAGCCAACAGAAGAAAAAGAAGGGAACATCTCAAACTAATTAGCACAGGAGAAGTTTTTCTGAGCAGAAAACCTTCAGGAGACCCTGCTGCAGTCTACCATAATTGGAAATCTCCAAGCTTGGTGGAAAATAAAAGACGCCCTTTGTCGGAGTCTTCCTCTTTTATGCTAGGGAGTCCTGATCCCTACACCCTCCCTGTACCTGAGAAATGTAATTTAGTCCTTAGGGAAGTTACAGGTTCCTTTTTCCTAATAGGAATCCATTCAGCAAGCTCCTGAAATGTCTCTCCATGTAAATGAGGCATCTTAGTACCTTAGCCATCCAGCCAATGACCTTTGCCCTCCCTGGATATACCTATACACTCCCAAAAATCCTGTATAACCCTCGTTCACCCCAAATAAAACTGATCTGTCTCCCTGAAGCTGGTTGCAGAAGGTTATTTCTCTTAGTGCTTACAGACCACCAAATCCCCAGTTCATCATTTCTGCTCTGTATCTTCAGCAGGGATACAATGGAACTTTGGATTCAATTTCAAAGTCAAAACAAAAATTCACCAGCTGTCTTGAAGTATTTAGTGTGTAGGAGAAAATTCTGTAATGAAGTCATTGTGAAAGAAAAACAGGTGATTTCTTAAAGGTCTTCGTGTTTTGTATATAACTGTTGTTGGGCCAAGAAATGTCAAAAGCGAGGAGACCACCAGGCAGAACATGCTTTGTATGCATGTAGAGGGTGGACTTTATTAATTTAAACTGATAGGATTGTTTTTGTTTGTTTGTTTTGTTTTTGTTTTGCACATGCTCTTTATTTTAGAAGATACTTTGTAAATACTACAAATGACAAGGCTGGACAACCAGAAGGAAAAGACTATCTGGAGATTACTAGAGAACAGCATGAACTCAACAGTGTGCTGTAAATGCACATGAACATATACAATAGATTACATTACACTCGATTTTAAGTAGTTTACCTACTCTTGTTCAAGGTGACTGTGAACTTGCTGACATGATTATTGATGTTTGCATTTTTCTTTGCACATTTTCGTTCAAATACATCTGTATAATATGTGTTCAATAAACATTTTTGGTACATTTTCTATACCAATATTTACATGCAAATCCAGTCCCCTCCACGTAAAATTATTTGTGAACTCTGAATTCACTAATGTTTGTGAAGCCATTTCTAGACACCAGTTTACTTCAGCTTCTCTTAAACTATGCAAGAGTGAGTCATTTTTATTTTTAGCTCAAGAAAGATCCCATCAGATTGTTAATTAACCAAATCATCCTTCATCCCAAACAGTTAAAGACTTTTAAGCTGATTTTAAAAGATTCACAAAGTTGTACTCTGGCAGATTCTGGATGTTGGGACTTTGGGCTACGTTGACAGGAGAAGTGCCTTTCAGGTTTCATAGCATTGCTGTAGCACACAGGCAATGGCAAAACACACCAGGTATAATCTCTATCATGCTGTGCAGTTTCACAGCATAATCCTGGAAAACAATTGCTCACTTACTATTGTGCATCCTTACGCACAATATGAGATTAATGAGTTTCTTCATATATGGGAACACTGAAAGTCTAAAAGGAAACGAGTATGCATATTTCATTTGTCAGAAACAGTATTCTCCATGCTGTTTTGCTTTTGTGTGTCTGAATATATTATTAACACCTCAACTTTATTTCCTTTGTAGTCTGTGTGGTGAGTAGTCAGTCAGATTTTATGCCTCATTATTTTATTTATACTTCACAGGCCAGAATTAAATCCTATTATATCATATGAATGACTCAATGACAGGATTTCCTCCATGTTTTTGTCTTTCCTGTGTTGTTATAAATATACTTGAAACCTCCATCTACTTTCTCTCCATGGGTTTTGTTCACATTCACAGCTTCAATTATATTTTTTATGTCAAGCTCTAAATATTCAGCTCATTCCTATTTATGCCCATCTTCCAACTGAAAATATCCATTTTCTTAAGTTCTCAACTTCAGTCTTCAACATGAACTCACAGGGCAGAAAATAGCATAGTGTCACTTGCTTTTAAAGATTGCAGCTTTATTATACATGTTCAAGTTTCAAACATTAAAAGTATGTTTTCTTACATATTCAGATTTAATGACTAAATATATCCAGTCATCAGATTTGTTTAAAATGTATTTAAATTTGTCCTATGGTACTGGAAATCAAACTCAGGAGCCTGTACATACTAGGCAAGTGCTCTATCACCAAGCTACATCCTTGTTGTAAGCTTTATGTCTTTCTCTGCTTAATTTATTCATCACTATCAGTGATTATACGGACCACCATAACTTAGAATTGTTTCTCCCAGTGTATTGTTCTAATTGCTATTTACAGTTTCCAGATAATTCTTTTTAGGGCATCTGATAAATTCAGGCCGTCAGTGACATATTCTGCATTCCTATGTGCAGCTGCTCACTTAGTTCACATTCTTAGACTATATATGTACAATCTCATCACATAGTTGTAGGATGAACTCTACTTATTCTTCAGGGCATCAGTCATTCTATATTTCCTCTTGGGTATATGGCTTTGCCTCTTAAAATGAGTTTTACTTCTATTTTATAATATTAGTCAAGATCTACTTTCAATTATCTGTTGTATATAGCCTACTTATGGAAATGAATACTATAACTGCAATTCAAATTTTGGATGATTAGTGAAATAATGAATAATAACATATAAGAAAGATTTCTAGTGAATTTTTGAATACAATAGAGTCTGGAATGTTTTCCCATTTAATTAGAAGGTGTCATTTTCTTCAGGAAAGTTACTATTTCCAAAAGAATAATATGAAAACAAATCTCAGTTAAAGGCTAGATTTTGGAAGATATTGCTATTACACTTTATACTTATCAAATTCCTATACTGTCAAGGTGCCCACAGTAAGATCTCACGCCAAGACTTCACTGATACTTATTATTTGTATACTACTACTTAGTATAAACTGACAATTTGAAATAGCCTAGATTCACCTGAAAAGAAAGTAACTGAGTGATTGTCTTTATTAGGTTGGGCATGTCTAGGAGAGATTTTTCTTGACTTTTTAATGGTTATAGAAATGATTAGACTATTGGTGGTGTTCCCTTTAACACAGGGACAGACAGCCTTGTGTTATGTAAGGAAGGTAGAGTGTGAACCTGATTGAGCAAAAAAGAAAACTATCCAGCAAAACCCCTCTATGGTTTAGCCTCCAGGTTCCTACCTTGAGTTCCTGCCCTGACATCCTTCAGGGATGTATTGTGACCTGGAAATGTTGGCCAAAACAAAGCTCCTTTCTTCCCCCCAACTAACTTTTGTTAGAGTACTTTATTAGAGTGACAAAAATCAAGCTAGAATAATTATTTTAGCCTCTTTTTGCTGTTATAAGAAAACATATTAAACTGAATAACTTTCACTTTCATAACTTAGGTATTGGTATTTTGACCCAGGTATTGGTATTTGCTGAATGCCTTTCTATTTTGTTCTTTGCTGACAGAATGGGGAAAAGCAAAGGACAGAGAGTGGGACACATAATTTGAACTTGCATGGTTGAATTAACAAGAGCAAAGCACCTACGCTAGTTCTCCTGATCTCATTTACAAACAAAACCCTTCCCAAAAGACCTTACATTTTTTTATTCCATTGGAACACAGATTATATTTAAATAAGAATTCTCTAGGGTATACATTTAAGCTACTTTGCTTTTATTATTCATTTAGAGTTTAGCATTTGCTGTGCTCACGTGACTCTCACTTGCAAAAATTCTTTTTAAATCTGTAAGACTTCTTCATTTCGAGGTATATATTCATGTTTCTTAGCACTCAGCTTGATTTAAAAAAAAAAAAACCAAAACAAGAAAAACAATAACCTTGAAAACCATGGCTAATTTAGAACTGACATTCGCTTACTAGAAGAAGAAGAATTAGTAATGCAGAAAGCAAGGAAATCAAAGATGGTTTTAATATAACCACTGATCAGCAAAGAATGTACAAGCTTGACGAGCCTTTAAACTTTGGGTAGTAGCTGCCATGGAGAGACACTTGCTTGGGGTTTAGACACTGGGACTGCCTGTCAGGTTTTAGTTATGTGTTTGCTTCGTTTGTTGCTTTTTAATGTTATTTTAACAGTACCCAAATTGAACCCAGCACTTTTTCCTAGTTTGATCTTGATTATTTTATTTGAAAAAATTTTCATACACTCTATTTTTAATTAATTATTTATTTAATCTGTTTACAGCCTGATCCCAGGGCCTTCCTCCTCTCTGCCTAGTCCCACATTTACACACCACCCCCATTACCACATCTTCTTCCCCTCAGTGTTTACCAACCTACCCTAGTACCTCAAGTTGCTGTAGGACTAAGTGGATCATTTCACACTGACACCTTACTGGTAGCCCAGCAAGGGGAAAGACATCCAGAGGCAGGCAACAGAGTCAGAGAGATAGCCCCTACACACATTGTTAGGGGACCCATATGTTGACCAAGCTTCACATCTGTACATATGTGCACGGGGTCTAGGTCCATCCCACGCTTGCTCCTTCGTAGGTGGTTCAGTGTGAGCCCCCATGGACACAGGTTAGGTGACTCTGTAGATGTTCCTGTGGTGTGTCCTTGACACTTCCAGCTCCCTCTATCCTTCCTTCAACTCTTTCACAGAATTCCCTGAGCTTCATCTACTGTTTGGCTATAGATCTCTACACTCTTTTCCATCTGTTGCTAGGTAAAGCCTATCAGAAGACAGTTAGGCTAGGTTCTGGTCTAGAAGCCAAGCAGAGTATCATTAATAATGAAAGCGGTTGGCTCTCTCCCATGAGATGGGTCTCAAGTTGGGCCAGTCATTGATTAGCCATTCCTTCAATCTGTATTCCATCTTAATCCATACACTTTTTGTAGGTAAGACAAATTAGGGTGGAAGGTTTTATTGGTGGGTTGAAGTCACCCTCCCGCCTCTGGAAGTCCTACCTGGCTAGAGGGGGTAGAACCTTAGGCTCCATATACCAGCTGCTAGCATTCTCAGCTAGGATTGCCCTCCATAGATTCCTGGTAGCCTCGCCTACCCAGAGATGACACTCACTCACTGATTTCCATTTTCTCTGTGGGGACTCCGTTCCAGCTCTCTCCACTCCTGATCTCCACCTCTCTCCATGCCTCCCCTACTCAGTTACCTCTCACAATCTACTACTTCACATGTTTATTTTATTTCCTCTTCTAAGTAAGATTTAAGCATCTTCCCTTTGGGCCTCTTTGACTTCTTTTGGTCTATGGATTGCATCCTATATTTTATGGTTAATATCCCCTTATACGTAAGTACATACCATGTGTGCCTTTCTGGGTCACGGTTGCCTCACTCAGGATGATTTTTTATAATCCATCCCTTTGACTGTAAATTTCATATCTTTGTTTCTAATAGCTGAGTAGTATTCCAAAGTGTATATATACCACATTTGTTTTATTCATTCTTTAGTTGGTGGACATCTATGTCGTTTCCAAATTCTGGCTAATACAAATAAAGCTATTATGAATATTGGTGAGCAAGTCCTTGTTGTATGGTGGAGCATGTTTTGGATATATGCTCAGAAGTGACATACTTGTAATTTGAGGTAGATCTATAGCTAAGTTTTTGAGAAAACTCCAGATTAATTTCCACAGTGGCTGTATAAGTTTACTTTCCCACCAGCAAAGGATGAGTGTACCCCTTATCGCACATCCTTGCCAGCATGTGGTATCACTTGAGATTTTGATCTCAGCCATTCTGACAGGTGAAAGATGTTATCTCAGAGTCATTTTGATTTGCATTTCTCTGATGGCTAAGGACATTGAATATCTTTAAGTGCTTCTCTGCCATTAGAGATTCCTTTTTGAGAATGTTCTGTTTAGCTCTGAACTCTACCTTTAATTGGGCTATGTGGTTTGTTGGTGTTTAATTTCTTGAGTTCTGTATATATTTTGGATATTAGTCCTCTGTCAGATGTAGGGTTGGTGAAAATCTTTTCCAACTCTGGTCGTGGTCATTTTGTCCTATTCACAGTGTCCTTTGCCTTACAGAAGATTTTCAGTTTCAATGAAGTCTCATTTATTAATTGTTTATCTTAGAATCTGAGCTGTTGGTATTCTGTTCAAAAAGTTATCTCCTGTATTTATGAGTTCAAGGCTAGCCCTAACTTTCTCTATTAGATTTATTTTATTGGTTTTATGCTGTAATCTTTGATCTACTTGGATTTGAACTTTGTGAGGGTGATAAGTATAGATCTATTTGCACTATTCTACATGTAGATATCCAGTTAGACCAGCACCATTTGTAGAATATGCTTTCTTTTTTCCATTGTATGGTTTTGCCCTCTTTGTCAAAAATCAAGTGTCCATAGGTGGGTGGGTTTATTTCCGGGTCTTGAATTTGATTCCATTGATGAATCTGTTTTTGTGCCAATAACATGCAAATTTTTATTACTATTGATCTGTAGTATACCTTTCAGCCAGGGATAATGATACCTCTAAAAGTTCTTTTATTGTACAGAACTGTTTTAGCTATCTTGGATTTTTATCTTTTCATATGAATTGAGAATTGCTCTTTCAAGCTCTGTAAAGAATTGTGTTGGAATTTTGATGGGAATTGCATTGACTCTGTAGATTTAAGATGGCCATTTTTACTATGTTAATCCTACTGATCCATGAGCATGAGAGATCTTTCCAACTTCTGATATCTTCTTCAGTTTCTTCCTTCAAAGACTATAGGTTCTTGTCATACAAGTCATTCACTTGCTTGATTAAAGTTACACCAAGATACTATATATTATTTATGGCTATTGTGAAGGATGTTGTTTCCCTAATTTCTTTCTTTGCTTATACTACTTTCTAACCACAGTTTACTCTTCTATTTTCCTCATACTCTTTCCACCTACCTCCCCACCTACTTTCACAATTCTATGTGCTCTTACATTTGCTTCCAACAATTTGGTCTCTTATTTTGTAGTTCTGCCTTAATCAAGGTATCAAGGCATGGATAAAATTAAGGCAGGTGTTCAGATACAATGAGAAATGCTTATCCTTGAATCCCTTAGAGAATCTTGTTTCCCTCTGAAACGTTCTGCTCTTCTAAACTTTCATCAGAATAACACATTAACATCTGTTCATAACATTAGTTCTTGTCTGAAGTCCCCCAAATTCCTCCCACAAATTAATTCCTAAAACCTGTAGGCCACACGTGGTTCGATTAATCATCTCCATCATCTTAATTCTTCACATGAACTATTTTTTGCTCTGACAGGATGCCTGGAAAACAATTTGGAAGACAGATGATTTATTTTGTCTCATAGTTTCAGGGTATATTCCATAGCTGTGGGGAAGGCATGGTAGCATGAAGAGCTCAAGACTATTGTGGGCTTGGTGGGACTCACTCACATCTCCATAGTTAAGGAAGAGATGTCGTAGGAAGTGGAGCTGCAATATAGTCTCAAATAACCCACCTTTTGCAGGTAAGCCCCACATTTATTTTATTTTATTTTATTTTTTTCCTCCTTTATTAATTTATTCTTATTACATCTCAATGGTTATCCCATCCCTTGTATCCTCCCATTCTTCCCTCCCTCCCAATTTCCCCTTATTCCCCTCCCCTATGACTGTTCCTGAGGGGGATTACCTCCCCCTCTATATGATCATAGGGTATCAAGTCTCTTTTTGGTAACCTGCTGTCCATCCTCTGATTGCCACCAGGTCTCCCCGTCCAGGGGACATGGTCAAAGGTGAGGCACCAGAGTATGTGAGAAAGTAATATCCCACTCTCCACTCTACTGTGGAGAGTGTTCTGTCCATTGGCTAGATCTGGGTAGGGGCTTAAGGTTTACTGCCTGTATTGTCCTTGGCTGGTGCCTTAGTTTGAGCGGGACCCCTGTGCCCAAATCTGCCTATCATAATGTTCTACTTGTAGGCTTCTAGGACCCTCTGGGTCCTTCTACTTTGCCTTTCTCCCATGATTCTCTCATCTAGAGTCCCACTAGAATGTCCTCTCCTCTGTCGCAGTTTCCTGGTAAGTGAAGGCCCCACATTTTGAAGGTTTTAAAACTTCCTCAAATTGAGCCACCAAGTGGGGATTAAGTGTCCAAATACACACAGGTTTCTCAGAGAAAGTTGTTATTCATACCATATGTCCCCTAAATAAATTGTTTAAAAATAGTAATTTTGAGAGTCGTAGACTTTAATAAAATATCTAGTTGCTGAATTCTATGGTATGTTAATAAGTAAATGGAAGGCAGAGTATTAGAAAGGTATCAGTTGTCAATTATATAACAAGCAATGTGTGAGACAAACAGCAAATGGTTAATAATTTATGGATATTTTCTGGTATGTTGATGCTCTCAGAGAAATAAAATAAACACACACACACACACACACACACACACACACACACACACACACACACATATATATCCATGAAGGACACAATGTTTTCATCAATATTATGATGGTTATCCTGTAAAATCATAAAACTTAGTAATGTCATGTCATTCTTAATCTGTGAAAATGCACTCTTTGATGTAGTTATATCAAATTTTTCTAGCACAGTTCTTAGGATGTATCCTGCCACTTACTAGTATACCACCATGTGCAGGTGTCTCTGTGTATATACATAATAAAATTGGCTTCGTAGTTTGCCAAATTATAGAAACTTAGAGTCTCATTGTAAACTAGAGACCTAGAAGATCCAGTGGTGTCATTTTAATCTGAGTTTCAAGGAAAAAGTTCCCTAAACCTGTTCCTGTAATTTCCATCCAGGTGCAAGAGAAGATGGATAAATGCTCCAGTTGGAAAATAGGCAGAAGGAGTAAGCTTTCACCCTGACTTATTTTCTATTCATGTCTCAGATACATTGGGTAACGCTCACCCATAATAGGGAGGGTGATATGCTATATTCAGCCTACTGGTTCATATGGTAATATTATTCTTAAACTTACCTATACACAGATTCAGAATAATGTTTACCCAAAGACATGACCACTCCATGAGTGAGTCAAATTGATATGTCAAATTTATTATCACACCTGGTTATATTAACTACCTATTCTTGGTAGTGTCATGTGTTAAAATTTCCTGTGAGTTACATTTATAAAACTGAGTATCTTTCTTCAGAATTACTGAGGTGTTTAGCCTATATTCTTATAACTGCATTTCCAGAACATTAACTCTTATAATTATAACCACTTTAAATGCAAAATATCGGGCTCAATTTTTATGGTTGGATTTTACATATTCAAAGATTTGATCTCATTTTAAAAGCCTAATTCTTGGATATAAGATGCAGTGTTAAAGTCAATGGAGGACTTATTCAATTCTACCTGGTATTTTCCTTCTAGTACAAATTGATTTTTATTGTGCTTTGACTCTAGGGATCAATATTATTATTAAAAAATACAGTTCTCAATTTAGAACAAACACATGGTTTACATACAGTAAAAAGTGGGCTGGTTAGATGGCTTAGTGCTTAAAAATATTTGCTGCCAAGTATGACAACGGTAGTTTGATCCATGGAACACACATTGTGGAAGAAGGAAGAACACCTACAAGTTGTTTTTTCATGTCTACACCAATATTGCGTTATACATACACAGAAACACTCATGCACCAAATAAATATATAAACTATGTACAAGAAGTAACTAGTCAAATAATTAGTGGGAAATTTGTCTAATTCTCTAAATTTGTATGCTAATGATATATGAAAGATTGTATTGGGCAAATTAATGTTTTTGTTCATATGTCTAGTGTGTGTATACTAAATACAACCATACAGAAATAATACACATTAAAACAAGGATCTTTTGTGTTCTATACCGATCAATTTATTGGACCTATACAGTCCCTGGCTATATAGCCCCAGCTTAAATCCCATGAAAAGATGTTGATCTTTTCATGCCTTCGCAAACTTTTAATTCTTTTTATAAACATTTATTTGATTATTACTGAGAGTTTCCCCTCACTTGTATCTTCCCATTCTAACCCAACTTCTTTTCTCTTCAACTTCTCCATGCCCTACACAGTTCTTGGGAACACTCCACTGTTATATCTAGAAGACACTATCTTGTAGCAGACATCTTGCTTTTTTAAATTTTTATTTTATTTTTTATTTTTACAATCTTTCCTACCCAATAGAACTTTGTTGCCTATGGCTTAGATGTATAGTTAACTGTAGGATCATCAACTGGTGCTGGGTACCACATTGTCATTTATTCTCTGCATTTTGACAACTTGTGACCTCTGTAGTAGCTACTGCTTGCTGAAAAACAAAACAAGACAAAACAACCAAAAGGAATCAGCTTGCTTTGATCGAGATGAAGGCCTTCCGTCTCTGTGGAAATGGGATAGGCATTTATAATGCAACTGGGATTATTCTGCATTAAAGAAATGCAAATTAGTAAGTTTTCCCTTAGAGTCCATGGTCTCACTTATCACAGGTAGTTGGCTAAGTTTACAGGACCAGGAATGAATTCTGTCCTATTGAGTGGGCTGCAAATCCTATCAGACAGCTTTTGTTTTCTCTGACAATAATAGTGACACCATTTCACATTTGCGAACACCTTGTTATGATGGCTAGTGTTAGGGCTTCACAGCTGGTTAAAACTACTGCTTGCTGTTCTCCACTGGCAACTTGTGTGGAATCTTCTGATGCTGTGAAAGTTAGTCCTAAGGGAGAATGAAACTTCCAGGTCAGTTGTGGCTCCAGTCCTCCAAGCTATCTTAGCTACAGTATATTATGTTCAGGTTCTGGGAGGCACCAACAGCAACAACAAAAGCCTATACTGTTCTGAGATGGAAAACATCCAAGTTTCTCTACAGTATGCTGAAAGGAAGCATAGCGACTTAATATTAGTCATGAAAATTGCTAGAAATGTATGGTTAACAGTACTTAGGTTAGGGTTTTAATCAATCACAAGTGATTTTATGATACTTATACTATGAACCTGAAAACTTTTGAAAATTTTAGGTTATAATATTTTATAGTTTATAAACATAAATCTATTATTTCTGCTGATATATGAGCATATATAGATAGACATGTAAACAAAGTCTGATCTCCTTTTCTATGAACAGAAAACCATCCTTGTGGTTGCACTCTGTTTTAAAGGTGAAATGCCTTTTCCTTTTTCTTAAATGGCATGTATTTAAAAGGGCAAATCTATAAAGTCATATATAAAGTGAATAAAAACTTTCAGAGGGAAGCAATTTAAATTAAACAAGCTTTTTGTAAGCAGTTTTCCGGGACTTGCGTATGCCATTAAACACCAATGCTATTGCTCTGACACACCTAGCTTTTAGATTATAATAGATGCATCAACTGTTTGGCGTGCCAAAGAAAAGGCCACATTCAATTCAATTTACTTTTCAAAACAGACTTTTTGCTCTTTTATTTGATATAGAAATATTGTGACTATAATAAAAGCTATGTGTTAGTGGTAAGTGATTTTGAAATACTGGCTGTGTTGCCTTGCCAATTTCATTTTCCAAATCTGATTGATGTACATGAGAGAAGATCATTATATTTTTGCTCCATGGTCCATGGAAAACATGCATTTTCCTGAATATGCAGCAACTGCTGCTGTCCTCAGATTCATCTCCACATATCACCCATATTTTATTAACATCTTACTGGCACATTTAGCTAGGACTGCAAGACACTGTGGAACTGTTAGGTTTTAATCAAAGGCAGTGTGCATGCATAGAGGAAACAGAGCTATCTACAACTTAACCTAGCAACATCTTTTCTGAACTTGAGAGTTTTCCTTTTAAGTTTATAAGGAGGATGCACACAATATCATCTTGAATGATTGGCTGGAAGAAAGAAGAATGTCAAACTCTAAGCCTTGATAAATCCTTACTGGGTTGATGTAGCTTACATCTGGTTCATTTGGTTACATTTCATTGTATTCCCATTGTTGTCTTATAAGCTAAAAGCAAATATAGTTTACTCATCTGGTACATAGATGAGTGGATTTTGACAAACGTAAATGTGATTCTGCTAGCACACTAAAAACAGGAAGATGTCCCATTACTCCAACAGTTCCCATTTATAGAAATTGCTTCTTTGCAGTCCCCCCTCTTGGCCTACTTTCTGGAAACTCTGCTGAACAGTTCATATTCTTATAGTATGGGAATTTATGGGACAAAAAGAGTATGTGGTAAACTACACCATCTTGTGGGTCTGACATGGACAAGTGCATTTTAAATGCTCTCATGGTTTTGTGTGCAGCAGTGTTTTGTTCTCTCTGCAGTCATTGGGCTCCACTGTACGGGTAACCAGTGATTAGTAGTTGAGGAGCTGAACATCTGGATCCTTCACAGTTCTGACACTTATGACTAGAGCTGATACATTTGTGTACCAGTTTCATAAATACAAATTTTTATTTATATTGGTAAGTATTTGGAGGTGGGTTCCTGAGCTATGTGATCAATGTTTATTTAATATAAGAAATAGGACTGAAGGAGGAGGCTTGTGATTTCAGCTGGAGTGGCTGTGGCAAGAGGTTAACAGATTCGAATTCTGACTTGGATACAAAGTGAGTTCAAGGTCAGCCTGGAGAACTTAGTGTAACTCTATCTTACAGTGAAAAAAAATGATAGAAGGATTGGGAATGTAGCTCAGTGGTATTGTATTTGCCTAGCATGAGGTCTTCATAGATTCAACCCCAATATAACAACAAATGAAAGAAAAAAAAAACCTAAGTGGGTTTCCTAAGTGAGGATTCAAGCTCTTTTAGCAGTTGCCGTGATTTGATCTTGCCAGACTAGAACAGATATATTTCACACAAAATTTTAGTTTAATTTTTATTCTAATAACTAAGATGCTTAATAATAATTTCTCCCCTTATTTTACATGTGCATATATTATTGGGGGTAAATATTGGTGTAACTTCTTGATTCAGTTTTATTGATTAGTTTTCACTTTTTAAACTTAGATGAGACCATAAAAGATTTATTTTGTATTAATTTTTGCTTACATGTATGTATGTGTGTATGTGTGATTGACTGCCACATATGTACAGATTCCTGCGGAGGCTAAGAGAGGGCAAAATATCCCTTGGAGAAGGATTTCCTGGTGGTTGTGAGCATTGCAACCAAACTCAGGTGCTCAGGAAGACTACCAAGAAATCTTAAAAGGTGAGCCATCTCTCTAGCTCAAAATTCTTTATATTCTTGATATAAAAATTATATATATTCACAGGACAATAGATATGTTTCAACAAAACTAGAGTAAGCATATCAGTTTCCTCAAATATTGTTTCATTATGACTGGACACTCAGAATCGCTTCTTCTAGTTTTCATGGAGTGTAAAATACCTAGAACAGATAAACTTCTTTCTTTTATTAAACTACATTGTGGCATCCTGGACTCCTTTGTCTAACCTCACCTTTACCACCCCTATGATTATTTTGTATTTGGTAATAAGTATCTGATTCTTTATTTGAAGTAAAATTTTAACTTCCATATATGATTAAAAACATCGGACATTTGTTGGTTTGGGTCTAATTTTTTTTTAAAAACATTGTAAACAGTAACTGGAAATTAGAAATTACAAGCCTCCATAGACTTCATCTTTTATTGAGGATGAATAACATCCCAATATAGATCTAGATCACACCTTTCTGATTCACGATTCTTGGCATATAGTTCAGTTCAACTCATAACTTATCCATTGTGAATTATACAACAGGCACAAGACCTTAGGTGTCTCTAAAAATCACTTTTTTCAAATTTACCAAAATCATCTCACATTTCCTTTTTGTTTAATATAATGAAGTATATTGGACTTAAAATCTTCGTTATGTAAAGAATGTTCTTTGGCAAAACCACATATTTATATAATGTGCTCTGATAACTGTCCCTTCCACCCCATTTTACATCCTTCTTACTTCCACCTGTCTGCCTTGCCTTTTTCCTATATATCTTTTTCTCAAATCCATGTCTATTTATTTTGTTTTGCATAAATTAGGTTTAACTCAGAACATCTATATGAGCACATGTTTGAAACTGTCTGTAGGAGTCTGGTGGTCTCAACAATGCATGCTCAATATGCCTCCCTTTTATAGGAATTACCACATTAGGTTGTGATATATTTGTGTAGATTAGTGAATTTGCTTTGTTGAAGATTAAAGATATATTATAAATGTTCATAAGGATCACTAATCTGTTCTTTACTCTTTTTGGAGTATCTTCACTAAGTATTATACATTTTATTTCATAAGCAATTTAAAAGACAGGTGCCTTTTAGTTCAGGCATTCTCCACAGTGGAGTGGAGAGTGGGGTCTAACTTTCACACTAACTCTGGTGCCCCATATTTGACCATGTCCCCTGGATGGGGAGGCCTGATGGCACTCAGAGGAAGGATAGCAGGCTACCAAAAAGAGACTTGATATCCTATGAGCATATATAGGGGGAGGAGGTCCCCCTTAGTCACAATCATAGGGGAAGGGAATAAGGGGAAATGGGAGGAAGGGAGGAATGGGAGGATACAAGGGATGGAATAACAATTGAGATATAATATGAATAAATTAATAAAATACTAAAAAAAGACAGATGCTTTATTATAGATTATGATTGATAGAAAAGAAATTAGTATAATCACCAAATACAATAGTTTACAAAAGAATCATTAATTTTAATAACAACTATGCTATGCTACATTCTGAACCTTTAGAATTCAAGATTTTATTTTTCAGCATTCTTATTAACTGTGTTTGTTGACAATAGAATATTTCTTAACTAATTGATTAAGTTTAGGATAACATGCTATCTGTTCAAGTCATAAACAAGAGCTTGGTAAATTTTAAAAAAATGAGTTTTAATTTTAGAATATGAAAACTAACTCAGCCCATATAATTGTAAAGTTATTTCCCCCATAAAGCAAAATAATGTTTATAGAGAAACAATGTATCTTTATGACATGGGTAAGCTTTATATAGTTCTACCAATTCTTAGGTAAAATAGCACATATGAAGGAATTTATTTAGTCTTGGAGTTAGTTAAAATCCTTTTCAATCTTAAAATATGAAGTTCTTTATTTATATATTCTTTCAAAATATAATTCCAAATTTAACACAAAAATGATAATGTTCATAATTTCAAATTATTTCTGGAAGCTGATGGGCTACTTAGTCAGTCTTGTTTCTTCTTATAATGTGGAGGGCACATACCCCTGTGAGTGTGTGTGAGACCTACCAGCATTAGATGGTCAGTAAAAACTTCACCACTTCATACTGTACATCATGAGCATGTCACCCAGACTTCTGAAGATAATAATGTTCAAATGTAGAACTTACTGAGGAAAAGCAACTTGAAGTGTGGTGAGGTATCTATTGTTTCACACCTTTTAAAATATTTTCTTCCTCTGCTGTCACTAGCTTTCTTTTTGTACTGTTTTGAGATGTGTTTATTTTGATCACTGACCAACATAAAATTTGTCTTCCTGTCATTTCATTTGTATTCCCTTTTTATTTAGGTCATTAATACTGCATTAGATTTGTAGTTTACATATTTTCTTCCATTCCATTAGTTTTTTATTTACTTTGGTCTATCTGTCTGTCTGTCTGTGTATGTATGTATGTATGTATGTATGTATGTATGTATGTATGTATGTATCTTATCATCTGTCTGTCTACCTACCTACCTTTCTATGTACGTTCCTTAATTGCACACTTTACTAGGTAGAAGGTATTTTATTTGATGTAATTCCTCCTATTTGTCTTTGATTTTGTTGGCTGTGCTTTGGGGCATATCCAAATGTTTTCACCCAGTATGAAGTCTTTTATTCACTATTTTTTTCTAGTTGTTTTATAATGTCAGATCTTATGTGCAAGTCTTCAGTTAAGACTGAGTTGATTTTTGTAAAGATTTTAGTATTTTGGAAGTAGAGCCCTGTTTTTTTCTGAAGATATTTTTTGTATCTTTATCTGTGGTGTAATTTTTGTAGTGCAATCTTTGTTGAAAGCTAAAAGATCATAAATGCAAATATACTTAATGAACCCACTTTGTTTAACAGTAATGAAGATACATTATTTTTTGAACAGAAGTTGAATTGATGAATGTATTGCCATGATACTTTTATGTCTTCCTAAAGAAATATGTACATGCTTCATAATGAAATATCTTAGTACATTTTATCTTCCATGTTTTAGGCTCTTTTTTTTTTGTTGTGTGTGCAGTACTTTTGTAGAAATCTAATCTTGAAGTCATACTATTCTTTCTGACATGCCATTATTTTTTATTCTTCCCCATTAATGTTTATTTATTTATTTATATTATTTTATTTATTTATTTTATTTGCTTTGGGTTATGAGTGCTCTGTTTATTGCAAGTATGTCTGGATGCTCTATGGCAGTTTACCTTTGTGACTATAAACTTCATTTTCTATTATGTGAATAATGAGTTGAAATATGAGATATATCACATATATGTATTAGCAAATGAAAGACATCTTTAAGGCTTCTAACACAAAACAGGAGATAAATTAGAAGTAGGTATCTTTCTTTACTTTGATGGTTTGTAATGGCTCCTTGTTTTCCCTATTTTTGTCCATTGTTTTGAAATGTAATATTTGAGGAGACCTAGGGGAGGGAATAGGGTGAAAGAGGGAAGGAGGAGGAAATGTGAAGATAAAAGTAAGGGGATAACAATTGAGATGTAATCAGAATAAATTACCTAAGTAAAATAAAATAAAATAAATTTCAATTATCTGTTACATATAAAATATTTATGCTATGCAAAATATTTTATTTTTTGTGTTTTATATAGAAAGCTCTCCCATATTATTTGTCTGCTTTTTAAAAATTTCAGTAGTCTCTTTTCAAACTAATACTATATGAATTGTTGAATGTTTTCTTTCCATCGCCACATACCTTAATTTACATATTTACATGCAGCATTCTTCCCATATTTGTCACAGGAAGAGTAAGCAGTCTGTCTTTATTTTTATGTTAAATGTAAAATATGTTTATTTGTATAAATAAAATTACTTGTTTAGAAATTACATTTTTATATTATCCTAATTAGTTTCTTAGAATTTTTCTTCTGTTTTGGTTTGTTTAATCAGTCTCTTGTATAGCTACCTTTATAACTGGTGCTCTATTTATTCTATGCAGGTCATTACTTTTTTCTGATTTCAGGTAGACATACACACACATACATTTTTTTCCTTTGAAAAAAATTTTAAAGTTACTTTGTCATATCCCAAAAGGCTCCCATTAGAACCTTGATTCAATTTATGATAAATTGATGAAGTTATAGATCAAGTTTTAGAAATAGTTTTATAATTTTGAATGTTCCTGTGTAGGAACATTAGAAGTCTTCATCCTTAATTCACATTTTTTTCAATGTCTCTCAGCCACGTATTCATTATAAAGCTCCTGAAGACATCTCATGAAATTTATCCATAGACATTTCCCGATTATATTAATGTCTTACATGCCTGCTGCTTGGCAATGCATGAGTTTGATGTCACCAGAAATGATCAAAGAAGAGCAGAAAGGGGTGAATCCGCATGTTCAGGTCCACAGGAAATGGGCTGTGCAAAGCAAGCACTTTGGTTATCAAGTAGCTGTGATAGCTGAGAATTTGTTTGGTTGGTTTTTCTCTATTATTTGATAATTTCACTGTTATATTAGATGTGTTTTTATTACATCATCTCCTATTCCCCACATCTCTCCAGACGTTCTACCCCTGACCGTATTCCCTTCCCAACTTCATGTCCTCTTCCTAAAATTTATGTTTTATAATTTTAGAGATTATAGTATTTTTACTCCACTTCTCTTTCTCTTTCTTCCCTTCAAACCCTCTCGTGTACACCTGTTGCTTTATTATTGTAATAATTTATTATTTTTAAATAATAATGTGCTATCTGTGAAAATGCTTTCTTCACCTGGCATTTTACCAAACCATGTGACTTCCTTTCTTCACATATGAGCATAATAACCACTTTCGCCTTCGTAGAAGGTCCCATGAATATTACTCAGAAGCTCTCCTCTTCTACGTTGTTGATGTTCCTTCATAGAAGTGAGAGCTGGGTCATTAAGCCCTCACCAGAGCTTCCAGACACTTTGTATATCTTACTCCTAACATGCTTTAAGTCTTCCTACGTAGCATGTAGCCTAATAGTCTCAGGAGGTTATCAGACTAATATATAATCTATAGAGACTTAAAGAAAAGGTGTTTCATATATGTGACAACAAGAAAGTTGTAATATGTGGTGGCAGGAGCCTTTCTGTGGTATGGTCGTCCAGATTCCTATAAGTAACCTCTGGCTCATGCTCTGATTCAAGTAATCCCAGCACACTCACTGGTTCACCAAGCTGAACTTTGGTGAAGTATTTACTTTGATCTGTCATTAATGTCCCCTTTGGTTGAGTACATATTTGTTCATATGTACTTAAGGAATATTCAGAAAAACTTTATATAGAATTTTTATTCCACATCTTTCCTAGCTTAGGGAAAAGGGATGTATTTCCATATTCTTACATTTATGGAATTAGTTGATCACTTGTAGCCTGTGTGGAAAATCTGAGAAATGAGCTCTTTCTTGACAAGCCCTACTACAACCACTTTGGTGTTTGTTTTAGTGTCCTTCACAGGGCCTTTCCCTATGAGGATTCACTATGATCCCAAACGTCTTCCCTATACTAGAAGGCACTATCATGTTCTTCAGTATCTTAAAAGAAATTTGAAAACCTCTGTTCTCAGAATTTCACTTTCTGTCCTCTCTTCTGGCTGGGGCTACTGCATCACATGTCTCCTTTGTTTGTTTGTTTGTTTACTTTGCTCTTGGGGTTTGGGTTTTTAGAGACAGGGTTTATCTATGAAGCCTTGGCTGTCCTGGACTCACTTTGTAGACCAGGCCTCGAACTCACAGAGATCCCTGCCTCTGCCTCCCTGAGTGCTGGAATTACAGGCATGTGCCACCATGCCTACCTGGCTCCCCTATTCTTTTCAGTTTTGAGATTCAGTGCAATTTGATAATGCCATCCATCATTACTTTGCTTTCTTCAGAAAAGACAGAGTATTTTTAGATGACTTACTTTTGTTTTGTGCCATCTTCTATTCAAGGTTTGTGGTTCTAATGCTTTACCTTAATATTATCTACAGTGTTTATTTTAAGCCTTGCACTCTATTTCATTATTTGATTAGTATTTGGTGATATCTCTACTATTTAATAATTTTTATTAAATATTTTACATACACATTTATATCATATTTTATATGTGTATATGCTACATTCATATTGTTTTTTCTATTTCTTTTTGGCAGTCTTAAAGAAAACATCTTTCCTATCTTGGTGAGTCTGAAATTCTAAATGTAAATAAATATCTATCATATCTCATCATTATCAACTTAAAACATCTATCTAGACCTAAAAACATCTTACCCTCTAAACAACAAAGCTTAATGTAAAACTAAACTATCTGGTCTTCAATCCCATCAGAGACTTGAGAAAGAATAAAATTAATTATCTGAGTATACAGGGAGTGCAGGTTAGCAGCTTCCCAAATGAGAAGATAACAGAGACAGTTTAATGCCTGAGCAGTCACGCAAAACTTTCTATGGTGTTGAAGCATCATCTTCAGTCTTCTGGCCTGGTATATCTGACAGACCTATTTGTGAGGCAAGAACTACTGAGGACTTGCCTACCCTGTCTTGGCAGAGTTTGGCAGTTGACTCTACCTGCATCCAAGCTTGCCCATTTTTTTTTTTTTGTAGATTACTGTCTGTGGCAGAAACAAGGCCATTTTCCCAGTAGCTTGTTTGCCACATTTGAGGATATCTCCATAAGGAGGCTCTTTGATGCACATCATCTTTGAGGTAGGATGGTGTTGCCAGGAGTTAACCTATCTCATTGTAATTGTGTCTTTGAAATAATAAAACATCTTTAAATGACATATTCTGTATGTCTATGATGTTTTTGAAGACTTTATCTAATTACTTTACCTTATCTTTCTATAGAATCATATCTATCTGTTACACATCAGGTATATATTCTCATGATAAAATTAGACTAGTGATCACCTTGATTCGATAAACTAACAATTCACTTGTTTAAGTTACTTATCCTAAACATCCTGCAATAACATTTTCAAAGTATTGAAAGTAAACCTTGTATTATAATTGAGTTATATGGGTACAATACCACATATTAGTGTAGAAATATTTAGGATGGCTGTGAAGAATAATCTTAAATTTGAATTCTATACAAATATATCAAATATTAGTCTTATTTTGTATCTATATACAAAATTCTATACCAGTAAATTAAAAATTACCTTGTGAGTAACAATTAAGGCATTTAGTTGAGGAGTAGACTCGCTAATCTAAGGAAAACATAACAGGTCAGTTCTTAAGGTGAGATCTTCTTGCTTAATTAAATTTTTCTTGTTTACTGTTTTTAGAATCATATTTTCTCACTGAACTAGCATTGCCAGTTACTGGCTCATGGGATAAATCAGGTGCTGAATCAGTAGAGGGACCAGGTGCAAAGGACAAGCAGGTCACCAGAAAAGGAGACATGTTGCACCACAAATTATTAGAGAGCAATCAGACACACAGCTCGGAAAATGTTGGCTAGAAAAAGCACAAACCGCAGAAATGTCTACAGTATAAAGATCTACTGTGATTTTTTTTTAGGTTAATGCATTGTGTTTAACCAAGGAATCACTAAAATGGAATGGTGTTTAAGGTTCTGATGCATGATTTTCACAACCTGAAAGAACCAGATGCTGGGACTTTCCCCACAGCTCTTAGAAGAAGTGTAGAAATGTCTTTCAGGACACAGTTGAAAGCGAAAAATGCTTTTTACAAGATCTAGGATAGAAAAACCCTAAAACTACATTGGGTTCAGGTGACTCAGATAGGGGAAGTATTTGTGTGAACAGGCTGGCCTACAGGGGAACTCAACTTGCTTCTAGATGGGTTGGAGACAACAGTCTAGATGATTTTGTATATGAACAGGGCACAGTGGTTTTGGCTGGGTTTGAATGACAGGATTTAAGTCAGTTTTAATGCTAACTGTTTGTTTGTTTTTTTATTTTAACTGATCAACTTCTTTCATCCCTTTCTCCTCTAATTCTTTAGTACCTGAAAATTGGCTATTTTAAAATTTGTGTTTTATTATGTGTAAAGTTCTTCCTCACAACTTATTTCTATTAGTTGTTGAGGCATATGTATGCATTGCTACAGTGCTCCACAATACAAAGACTCATAGTCCCTAGCAGGGGTTTGTGTAGTTTCGTATTTTCTGTTTCTGAAATAACTTCTGTATTATAAGATTCAACTTACACACACCAAGAGCAAAATTTTATATACATGAGTTAAGATTACATCAGCCTAATGCAGACAAATTTAATGGATAAAAACGTAATATCCCATCACATGATGGTAAGTTATTTCACCATATTTACTATTTATTAAGAATAAGGGCACAATATCTACATATCCTGAACTGGCAACTCTTTTCAGTCTAACTTACATTTAAGTAATTAAGACATGATGTGATTATTGAAGTTGGCTCAACACAAGTTATTTCCAGTCTTGAGTCTAAATTTTCCTTATTTCTATTTATTAGAGAATGGTTCACAAAAGGAAAATAATCTATTCTGTACTATCACAAAACTCAATCACATTTCTTCCCTTCTGTTTTGTCTTTGCATCAATGTCTTTGCTTTCACTGATAAAATAGGTAGCATACATAACTTTGAATGGCCTCTTAGAAGAAAAACTGTTATGTTTTTGAAGTCTTAAGAATCTTTTTTTCTTTTTTTTTTTATTAATTTGTTCTTGTTACATCTCAATGGTTATCACATCCCTTGTATCCTCCCAATCTTCCCTCCCTCCCATTTTTCCCTGATTCCCCTCCCCTATGACTGTGACTGAGGGGGATTACCTCCCCTTGAATATGCTCATAGGGTATCAAGTCTCTTCTTGTTAGCCAGCTATCCTTCCTCTGAGTGCCCCAGGCCTCCCCCTCCAGGGGACATGGTCAAATATGAGGCACCAGAGTTCCTGTGAAAGTCATATCCCACTCTCCACTCAGCTGTGGAGAATGTTCTGACCATTGGCTAGATCTGGGTAGGCTAGGGGTTTAAAGTTTACCACCTGTCCAATGGATAGGACATTCTCCACAGTTAAGTGGAAAGTGGGGACTGACTTTCACATGAACTCTGGTGCCCCATATTTTACCACGTCCCCTTGATGGGGAGGCCTGGTAGCACTCAGAGGAAGGATAGCAGGCTACCAAGAAGAGACTTGATACCCTATGAGCATATACAGGGGGAGGAAGTCCCCCTCAGTCACAGTCATAGGGGAAGGGAGTAAGGGGAAAATGGGAGGGAGGGAGTAATGGGAGGATACAAGAGATGGGATAACAATTGAGATGTAATATGAATAAATTAGTAAAATATATTTTAAAAAAGAATCTTTGAAGACCTTATGCACAATTCAAACACTGTCTTTGTGAAAAGGGCAATATGTTCATGAGTATGTGTGACATGTAGCATCTGAGGCAACTCATATGAGGCCAGCAATTGTGCTTGGTTTCTGTGCTCTGCTAGGACAGCTGCCTTACAAGTGATTTCTTATTATAGTCATATTGTGGTATAAACTGAGCCTGTGGACTAGTGTCTGTGCCCATTCACTTATGTATGTCTGCATGGAACAAACCTAGATTTTTCTAAATACTTTTATCATCCGTTGAACTTAGCCTTTATTTTAATTATTTCTTTTAAAAGACAAAATAAAATAAAATATTAAGGCTAGGGAGCTGTTTCTGAAGGTGAATGCTTACTGATAAGCCTGGGGATCTGAGCTCAGATTAATAGCCTTCAACTAAAAAGCCTTTATGGGGCATTTGTCTAAAATTCTAGCACTGGAAGATAGAGACAGTAGATTTCTGGGAGCTCATTGGCCAGACAGCCTCTTTAATCAGTGACTTTCATGTCAACCAGTGAGAGATATGCCTAAAAAATAAAATGGAGAATGATAAAGAAAGGCACTAAGTATTGATCTATGCCCTCCAGAGGTGCATGCATAAATGTAGGCATTTGGTCACCCAGGCCCCTCCCCCAACACACAGTGCAAGCAGACAAATCACAGAAAACTGCTAAAATATGATTATTATTAGTTATAGTAAAATAGGCCTGGTACATCTCTACTTTCCTCTCCTCTACCAGGTATAAGAATTTAAAACCAATTTTGCACTTATTATAGGAGAAGTCTCTCATGAAGAAGGAAGGAAAGAGAGAGAGAAAGAAAGGAAGAATGGAAGAAAGAGACAGAAGAAACAGAGGGAGCAAATGGAAGCTGAGTCAGAATTGTCAGACTCATGGATTAAGCTGCAAGTAGCAAAATGAAACACCAGTGAAGGATATTTAATACATAAAATTACGGATTCTTATGAATTCAGGTAAATTGTAATGCAAAACTGATATTCCAGTGCCTCTACTATTTACTTTCAGCAATGCATGTAAATTAATAACCATTTTATTTTTAGTATCTTTTGCTTTTCATTTTCCTATGCAAGTTTTAGTTTTAAGTAGTTCACAGACAACACAGATGTTAAATTTGAAAGTAACTTCTGATTTTTGCTTTCATAGGAGCCTCAAAGTTAAACTGTCTCACATGTCTGACATTTTCCATCTGTACTCATTGGAGCAGTATTACACACCTCATGAAAATGAGATACAGATCTCTTGATCAGTTTCTATATCAAAACATAGTATGTATTTTAGGACTGTTAAGGCTAGTAAATATATGTAACCATTGAAGTGGCATTTATGCATTATTATGTGATGTTTACCTATTAATGGCTCAATTGGTTTAAATTAAATCACTATTTTTGATGACCTAGGCTTACAGAACAGATCCTTTGTAGTGCAGTTTGATGATTAGCAACACCATTCTTCATATGTTACCAAGATGTAACATTATTCTTGTTTTTCTTTCTTCATAAATTGGAAGGCATATGATCCAGTCTCATGAAACAGAGCATATGAAACTCTATTCTTGTCTTAGAATAGAAAACCAAGAAACAGATGAACTCTTAACACTGGGTTTCAGTTTCAGAAAGCTTTAATATTATCTTGGGTTTGATTTTTGCATTATAAACTTGGGATTAAGTAGAATGCTGATATTTAACGTAAGGCTGATGTTAATGAATTGTCCTATGTCAAACCACCCTAGGATATTAGGATGAGCCTTGCTTACTGTGACATTGTTGTGTCAGGCATTTCGGTAATTATCATGGCATTTGCATTTTACTGCAGTTGTTTGCTTGTTGATTAATGATGCCATTTTCTCCTCCAAGTTTGAACTCTGATATTATCTTGCTCATTTGCTATTTTTGTTAGTGTACCTTTGCTGGCTGAAATTTGTTCATCAGACAATTTTCCTTGGAGAAATTCTTCTTATACTTCAGTGTTAAATTATTTATTCATGTTTTCATTCTGAAGTTTCTGCCTTGGCTATTTCAAACTTCCCTTTCTGTATGCATTGTGCTTTCATGACCTTTGTAAGGATATTACAAAGAAATTACTAGGGCAATCTTATCGGGTGCAGGGTAATTTTCGTAGCTTTTACAGGACAAGGATATAAATTGCATTAACCATATCCAGACCAGGACTTGATTCATTTACTCTCTTGTCTTCCTTAGAAATTGAACTTAGGTTCTTGAAAGTTGTAAGCATGCTCTGTGACAGTGAACGTCATCCACAGGCTGATCATTTTGTTCTTGTGATAATTCATGACTTGGTGACAGGTTGCTTTGGATAAACTTACCCCTTTGCAAGCCAGTTTTCTATAGTGAAGTCTAATAGTAATAATTTATTTGAGTCAATTTACTCTAAAAAAATTGGATCATGAAATACTATCTAGAATAGTTACTTAATTTTCAGTGTTGGTGTAACTTATTTAAAATGTAAAAGAAATCTATTCATCAAATCATTTTCATGGATTAGTGTTGGGTGACCCTATTCCTGGGGAAATGTGAACAAATGCTTACTCATCTCAGATAGAAAAGAAACTTAGATTGATGAAAGGACATCACCAAAACCAAATGAATCTTATTGGGGTAGCTTATAGCAATATGGGTGAGGTGTTACTTAGAGGAGCAGAGAATATTCAAAGACAGCTGAATCACCATCCATCTCATCTTGGTGGAAGCTCATGAGAGCTAGAAGCCTAATAGAGACTGATTATCCTCTAGGCAGGTTGGATGGTGGTTCCTCTTCTAGGGAGCTCAGCTGGCCTCTGCTTCTTTCAGGCTGTTTGGCTGCTCTGCTTCTTCTGCTAAGCTGTTTTGAGAGTCTTTTAGGTAACATAGCTGGTATCTGTCTCATTCATGTGGTGTTCCTGGCCTTCAGACATTGCTCAGCAGTACTTACTGGTTGTATACACTTAGGGAATGAGGAACATGGTATAGCAGGTCAGTTTCAGGGACTTGTGAAGCCTTCGAGTTGTTTGATATCTGAGATTAGAGATGGAATGCTTCACCCCACATTAGACTAGCCATGTCTTTTTAAATAATTTTTAAATTTAATTTTATTAATTTAATCTTACTACACCTCAATTGTTATCCCATCCCTTGTATCCTCCCATTCCTCCCTCCCTCCCATTTTTCCCTTACTCCCCTCCCCTATGACTGTGTATGAGGGTTACCTCTTCCCCTTGTATATGCTCATAGGGAATCAAGTCTCTTCTTGGTAGCCTGCTATCCTTCCTCTGAGTGCCACCATGTCTTAAGCTTCCTTCCAAGATGGAGGGTTATCTGAGAACAAATAGTTATGGGGCACTGAGAATAGCATCTTGCTTTTCAACTAAATATTTTATCCTAGGTGCCAATATCTGCTTTCAGTGGGTTTGGTGGTTTTAAGTTTTCATTGTTTGAATAACCTTCTATTAATCACTTTCACTTTCATTTTAAGACAAATTTTGGTACCTGTTAAAGTTGGTTTTAACCTATTATTTAGTTTCTAGAGTTTATACTTATATATACTTGTGTGTAAATACACCTTGGATGCTTTCCTATATACACTGACATATATTTTTCTTTCCCTTTTCCATACACAACTATTAGGTACAATTTTTCTTTGATATCAATCACATGTTTAGTTGGGTTATAATTATAACTTGAACACTTTAAAATTTCACTCTAATAAAGTAACTTTTTCCATCATATATTGTCTCCAATAATTACTTATGAAACTTTCCATAGGAGCTTGACATTTTAACTTTGATAAGAAAACATTTTTATAATTTAAAGCTATCATTAACCTATGTGCTCTTGGCTTCTAAAAATCAGCTAAATTTGCAGTCACTTCTGTAATCTTTGGATGTTAGTCCTCAACTTTGTGAGGTTTTTAGTTCAGAAAATATGGATAGGAATTTCAGTAATTAATATTTTCCAGATGTGGGGTTGTAGCTCAGTGGCTAGAGTACTTGATTAGCATGCACAAAGCCCTGATTTTGATCTCCAACACTTCATAAACTAAGCATGATAGTTAATGTCTGTACTTCCAGGTGCAGGGAGGTGAAAGGGAGAAGATCAGAACACCAATTCAGTCTCCACACACAGGAGGTCAAAGGCAGTTCGGGATTCAGGAACCCTGTCTCAAAACAAAACAATAAAACATTTCTGAAGGATAAGACACAACTTATTTTTTTTTTTGTTATGTTTTCTTTTTGTTGTTATCTCTACTTAGTGTGCTAAGTTTTTCATGTACAGAAAATTATTATCAAAGTGTTTTATATGTATACTGGGTACAATTAAGTCCTGGATATCTTTAAAACAATGTGTTTACTGTGTGTGTGTGTGTATGTGTGTGTGTGTGTGAGAGACCTTGAACTGCTCCCTTTTTAGTTCTGCTTATTTTTTAGTCTTTCCTGGTAAACTTGTGATTCTTACATTAAAATTTTTATGTCTTTCATGCTCTGGCCTTTCCTTGGAAAATATACTTTTTAAAAACTTAGCTTAGGTTTTATTTAGAATATGAACACCCAAGTCTTAGCAGTTCTGGGGAACTGTGAAATCAACCCTTCTATCTTCTCTTCAAGAGTGCCACTTGTATGTTGACTGTTCTTCTAAAAAACCTCCCAATGACATTTTTCATTCCTCTGTGTTATAACTTTGGCAATGTCTTCATATTTATTTCTATTCTTTGTTCTATCATGATTTGTCTAATCCAGGTTGGATGTATTAATTTTTTCATGCATAATGATAGATTTTTCTAAATTTCTTAACATTTTTATTTTTATCTTATACATGCTTTTACATTAGATGCTTTAAATACCTATAGTTTATAATTCTAGTTTATTAAGTTTTAAGCATTAATTTTAACAACTTCCACTTATAATAAGTTGTTTAATTATGTATTTGTAATTTGGACTTGGCCTTAAGTTAAATAGTTTGCTTTTACAATTAATGTCATACGGTTCTGAGGAAGGCACTATCCAGAATGCTTTATGGAGATGCACAGTGGAGGCCTTACACCAATAATTCCAAGGTCCTTTTAACAGATTGTGTCTATACAATCTTACAATTTTTATGTGTGTCTCCTGTGGCTTAGAATCTTATTCTTCTTGATCTGATGCTACATGAACACTGATGTATTTAGCTATATATGCTCTTTTACAAGCTCAAATACATTTTCTCAAACTTCATATTCATCAAGGTAGGACTCAAAGTTGTTTCCCGGATTTCAAGGACCTGCTTCCCTCTGGACCTCTCTGATGTACCTCTTGCTTTTTTCCTTCTGAGTATTTCTGTTTGATCTCATTCTTCTCCATTCTTCATGTGTATAAGGAATTCTTCTACATCAAACCATTGGTCTCCACTCATCTGGCCTAATGCTCTCTCCTACACAGTATACAGCATGCTTCCATTCTACTAATCATTACTCATGTATCACTGAGCTGTGAGATCTTTCTTGACCTCTGAAATTTCTGGGTATTTTGTTTGTTGTAGTCTAGTTGATTCTATCCTGTTCCCCTGCTGTGTCCATTTTTAATTCTCATGCGGATCTCTTCTATACTGTATCTTATTTGTCCTGGTTATATTCTGTTCTCAGTCATGTTCCAATACAGAATCTGTATTTGCTTTGTTTCTTCAGTCAGCCACAGGAACTTTAGTAATGCTTGGTATTGTTAATTTTTGATAAATTTCTCTTGATTTCAGAAATGGGTAATCAACAAATAAACAAAGTATAGAAGGTCTTTTGAGTGGAAATGATCTATAGAAGGCATGTGCTAAAAGAATATTAGGCAGGGTCCTTGGCTTTCTTTTTTATTGAATCCACTTTATGTTTGTGCTATTACATAGTATTTGTATTATTTGAACTGCTCCCTTTTGGGTTCTGCTTATTTTTGGGTTTTTCCTGGTAAATTTGTGATTCTTATATGTCTTTATGTCTCTTATGCTCTGGCCTTTCCTTATGCAGCAGTTGTTGAGAGTATTATACAAATTACATTCCATTTTGCCCTACCATCATTACCTATATTGTTTATCCAAATAATCTGGACATAATCCTGTATAATAGTGGTGCTTGGAGGAAGAAAGATATAAGCGGACAGGCTTAGTAAGTTAAGAATATTTTGCATGCTAAGTATTAAACAATCAGTAGCAAAGAAACCCTCTTACAGCATTTTCTATGAAAATTAATAGTAATCCTCAAAAATGGGTCAAACCTTTTCTAGAACATTCAAGGACAAGGCACTCACTTTCCTTCAGAGATTCAGTTTCTCAACACATTGTTTTTGCTTGGCTGGAAGCTCTGGTTAAGGCTTTCAGCCATGAAATTTCTCAAACACAATTGTTGTAGCCATGTCCCAGTGGTCTTTGGCTGTACACTGGAGAACAGGTTTCAAGAAGCAGATCTATTGGTTTGAAAAACCTTTATCCTCAGAGTTAAATGAGAACACTATTAAGCATGGGCATTAATAATAACTATACAGTTTTATGCTTTAGATTTCTTTCTATGGCAGAAACTGATTATAAAACTGAGCAATGTGGCAAACACCCCTTACCCTTTCTGTTATTACTCTTTCCCCTCCCAAAGAGCATAAAATTTGTAACGACGAATATTAAAGTGCCCTAAATTTAGCTTTTTTAAATAATTAAGGGATGTTGCCATTGCAGAAGTTTAAAATCATAAGCAACCCATTTGAAGAGACAAAAGCACTAATATTGGGAGGTCTCAGAGACGGAAATCTGAGGATGTGTATCATCAGGTACATCTAAGTACAGGATGGCTAGACACAGGAGAGGAGGACGACTGTATAGAGGACAAGGAGCAGTCAAACATATTAGGTCTTTCAATTGTCTTTACATAAACTAATAAAAAATAGTAAGGCAAATCTTATGTGCCAAAGATGACATGATTAAGAGGATGTAGCCCAGGGAAAAGATGGCATAGTACAAAGCCCTAGTAGCTATAGACCAATCAGGCAAAATTCTATTAGATAAATTCTTTGCTATTTGTGTGCGTGCGTGGTGTGTGTGTGTGTGTGTGTGTGTGTGTGTGTGTGTGTGTGTGTGTGTGTGTGTGTTTGTATGTGTGCATATGTGTGTGTGTTTGTGATTATACATGTACATGTCCTAATGTGAATGTAGAAACTGGTAATCACTACAAGGACAATGTCCTCCGTTATTTTCAAATGTTATTTTGATTTTTTTTTTTTTTACAAAAGAAACAATCAGTGAACATGAATCTCATTGATATGGACAGACTGACTGGCCGGCAAGCCTTAGGGATCCTCCAACCTCTTCCCTCCTAGTGCTTGGTTTACAGGATGTGCCACCATTACCAGATTTTTACATGGAAGCTGGAGCTATGGATTTAGGTCCTGATGTTACAGGACCATCCCTCTGGCCTCTGCTGTGGCTATCTCTTCTCTGTGCCTCCTGCCCATCTGACGTCTATGATTTCATACTTAAACATTGTTAGTCTTGTGAAGTGAAAGCGCTTGTTTGCTTTTTTGGTTTTTTTTTTTTGGTTTTGTTTTTTTTTTGTTGTTGTTGTTTTTTAACCTCATTGTGTCATGTGATGTCTTTCTGGAAATTCTTTTGAGAAGACACATGATGTTTTTCTGAAAACTCTCTTGTGAGAGAGCATGTGATGTTTTGTTGAAAACAGACATGTGAGAGGGCACTTGATGCTTACAAAGAATATTAATAGAACTGCACTGATAGATGATGCTTTTGCATGGCTATGCCATGCAGCACTTTGCTGGTCTTTTATGGTCTTCACTTTGTAGAGAGAAATATTCCAGAGAACTTTTTGTGCTATTCCACCTGATTCTGTCTGCTTCCAATTTGGTAGAGCCTTGCTGTTTCTGTTGGACTGTACCACTGCTATGGACTTTTGTTGCTATTTGGTGTTTACTATTGGACTGAACTGCTGGTATCTTGACAACGCAAAGTAGAAATGGCCCAAAGAACTACATCTAAACAGGTCCACAGGTTCTATTCTATGTTTCCACGTATATAGTGTCCTCGGCTGGTTAGCAAAGCTTTAGAAAACTGTGAAAAGTACCAACATTAACATTTTGCTACTGGTAGCAAAATGGATATATTTAAATTACAAATTTCTTAAACTAACCAAACAAAACCAAACTGTATTACTGTTAGGAAAAATAATTTTCTGTGATTATATGACTTCATTCAGAAGATGTGTGTAGAACAACTGCACCTGATAAATTTTCGGTTTTGGTGATAGAGTACATTTTATTGAACCAGCAAAAAGAGTGAAAAATTGTGTCAAACAAGCCCTAAGCCTATGCTCTACAGGATGTGCAGTTTGACTTTCAGTTCTTTTTAATAGAGAAAAAACTGCCAACCCCAAAAAACCATAGAAAGATGCATTTAATTGTTACTTAGTAACACATGTCAACCAAGGCTGTGGTTGCATAACTCAACACCAAATGAATAATTCAGGGCAGAAGTTTCTGGAGTTTGTCAGAAAACACAACCTCCACATCCTTGCTTGTGACTTTCCAATCTAGCATTTACTGAGGACTGATTACCTCTCTGAAAACAGCCTTTATATTTAGTAGATTGTTTCCTTCTGTGCTGCTAATTGGTTGCCCTTAAGGGATAATCATGTTGACTGACAGTGTAGGTGTCTCAGCCCCAAAAGATTATGTCATTGCCAGATAAATGTGGTTTTCTCTATTCATTAATGTCATTCAACATAGACATAAATTTCACATTCCAATCATAATCTTTCCACAAAAGAGTAAAGCTAGTTCCTGAACTATTGTTATGATGACTTCTAATAATAGATTTATTTAAGAAAAAAAGTCCTGTTTTAAAAAAATCCTTTTACAATGCATAGGATAAAGAATACAGTTCCTCTAAATTCCATTAAAATATAGAGAAATCTAGCCACTTAAAAACACCTTTTGTTTCAATTTATAGGTTGATAAAATAGAAGCAAATTTTAAGAGTGCCTCAGTACTTGTATATTAAACTTCAGAAGCTCCACAGTGGATAACACACATTTATGCACTTAACTATGCATTATATCACACAAATGCACCATTGTAAAGACACAGTAAATACAATTCCAGCTCATGGTTTGGATAGTGAGGTCTTGGATACGGAAAGGAAACTTAACAAATTATTCTAGAGTTGCAATGATATGAATTTTCATTGTGACTTATGTAGATTTCATTGCTTTAAAGGTTATCCTAAAGAGCATGAGAGGAGAGCTTCCATTAACTCAGCCACCAATTGTGGGAATAAAGTGGATAAAATGAAAAGCATGAGTGCGAGGCTATGTGTTATAGTAATTATTGTTAGTAAAATATTGAAATAAGGCAATTATGGGCCTATGTCCCAAGGTCTAACCACACACCTGGTAGGGCATGCAGCTCTTATACTCTGTGTCTCAGATGGAAGTGTGGGCTACAAGACAGCAGTGTCTGAGTCTCCCTGCTGAGAGGAGACACCACTGTGTGAAACACAGATTGATCTGACCTCAGGTCATCCAGCTTGTCCATGCAAATTTCCCAGGTCTGATCAGAAGTCACCTGCCACTTATGGCCAGTGAAGGACACCAGAAAGTACCGTGCAATGCCAGAGATAGCAAGATTTCTAAAGGCCAGAATAAAAACACAAACAAACAAACAAACAAACAAACAAAAAAGCCAAAGTAATATGGCATGTCTAGAACACAGTTATTGCAAAGCAATCAGCACTGGAAAATCTAACAGAACAGAAACACGAGGAAATGATCTCAAATCTTTTCTAGTGAAGCTGATAATGGAAGGAATGAATATAAAACCCTCAAACAAATATAGAAAGACACAGCCAAACTGGCTGAGGCCCTTAGAGAGGCCAAGACAAAGGCCTATAGAGATGAAATGAAAAAAAAATCACTGGAAGAAATTCAGGAAAAGGAAAACAATCAGGTGAAGAAAACCAATAAAATTATTGAAAATCTGAATATGAAGATGAAACAATAATTTAAGCACAAAGTGAGGAAATCATGGAAAGAGAACTTAGAGAAGAAAACAAGAACTACAGAGATAAGCATTGACAACAGAATTCAAGAGATGGATGAAAAACCTCAGGTATAGAAGATATAATGGAATAACTTGTGGCACCATCAAAGAAAATGCTAACTCTAAACAATTCCAGGCACAAATCACCATGAAAAATGAAACCTAAGTATAATAGGAATTGAGGAGAGAGAAAACGCTTGGTTCATGGCCCAGAGTGTATTTTCATTAAGGTAATAGAAGAAAAATTTCCCAATTTAAAGAAAAAGATGCCTATACATATACAAGAGAACTACAAAACACCAAATGGAGTACACTAGAAAAAAACAAAAACCAACAACAATAACAAAGCACTCCTGTCACATAATAATCAAAACTTTAAATATACAGACAAAAGAGAAAATATTAAAAGTAGCAAGGGAAAACATCAAGTAACATAAAATGGCAAACCTCTCAGAATCACACCCAACTTTTCAGCAGAGACCATAAAAGCTGAAAGGGCCTGGGCAAAGGTCTTGCAACTCTAAGAGACCACAGGCCTGTCCAGCCTACTATACCTAGCAAAACTTTCAATAACAATAATGTAGAAAATAAGATATTCCATCATAAAAATAAATTTAAACAGTATCTATCCACAAATCCAGTCCTACAGAAGATAGTAGAAGGAAAATTTCAACCCAAGGAGGATGATTACACCTAGGAAAACACGGGAAACAGATAACTTTATTTAGCAAAACAAAAATTAAACAACCACACAAACAGACTACCACAGCGAACATCAAAATAAAAGGACCTAAAAGTCACTGGTTAATAATCTCTCCACATTAATGGTCTCAAATCTCCAATAAAGACACACAGACTAACAGACCGGATGCATAAACAGAATCCAACATTCTGCTGCATATAAGAAACTCACCTCTGCCACAAAGATAGACATTACCTGAGAGAAAAGTTCTGGAAGAAGTTCTTCCTAGCAAATAGACAGAAGAAGCAAGCTGGAGTATCCATTCTAATATCTAATAAAATAGACCTTCTACCAAATTTAATCAAAAGAGATGAGGAAGGGCACTTCATACTCATCAAATGAAAACTCAATCAAGATGACATCGTAATTCTGAACATATACACCCAAAATACAAAGACACCCACGTTATGTAAAAGAAACATTAATCAAGCTGAAACAACTCATTGATCCCCACACATTAATAGTGGCAGACTTCAACAACCCCCTCATGCAAGGATGGTCAAAGAAACAGAAACTAAACTGAAAAATAATGACAGCAGATATCATGAATCATATGTACCTAACAGATATCAGATATCTACAGAACTTTTCATCAAAACACAAATGATTATGCCTCCTTCTCAGCATGTCCTAGAGTCCTAGAACTTTCTCCAGAATTGACCTATAGTAGGTCATAAAGCAAGCTTAAACAAATACAACAAGATTGAAATAATACCTGACATCTTATCAGACCGCTATGAACTAAAGCTGGACATCAACAAGAATGGAAATAGCAAAAAGTACACACACATTTGGAAAATGAACAACTCTCTGCTCAATGACAACTGTGTCAGAGAAGAAAGAAAGAAAAAATAGAAACTTCCAAAAATTTAATGAAACATACCCAAATTTATGGGACACAATGAAAGCTGTGCTAAGAGGAAAGTTCATTGTACTAAGTGCCTTACTAACAATATTGGAAGCATCTCATACAAGCAACTTAATAGAACACCTGAAAGCTCTAGTTAAAAAAAATATTCAGACATACTCAAGAGGAGTAGATGGCTGGAAATAGAGTAACTCAGAGCTGAAATCAATAATTTAGAAACAAAGAGAAAAAGTCAAAAAATCAATGAAACCAAGAGCTGGTTCTTTGAGAAAATAAAAACCCTCAGCCAAACTAACTAAAAGGCAGAGAGACACTATGCAAATTAACAAATTCATAAATGAAAGGGAGATATAACAACAAACCCTGAGGGATTCTGAAGAATTGGTAGGTCTTGTTTCAAAAGCCTATATGTCACAAAATTTGAAAATCTAAAAGAAATGGACAATTTCCCAGATAGATTCTGCTTAGCAAAGTTGAATTAAGATCAGGTAAACAAATGAAATACTCCTATATCTCCTGTGGGAATAGAAGTAGCCATCAAAAATCTCCCAACCAAAAAAAAGCACAGGACCAGATAGTTTTAGTGTGGAATTTTACCAGTCCTTAAAAGAAGAGCCAGTACCAACACTCTTCAAACTATTCCACCAAATAAAAATGGAAGAAACATTACTAAACTCATTTTATGAGACCACAGTCACTCTTATACCTAAAACATATAAACAACAAACAAAGAACAAATTTCAGATCAATTTGTCTATGGATATTGATGCTAAATCACTCAATAAAACACTCACATCCTGAATCAAAAAACACATCAAAGACATCATTCACCATGACCATGTAGATTTCATCCCAGCAATGCAGGGATGGTTTAATATATGGAAATCCACCATACAAACAAACTGAAAAGAAAAAATCATTTCTTTAGATGCTGAGAGAGCATTTGACAAAATCTAACACCCATTCATTTTTAAAGTCTTAGAGAGATCAGGGATACAAGACACATACGTAGACATAATAGCGGCTATATACTGCAAACCAATAGCCAACATCCAATTAAATGGAGAGAAACTCAAAGAAATTCCACTAAAATGAGGAACTAGACAAGACTGCCCACTCTATATCTCTTAAATATAGAAATTGAAATTCTAGCTAGAACAATGAGACAAAAAAAAAAAAAAAAAAAAAAAAGGGAGATCAAGGGGATCCATATAGGAAATGAGGAAGTCAACTTATCTCTATTTACAGAAGTTACGATAGTGTATATAAATATCCCCCAAAATTCCACCATAGAACTTCTACAGCTAAAAAACATCTTCAGCATAGTGGCTGGATACAAGATCAATTAAAAAAAAATTCAGTAGCCCTCCTGTATGTAAAGGTAAATGAACTGAGAAAGAAATTAGGGAAACTACACCCTTCACAATAGCAACAAAAATTATAAACTATCTTGGTGTAACTCTAACCAGCAAGTGAAAAAAATTTCAAGTATCTGAAGACAGAGACTGAAAAAGATATCAAAAATGGAAATATCTCCCATGCATGTAGATTGGGAGGACCAATGTAGTAAAAATGTCATCTTACCAAAAGCAATCTTCAGATTCTATACAATTCTATCAAAATACCTACACATTTCTCTACAGATCTTGAAAATCAATCCTCAACTTCATGTGAAAAAAAAAACCCAGAACAGATAGAGCAATCTTGTACAATAAAAGATCATCCAAAGGAATCTCCATCCTTAATCTCAAGCTGTAAGATAGAGCAACAGTAATAAAAAATGCATGGTACTGGCATAGAAATAGGCTCATTGATAAGTGGAATCGAATCAAGACCCAGAAATAAACCCACATACCGATGGACACTTCTTTGGTAAGAGCCCGTGTTATACTTATTTGTGGGATTAAGGATAAACATAAAGAATGCAGTTAAGAATTATGTTGGTCTATCAAAGTGGTGCTAGTCTGTTTTCCTCTATGATCCATGAACTCACTAGCCCCAGCTATCTCTAAGTTTCAGTAACAAGTATGATTTCCTTCCTGTCAAGTGGACTTTAAATCTCATGAGAGAGCCATTGACTACTACGAATATAGGAATACCACTATTGCACTTGGAGAAATATCTTGTTTAGATTCATAGTTATTATAGCTGGATAGGTGTATTGTTTGATTTTTCTCCCTTTGCAGCTTGCATAGTACCTTCTGATTGTCAGGGTGGAGGCCTTTATGTCAGATCTAGCTCAAGACAGCTGTTGTCATGCACAACTTTAATCCCAGAGCTCAGGATACAGAGGTGAGCTGATCACTCAGATCACTGTGAGTTCTAGGCCATAAAACAGGTTGAATAATTAGGAAAGAGAAAATTGTAAGCCCAATCTTAATTGTGACTATATTGTATTAAATAGGAAAGATTTAAAACACCTATATAATAACAAAATCAATATCAGACTGAAATGGAATAAGAAAGAAATATTCAATACTATGTATTGCCTAATATAATGTTAGTTAATTTTTCTCAAGAATTTAGGAATGGAAGTTGAAATTAAATCCAACTGACCACTCCCCAAAAAGAACAGTAATCTGTGAAATAAATCCTAATAAAATAATCCAAAAGGTAATAAAAGAGCTGGCTCATTAGAAATTTCTTATACATACATGACCATAGATATGCATTCTTATATAACTCTACCTAAAGTGATTAAAAGAAGAAGATTATCACTTTTTTCACAGAAGAAAAGGTTGTCTCTACAAATCCATTATACATTATAAAAAGAGGATGAATTATGAATAATTTTGTCAATAAACTTGATAAATTATACATTTTTGAAAGATTCATCTCCCTATCTTAGAATTTATAATATGAAAAATATATATTTCTTAAATAGATCACATTTAAAGTTATTTTTTCTCAGAAACAATGATCCAACCAATTTCCTCAGGCAAAGATGTATTTATTAAGGTATTTTATTAAACATGTAAGGTAATAGTGTTGCCTAGTCTGTGACACACTTAAAAATGAAAAATCAAAACTAGCGAAGTAACAAATATAATGTTACAATTATATCTGGAATAGAACATCAAAACTTCACAACTTCACATTAATTTCCTTATAAAGTACATTTGGGAGGCTTTGACAGGAGCAGCATGAGTTCAAGGCCAGGTGATGGCAACAGATGCAGACCCACAGCCAAACAATAGAAAGAACTCAAGGAAGAACAGAAGGAGGAAAGGATCACAGAAAGCAGAGGGGTGAAGGGTACAAATAGTACAGGGCTCATAGGGGACAGAAACAGCAATCACAGAGCCTGCATGTGTTTGTCATCTACATCCACTCTGTAGTTATTTAACTTGGGGTTTTGGTTGGATTGCTCACAGTGGGGATGGGTGTACCTGACTCCTTTGCCTGATTTCAGGATCCTTTTTCTCCTATGGGGTTGCCAAATCGAACCTTGAATGAGGGTTTGTGCCTAGTCTTATTGCATCTTGTTATGGTATTTTGGGTTGATATCGTTGGGAGTTCTGCTTGTTCTGAAGGGAAATGGAGGAGGGGTGGATCTGGGAAAGAGGAGCAGTAGAGGGGTAATTGTGTGTGTGTCGGGGGGGGGGGGAACTTTTCCAGGTATATTGCATAAGAGAAGAATTAAGAACAAAACAAAAGAAAAAATCAAACAAGCAAGCAAGCAAGAAAGAAACAAAGAAAAAGCAACTCATGGCATTGGCTCTTGCAATAATCTCAACACTATTGCTACAGAATGTAAGATTCTCTCTCAGGAGAAATTTAGAAGCTTTGCAGTCATTTGTTCATGGCTCAGGCTAACAACTCAAACCTCTAAGATCATCCTTCACCTTTGTCAGCAAAATTAGGGGAAATTAGAAATTTTTATTATCTGTAAATGGTTGAGAATCACATACAAGTAGCACTGATTTCCTTTCTTGATGGACTCTAATTTGTAAGATGAAATAAACCATTTCCTCCTCTGGAAAAATATAGATGTTTTGGGTTGGCAAGATGGCTTGAGCAGATAGAAGTTTATTGCTGACAACATAACCTTGATCTCTGGAATCAACATAAAATGTAGAAGAAAGAGACAATTCTCCAAGGTGGTTCTCTGACTTTTATATGTGTACCATACTATATGCACCACAGTATATTATGATTGCCCACAACTTAACATCACACCAATAATAATAATTAATAATAATAACTATTATTAATATATATTTTAAAATGTTTTAATGGCTCGTACAGAATCTTACACCAAGAGTTTAGTGTCTCCGTATCAAGTTTTTTCCGTCATTTTTCTCACAAGTGTGGATGTGCGTGTACATGATAATACATCCTAGTTTTCCCATGCCTTTACAGAACTACAGGAGGAAGCAGCATTAAATTGATGAGTCTTCACTAAAAGAATGCAGGATTAAGACAGCTTGATGTAAGGCAATATACCATGAAATAGCAATGTATCAAAATTAGAATACATGATTATCCCCCTTACCCTGAAAGAAAATATGTGATACAATGATAATGATTTATAGGATGTGTTCGAAAATAGATTAGTGTAGGTTTTTATTTTTTTCTCAAAAAAAAAAAAAACCCACATTCAATTCTATCACCAAAATCTGTGCCTAGTTTTCGTGTCTTCAGTCTAATGTTTCAAGTTCTTCACTGCTGGTGAGGTTTTGAGGATCTTTTAGGAAGTTGGCATTTGAGCAAATTAAAGTTGGAAATATCAAATTCTCTAAACACAGAGCATAATCAAATCTGTGTGCTAGGTGGATAGAGCTCTGGTGCTTCGAGAAATGCAGTATAGTCTTTTCCTTGTAACATCAGCCACAATTTCATTAAAGTCTTTAGTGGTTTTTAGTAATTGTTTTGAAAATTAGCAAGTATTTCCATGATGCTGTCTGTAAACTTTACTACATAACTTTTAACCTATGTTTTGTCAGTATACGGTTTTGACAATCTTTCCTGAACTCAGTTACTGTACTCTGATGGCTTTGTGTAAATTGTGATACACTTAATATAAGTTTGTGCAGTAGGTCCGAGCAGCAACGGGCTCAAGACTTGGAGAATTGTCGCAATAGAAATAAGGTAGCATCAAAAAGAGAAACTATAGTAGAAGCCGATGAAAGTCATAAAAAAATTTTAAAGCACATTCACCAGTTTTTACAGAAATACCGGGAAAATAAAGCAATATGCAAAAATTGTAATATTCAGTAAACTTTTTCTAGCTTAATATACTTGTAAACACTGTACACTGAAGAAATAAGACATGAATACAACACAGAAACCTCTTTTTTGACCTCTTCTTATCATCATAATTTAATATATTCACAAATTTGACTTTTATCAAAATAGATTAGCCCTCTCTAAGAGGAAACTTCAAGTTGGGAGTCACTTTGGTTTTTTCTTTTCTTTTCTTTTCTTTCTTTCTTTTCTTTCTTTTTTTTTTTTTGAGACAAGTTTTTTCTGTGTAGCCTTGGCCATCCTGGACTCACTTTGTAGACCAGGCTGGCCTCGAACTCACAGCAATCCACCTGCTTCTGCCTCTCGAGTCCTGGGATTAAAGGCGTGCGCCACCACGCCTGGCTATCACTTTGGTTTTATTAGATTCACATTGTGCTAGTGTACATATAGACAGTTTGTTCATTTTTCATTGTGTGAATTATTTAATTGCATGATAATATCCATTTTTTATTCAACGGTTGTACATCTAATGAACTTATAGGTTTCTCCTACTGGGAACTATAAACGCTGGTATTCCCTTTTCATATGGAGATTTCACAATGCACATTAGTCATTTCTTTAACAATGTCATTTTTAAAATATTGGGTTATTTGTACATCTGGCTCATGTGACTACCATTTCCGAAGTGATGTATTAATGTTTATTCCTGCCATCAGGTCAGAGGAGTTGAGTTATTTCACAGAATGGCTTAGAGTTGTTAATTTTCATATTCTTATGTTCTTACTGTTGGCATTTGGGCTGATTTGTATTTATGTTACTTCATGGTTTGGACCATTTAGAGTCAATCTTTATATCTCTTTTGAGAGTATAGTCTTTAGTTTTTGTCTATACTTAAAAAGTTGACCATCTCCTTTTCATCATTTTCTGAAAGAATTATTTTGAGGCATGGTGTGTGTGTGTGTGTGTGTGTGTGTGTGTGTGTGTAAGGTACATGTTTCTGTGCATGCAAAGGGTCCAGAGGAGGATCAGGCTGCTTACTTTATCTTTCAATCTTGTTGTTCTGACACAGGTTCTCTCACTGACCCTGAAGCAAGCTGCAGTGATCCACCTGTCTCTAGCTCCTAAACCACAGTGCTGGGGTTACATGCACATACAACCAGACCCGATTTTTATGTGCATGCCAGTATCTGAACTCAGGTCTTTGTGCTGTGTAAAAAGTTCTCTTGCCCACTGAGCCACATCTCCAGCCTCTGCTCAGGACTTGGAGGACACAGGGGGTATAAACTTTTATTATAATTACAAATGGCTTTGAGACTTCTTTTGTAGATTGGATCTAAAATATACCTTGAAGACTCATATGATGAAGAAGTGACTCCAATTGGGTCACTGTTGAAAATGTCCAGAACCCAAGGATACTCCTAACTTCAGTGGTTTAGTTCATGGATGTGTTCTTAGCCAATTGCCTATTAGAAAGTGAGGGCTGAGTGGAAGAAGCAGGCCACTGGGAATACACACTACTTATAATTTGCAACTAATATTCTGTCATTTTGCGCTTTATCAATAACCCTTTTCAAATTCATGTATTTATTGGCTTTAATTGGATAATATATTTTAGTAATAATTTATAATATTCTTTTGGTATTTTAATACTTCTATATTCATTTGTTTTTTTCTTGATGATTTGTATTAGTCACTTGTCTGTCATTATGACAAAATAGCCAATAAATACAACTTAAAAGAGGATTCTTTTGAGTGGCTCACACTGCCAGGCTATGGCGCATGTTGAATAAGAAGCAATGGCTCTGTAAGATGTTTATTTTACATCCTTAAACAGAGATGAATGTTGCAACTCAGATACTTTTTAAGAAATTATTTACATTCTTTTTGAGGTTACAATATAAATATATTATTTCCTACTCCTTTTTCTCTTCCATAACATTTCCATATACTCTTTCTTGTTTTTATGGCCTATATTTTCATTAGTTATTTTTATGTGCATATATATATATATATACATATTTATATGATGTATATCATGCCTTTATTACTAAATACAATCTATTCAGTTATACAGTGTTACATGCATGCTTCCTTTCAGGGATGCACATTTGATATTGGATATGACTTACTGTTATGCTCTTTCCCTGTTACATCACTTCTATTTGTTGCATTCCTTGGTTGCTTGTATGTCTTTCTGTATGGTTGATGTCTTACTGGCTTTCCCCAGCCTGTTTGGCATTTATATTGCTGTTTTCTTAAATTCAGCTAAGCATTGAAGGTGGTCTTTCCATCTCATCTAGTTCATTCTGGGAATATTGTTCATGAATATAGATAGAGGTTTGTCTCCTAATTCCAAATCTTGTCATAGCAACAATTAATATAATCACACTGATGTAGTTATAAAGGCTATTTTATGACTGTTTTATATTAAAATATATGGATTAATCTCTGGCTAACTTCTGAGACCGTAAATTCAACGCATTTATTAAGATAAAGCCAAATGTTCCAGGAAGATACTTTTCAAACTATAGCAAAAATACATCCTGTGGCTCAGTTCAGAGTGTGCTATTTGAGAAGCTATGACTGGACCTGGCTAAATGTTTTCAATTAGGGAGATTTGTATTTCTGCCTTAGTGCCTCCTGCTTGCCTCTCGTTATCCTTCGCCAAGGCATGCAATATCTTAATAAGTCCTCATCAGAGGTCTTCCTGGATGGCTTGCATTTCAGCCTTTGCACATCATCCTGCCTAAGCCACTCATGATCCTTCTTTTCATAGTAATTACCCCTGGTCTTTCTCTTCTTTGTTCAACATATATGGTAAAAAAAATTAAAGTTGTGATAGGCTGGATGTTGCCAGGAGTTGCCCTGTTTTGTTTTCAAATAATCTTTAAACTAATAAAAAAATCTTTAAATGCCATATCTGTAGGTCTCTGAGGTTATTGAAGATCTTACCTAACTATTTTAGCTTATCTATCTATAGAATCCTACTTATCTATTAAACCTAGGATTAAATCTATCATGTGATATAAATAGATTTATAATTGATGTAATTATGATTTGTTAAACTAACAATTGACATGTATTACTTAATTATCCTAATCACTCTGCAATAACATTTTCAAAGTGTGAAGAATAATCTTAAAATTGAATTCTATACAAATGTATCAAAAATAAACTTATTTTGCATCATTATACAATATTCTATGCCAGCTAATTAAAAATATCCTTATTTGTGAGTAACAATTATCATCAGTGAACCTCCTTATGGTGATGGCTTCAAATGTGGCAGCAACTAGGCAAAATGCCCTTGTTTCTGCCACAGACAGAATTCTGCCTAAAAATGGACATGCTTGTATGTAGGCAGAGTCAACAGCCAAACTCTCCCAAGACAGGGTAAGCAGGTCTTCAGTACTTCCTGCCTCACAAATATGTCTGTCAGATATATTGGGTCAGAAGGCTGAAGATGATGCTCCAACATTATAGGGAATTTGGGGGTGACTATTCAGGTATCAAACAGTCTTTGTCATTTTCTCATTGTGAAGCTGTTTACCTGTCTATTCAGGTAATTAATTTTATTCCTTTTCAAGTCTCTGATGTGGTGGAAGACCAGATAGTCTAATTTTACAATTAATCTTAGTTGTTTAGAGGTTAAGATGTTTTCTAGGTCTAGATGGATCTTTTAAATTGATGAAGATGAGATATAATAGATACTGATTTACATTCAGAATTTTAGATGCACGAAGAAAGGAAAGATGTTTTCTTCAAGGTTGCCAAATACAATTAGCCAAAACATTATGAATGTAACATTTATATAATTCTTGATTGTTTCATGGTTCTTCTTGATGTATGTAGTTTATTGTATATATGTGTAATAATATAAATGTATATATAAAAAAAGAAAAAAAAATAAAGTTGTGAAGGGCCCCTCTGGCTCTCAGCTCAAGTATTGCTAAAGACAAACACTGAAGAAGAAAATTAAAAATGTTATATAGCTGTGAAAGAAAGTGGACAGATTAAGACAAATAAGTAGGTGTTTAGTATTCTGCTACCTATTCTTTTTATAATACTACTAATAATGCTAGCTTCCATACACTATAAGACACCAAATTTACATCCAAAGACTGTCATTGGATAACTATAAATAACCATGCCAATAATTAATGATGATCATAATGAATGCATAACTTACAGTGGCTTGACATTTGGAATTGTTGAATAATTTATAGACTATAAGGTGCATATAAATAGCAGTTTCTGTCTCTATTGTGAAGTAAGTGAACAAGATAGAGAATAGAAGTTGTAGTTTTCAATATGGTTTGATGTTTTAGTTCTTTCAGTCTTTAGTGTTATGCTAGAGTAATGTGTTTTCTTTGTGCAATACATTGTTTGAATGACAATGTGTCTACACGGTTAAAAGGTACACATTTAAATATCAACACATGGAAAAACTAATAAACATAATGAAAAAATTTTGAAACTGAATGTAATGATAGGAGACCACTGTGACTTGGAGACTTCCTTTCTTGCTTCCTCCACTTTTTCCCATTTGTGTAGTTCTGTTAGATGCTCTGTAACTCACAACTTGGTTCATCCCCTCTTGTGTCTCCAATGATAGTTCCCCTCTTACAAACAATGATGTGGTGATGTGAATAGGTAGGGACCCCACAGACTCATGTGTTTAAATGCTTGGCCCATTGGGAGTGGCAATATTAGGAGATGTTGCCTTGTAGGAGTAGGTGTGGTCTTATGGGAGAAAGTGTGTAACTATGGGTGTGGGCTTTGAGGTGACCTAATCTCAAGCTATGCCCAGTGTGGCTGGCACAGTCTTCTTTTGTGGCCTCAAATCAAGATATAGAACTCTAAACTCCTTCTCTAGCACCATGTCTACCTGCATACCACCACATTCCCACACTGACAGTAATGATTAAAAGTCTACAACTTTAAGGCAGCCCCAACTAAATGTTTTTCTTTGTAAGAGTTGCCATGGTCATAGTGTCTACTCAAAGCAATGGAAACTCTACCTAAAACAAAAGTTAGTACCAGGACTGGGGTATTATTGAGATAGTTCTGCCCATGTTTTGTTTAAAGTAATATGGATTGGGGGGGCTATGGATTAGAAAACCAGTTGAAAGCTTTAAGTGTGGCTTAATGGCCGTTCTAGTAGGAGCATGCAGGACAGTGGTGCTGAGGATGATTTGGATGGTGCGGGCCTGGCTCAAAGTGTTTCAGAGGAGAAGGATGTTAGCCTGTGGCCAAGAGACTGTTCTTCCTAAAATTTTGGCCAACAGATTGTCTCCTTTTGCCCTGTTCAAAAAGTTTGTTGAAGAGTTTTGAGTAAGTTGCTTTGGCAAAGGAAATCTCAAAATCTCCTAATATAGACTTTGTTGTGTGGTAACTGATGTTAACTCTCATAAAGAGTATTTTGATGAAAGGAAAAAAACTTGAACAAGGAAAAATACAAAATGTATGGTTCAAGAATTAAAGAGCATCAGAAACTAGCATGAAACTACACTCTGTGTTTAAGGAGATAAACAGATTAAAGATTTTAAATGGAATTAAGGAAGTGGTGACCTCAGTGCAAGATCCCATCCAGCTAGGTTTCTATTTTGTGAAAAGAAATTAAGGAAAGTTTAGGTCAGGGCATGGTGGTACATGCCTTTAATAGCGGCACTCAGGTGAAACAGTCATGCATATCTCTGATGTAAATATAACTAATGGGCAGCTTGGTCTTTATGTGGGTCCCTTAGCAAGTGGAGCTGGAGTTTTCTCTGACAGGGACTTGGTTTCCTGCTTTTAGATCATTTGCCCCATGCTGGGCTGCCTTGTCTGGCCTCAGTGGAAGTCCTAATGTGACTGGATGTGCAAGGGTAGGTTAGTGAGGATAAGAGCTCCACTTTTCTGAGAAGGGAAGAAAGAGAGAAGAGGGTGGAAGAGTAGAACCAGGAGGAGAGGAAGGAGTGGGTTCATTTGGCATGTAAAGTGAATAAATAAATGTTTTAAAATAAATTTCATGAATCTTAGAAGAGACTGAACTTTGGACCATTAAGCATTGTTGAGACTGTGATAGACTATGGGGACTTTTGAGTTGGACTGAATGCATTTTGAATTATGTTATTGCTCCAAGTCTATGGAGCCAGGGAATGAAATGTGGTGATTTGAAATGGTTTGACCCACATAGACTCATGTGTTTGAATTCTTGGCCCAGAAGAAGTAATACTATTATAGGTATGGCCTATAGGTATTAGAGTAGGAGTAGTCTTGTTGGAAGAATTGTGTCACTGTGGGGCAGGCTTTGAAATCTCCCATTCTTAAGCTATACCTAGTGTGGCACACAGTCTCCTTCTACTGCCTGAAGATCAAGATCTAGAACTTTAGTTTCTTCTCCAGCACCATGTCTGCCGGCATACAACCATGTTCCCACAATGACAGCAATTGTCTATAGCTTTAAAACTATAAGCCAGCTCCAATTAAATTTTTTCTTTTATAATAGTATCCATGATCACGATGTCTTTTCACAACAATGGAAACTAAAACAAATGGCTAAAGTCTTGTAACATTTTTAGATTCAATATTAATAATCTTATCATAATCTATAAGCTTTTACAATTACATGTCAATAAATGTGACATTTTTATGATTATCTCTTAGTTTCAGGTAATTACTTTTCATTTTATATGGAAATTCATATCTAAATATTTAAATATAGCATGCACTTATGAGAGAAAACATGCGGAGGTTATCGGATAAAAAAATTATGTGACAGATCTATTACAAGCATTTTGAGGAACATTCATAGTGATTTCATTAACAATTGTATCAGTTTGCATTCCCGGGAAGAATAAATATCTCATTCTCTTTCCCCAAATCCACACAAATATTTGTTTGTTGTTCATTTATTTTTCTCTTCTTCTTCTCCTTCTCCTTCATCTCTGTCTCCTCTTCCTGCTCCTCCTCCTCCTCTTCATCATCTTCTTTAAATTTTAACCATTCTAACTGGAGTAAGATGAAACCTGAGAGAAAATTAATTTGTGTTTTTCTGATGGTTAAATATGTTAAATTAACTTTAAAATATGTTTTAGCCATTTGCATTTAATCTTTTGAGAACTCTCATTTTAGTTCCTTGACCCATTTTGAGTAGGTTGTTTGTTGGTATTTAATTTTTTTTATTTCTGATAGATACAATCATGGCCAAGGTCTTGCCCCAATAAAGTGATTTGGGTTTTATTTGAAGGCTTTCAGATGCCCAAAGAAAGTTTTGAAGTGTGGCACAATGTGACTTAAATACTAAGAAGAAGCAGTAATTACTACATTATGTTTTATAGGTTCATTATGTATCATCAGTTTTAAGAGGATACTACCACAGTATGTCATGGTGCAGCCTGGATAAGTTGGAAGTGATTTAGATAGAACAGTAGTTTAAGCATAGATTTGACTCAACTCTGGATATATTTTGACCATAGTATTTACCACTTTCAAAGTCATAAAAAACATAATTACATAGGACTCATTTTCTCTAAGGAATATAAACTCTCTTTACATTGAATTTGGCTTGATTCAGTTATTTAGAGAGAGAGATCACTTATTAGTATGCACAAACATGCTTATAATTTTACCATTCTATAGGTTGTCTTAAAATGATTAGGAATTAAGCTCATAATAAATTAAATGAATCTTTAAAATGTTACCTGTAATGGTGCTTTATTAATTTTCCATTTGACAAAAAGAGGCTTTTTTATGAGAATGATAAGACTTTTTCGAAGTTGAACCATATGTCCCACTGTTTAGTTGTATTTTAAAATTCAGGTAACATTCATGGCATTTTAGTCCTGTAGAAATAGTCTCAGAGCACTGACAGTTCTGGATATATCTTTGAGGTACAGTACTTGACAATCATAGATGTACATGAAATGAAATATTTTTATACCACTTCACAATTCTTAGAATCATCTAAACACCGTTTCCTCTTAATATGAAATATGACTGATGTTTAAAATGGAGTTATCCACTCATTGGCCACATTGTTTCATAGCATGTGGAAAAAAGAATATAAATGGTGATATTATTTTCACTATTTCACTCAGTCATGAATTAACACATGCAGGACATTATTACAAGCAACTGTAGACTTCAGTGGGTGTCTTTGCCCATAGAAATAGTTTCTTACTTGTACATCAATGGTTCCTTGTTCTTGTATAACAGATAGTCCTACAGAACTAGACTAGCTCTATATTCTTCTACTCTGTTGTATCTTGGAAAGTTAAGTTGATAAAAGTTAAATGTAGAGGAATGCATTTTGAAGGACAGCCAGAATAAAATGCAGATTTATTTTTCACTCTGTATTTATTAGTGAATCCATCAAATACTCATGTATGTTGTGTGATGGAGCCTATAAAAGAGAAACGTAGGCATGTACCATGTTCTTATGATTATAATACAACTATCATTTTATTCTGCTTGGCACAATTATCACTCCACTACATTGAGGCCTACTATTGTCTTATGTAATGTGGTGTTGATTTTGTGCAACCACCTAGCTATGTCATATGATGAAGGACATTTTCCAGTGACTTCTTTGTCTTTCTCTTTACAGATAACATTTAATCAAAACTGATTCTTGCTTTGTAGGCTTCTTCTTTCACAGTATGTGAATCATCTGTGTTTTGGGTGCAAGGAATTTTACTTTGAATTATGTGTCTATAGTCCTTTTCTCTACTTTTAAGAACACAATAAATATACTATTGTCGGAGAACTCTGCAAACATGCTCAAGAAACACTACGGAACATGGTAGAACTTTTTTCTGTACAATCATCAGCACTATTCAGTTGTTTTTTCCTCTTTGAAGTACAGTGCATACTTGTCAAATATCTCCCTTTTTAGGATTACCATCTTACGTTATTTGAACTATGGAGACGCGTATCTCATTGTTTCTATATTTATTCATATATTCTATGTCAAAGAGACAAATTCAGTACTTTTAAAAGTATGGCTTGGGCCATGTTCTTTATCCACGTATGAGCTTACCTTTTTAGTTAGACTTAAGTATAAATACTTTATAAAGGAATCTATGCCTTTACTTATTATTTGCTGTCTAAGTGTTAGGTTTCACTTCCTTCTTTGTTTTTTACTAAGAGTAAAATAGATGTACTGATTTTTATCAACTGGCCATAGCTTTTGTCTTGCCCCATCTTCCCTGGAATGCTGTTCTCTGTCTATACCATTTGGCTTTCATTCTTCACATGACAAATGCCATGGAACCTCTTTATTCAGTATCTGCCTGATGATTCTCTTAGATGAATGGTTGAATCTAACAGTGCTGGAAATATACTAGCAACTTGATAGCCAAGTTATAAATAATATATGAACATAAGTAAATAATGTAAAGTTGTTACAGGAAAGGAACAAAGAGAATAAATGGGAGAGTGGAACTATTTTGTTGGAGTAGTTATCTGACGCTTCAGGAGGCTTTGTTGCTTAGTTTCAAGGCTTGTGTAAAAATGAGGGATAAAAAAAAGCCAGAGAAGAGTATGTTAACTAAGAATGAATGCCAAGGCCCTGAAGTTGGATGTTACTGTTCAACACTACATTTACTTAAAGGCCCACTAGGTAAACAACATCAGTGAGGAGGGACAAGATTGAAGAAATATATAGCAGACACTTGCAGACCATCCTAAGGTATTAGGTCTTTATTAAAAGTGCGGTCATAATGTAAATACAGGATATAAAAGCAATAATTTTATAGGGTTTACAAAACTCATTCTTCTTGCTTTGTAAAATAATTGATCATATGGGTACAGGTTATATGGTAGACTTGGATGTAAACAGCAAATGAGAAGAATCGGCCCAACAAATATAAGAGTCTATTCCAAAGAGAAAAAAAAAGATTAGAAAGAAAATATAAATTACAAAGTGGTTATAGGATAGATAAAAATAAACCAAATTTAGGATGTAGTAAAAAAGGAGTGTACAGTAAACTCTTTACATCTTTGATTTACAGAGAAGGAAAGAGACATTACATCCTGAATGTAAACAAGGTGGTCCTGGTAAAACAGATGGACAGTCAAACTCAGGACAAGTCCACAGTTCTGACCAATCTAGACTCCAGTTGGAGGATTTGATGATGATAATGACTCTCATGTGCTGTCAACATAAGTGGCTTCTATATTGGCATTATTGATGTCTCCAACACTGTACCAGCTTCAGAGGCAAAATTATATGGTTTTCCATGAGGCTTATATCAGTAGTAGGACTGACTGAATCTTCTTATTTGCTAAATAGATTACTGTTGGTGGGGTTTTGCGGGGGTTGTTTGCTTGGCTTGGTTTGGTTTGTGTTTTGGGAACAGGGTTTTTCTGTGTAGCTCTGGCTGTCCTAGAACTCATTCTGTAGATGAGGCTAGCCACGAACTCACAGAGATCTACCTGCCTCTGCCTCCCGAGTGCTGGGTGGGATTAAAGGCATGTAGCACTACCTCATAAATTTTGGAGTTATTTTTATAAAACAGTGTTTGTTTCTATTAGTTTATTTCTTAACCCAGCTATCACACAAGTAATTGAGAATCTTTTATAATACAAGGCTTCACAACACAATCATGAGGAGTGTAAATCTGTTCTTAACCCATCTTTGTTACTTTTTTCTTACTCCCAGCTATATTTGCACTTTGTAGCATTCCTTGGCTCCAACTTCTTTCTCCCTATCTTCCTTGGACCTCTACCTGTGGCTGAATCCACCTGGCTGAATCCCCTACTTCTTCCAACTCTTCCTGTGGCTGGCAGGAAGTCCAGTCCTATTCTCTTCCCTGCTCATTCACTGCTTTATTTACACATCTGGGGGACAATTGGGGAGCAAAGTTTACACACCATTTAACAATATCCCAGAACAAAGCTTTCAACCAGACATAAAGGATACAGAAGTCAGCATTTAAACTACACAATAGCCCTTTTACCTACAGTGCACTGCTAGCTGAAAATGCCAGCTCCAGGAAATACTTGCCTTCCACAGTCTTCTTATAGACAGTGTTTCACATTGGTTTTGTGAATATTGAGTAATCTACATGTACAGAACGTGGAGCTCTCCTTTCTTTTGAAACATCACAGCATGCATGGGAGATACATCTTAAGGTTAGGATATATCCTAGGGTTTATGAACTATAAGATATCTGGGGCATGGTTGAAGCTGTGTGATTCCTAAACTTTGAAGGTAAAGACATTACAATTTTTTTTCCAGTTTCTTCACCCACATTCTCCTTTCATAATACTTTCAACATTAGTTTCACTTTATTATATTCTAACATAACTTTACTTTTTATTTATGTGTATGTATGTTTATGTGTATATGCATGCAGTGTTCATGCAGGAAAAGAGAGGGCCTCCATAGAGATGTGAGTTGCCTTATGTGGGGCAAACTGAACTTAGGTTATCTGCATGAGTGGCAAACATTCTTAACTACTGAGCCATATATTCAGCCCTCATACTTTTATCTTTTTCTGAAAAGCTTTTGTTTATAATGTTCATTTCTCCTTTCAAACATCTGATTTTCTGGTGCAGTTTTCTCTGTTGCATTCTATCCTTTTCACTTTATAGCATTCTTTCTTCATTTTTCTGCTTATCATTTCTTTTATTTAACTATAACTATTCCCCTTTTCTTTTCGGAGTCCTTTATTTTCCTCACTTTCTAATTTTCTCACCTGGGAAAGATAGACATTTGGGGGTTTGGGTTCCACTGCAGGACTATCAGTTGCTCAGCTCTTACTGCTGTCCTGCTGTTTAGTTAGGTGCATATTCAGGGCTGCCATCTTGGTTCCTCTCTCACTAATTGAAACCATGGCATTTCCTCCTGCACCCTAACTACCAAATTCATGACTCTAGTACTTTATATTCATGAATATATGCTTATGCCATAAGTTTTGGCTTGTTCTCTGACTAGCTCATAACTTAATTACTCATTTATTTATCTTAATGTGCCATGTGGCTGGCTAATTCTCCTCTAGTTTCACACATCCATTTTGCTCAGAGTCCAGAGTGAATTTCTCTGCTTTTGTTATATCTCACATTTCATCTCTGTCCCCTCTAGAACTCGCTCCTATTTCTGGACTCAGCTAATATGCCATCAGCTTTTATTGACAGGTAATACTTCAATATAGACACAAGAGATTCCTCTTAAAACTAATTATACATTTACCACTAATAATCAATCACTTTATAGCATGATTTATGCCACTTTTTGTTTCATGGTTCTTGAAGCTATGGTGTTTGTATGTTATCAATTTTGAATGTATTTATGTATCTTACTGGTTTGGGGTTATTGCTATCATATTGCCTTTTTTTCCCTCTCTTTTGTAACCACTAATGTGTAGTGAACCCCAAATAAAGCTAAAAAATTTATCAGTACAAACACATCTACAAATCATAGCACAAGAAATGTGAAAAAGCCAGTCAACATAATGTATCCAAATAATCATAACTTATCAATTAGTGAATCTAAATATACTGAAATGGTTATAATACTGGACAAAATTTCAAATTTCTTCACATAATAATGAATAATGCCTTCTAAAAGGGTACAAGCATTGAATAAAGTAAGAGAATCAATGTAAGTTATGGACAAGAAAGACAGGAAAATATGATACAGACCAAAATGAAGATATGTGATTAATCAAGTAATTAGTTGTTTTGAGGGAAGAAAAATGTGAAGCAGATGAAAAACTCAATCTAATTTAAAAACAAAATAGTAGAAATTATCAGCAATAAGCTATATTAAGCAGGAAAGACTGATATTAGGGGTGGAAGACTAGATAGCAAAAATAATGCATCTAGACATTAATAGTGAAAAAATATGAATCATTATTAAAAAAAGGTTAATATTTTTGGGACAGTATAAAGCACCAAGACTAAAAATTGATAAGGAAGAAAAAGGAGTTGAGACAAACAATAGAACATAGAAAATCTATTCAATAAAATTATAACAAAAAGTTCCAGGTCTTCAGAGTAGAATGGGACATCTAGAAACAGGAAGTGTTTGGAACTCCAAGCTGGCATAACTAGAAAAGAACTTCACAACACATTATTGTTAAAATGTTAAGACTGTAGAGCCAACATTTTGTAAAAACCTTCAAGGGAAAAAAATATTCCTCATTTCTAAGGTGACACATATCAGAAGAAAATCCCAACTGTCTGCTGACATCCTGAAACATACTTTGGTATGTTTTACTCTCCATAGCAAATAATTACCAAGAATGTTTTACATACATAACAAAGTCATACTTTAAAAATAATAGAGAAACAGACATTTCCAGACAAGCACTAATTATTGCAGTTCTTGTCTACTAATGAAGAGACTGAGCCGCTAAACTTTCAATCATACTTGAAGGAGAGGCTCAGGGCATGCTACTGCTTCCAGAGGAGTTAATGGAACATGACCATTTCTGCAAAGTTGGGAAGTCTTTGTCTTCAGGGACATAGCCTTGATGAATTACTCATATTGAAGTGGATAATTCTACATCCGTGGCCATATGAGGGGCCTTTATTAGAGCTAGTATATCATAAAGCAAAACAATATATATGAAAGTGGGACAGAGACTTTGCAGAGTTAGTGGAGCGAGGTTGGGTACGTGAGAGAGGAACATAAGACAGGATTGAGAATAGCTGTAACCAGAATGTATTATATACACATATGAAATTGTCAAAAAATAAATTAGTTCAATATTTTAAGTATGGTCATCATATTTATCCATCAGGAAAATGTAAATAAAGATTACGTTCTATTCAATTTACACCAGTAAAAATGTCTATCAAAAAGACTTCTACTGGTTGAGGACACAGTAAAAAAATTGATATGCTACTGTTAAGAAAGGAAACTAGTTCATCCAATATAGAAATCAGTAATGAAGATTCCTCAAGTAATGAAAAATATGAATATCATATGATCCAGCTTTGCCCCTTCTGGGTATAGAAGTTAAGGAATCTAAGTCAGGATACCTTGAAATATTCATGTATTTATATTCATTCATCTTATTCAAAATGGCCAAGATAGGAATCCTGCCTAGATGCTCATTAGCATATGAAATGGATAAAGAAATTATATATATGTTTATATATATATGCTGCTTTATTCAGTTATAGAAAAAGGTGTGTCATTTGCAAAAATGGATACATGTATAAACCATTGCATTAGGCAAAATAAGCCAGACTGAGAAAAAAATCACCAGTTTTCTCTCACATATGGCATGGCATCTAAGCAGTCTATATGGGAGTATGAAAGCATCTGAAGTGAGGCTGAAGATGGAGGCTGTAATACATGGAAGAAAGACATAGATTCAAGATTTTCTTTTATAGGAAATCTAGGTTATGTAAAATATATACACACATATACAATTATTTTGAAGTTTTTAAATTTTAAACTGCCCAAATTCACTTTTATTTTTACAAATACTAATTTTTATCTCCACTTATGTCAATGTTGATATGCACACTGTATTATTTTGGTGATAATGATAGAATTTTTAAAAATGTTTACATGGTTGTTAGAACAATGAAACTATTAGAACTATTGTTTTAGTTTATAAGTTCTGACTAGTCTGTGGTAACTAATGGTCCAATCTGCCCCACAAAATTCTAGTTTATACCTGATATTTTACATACCTGATAATATTAACTATATTTATTTTCAAAAACTATTATTTGTGTAATATGGTATATATTGCATTTAAACAATAGTATCAACATTTTTTAATTAAAAGAGAAAATATATGCTTTATGTAAATTTACTTATATATAAGTACAAATAAGTATATATTAGTTGTGAATAAGTCGTATATAAGGTGCTATAGGCAGCAAGTTATGACAAGAAAAAGTAGCATTAGTAGTAGTAGTAGTGTTGTAATTTCCTTGAGAGCTACACATCACTCTTCTGCAGTTAAAATGACTATTGTTTTATGTGTTTACTTGTGTGAGCTCACTGTGACAGCATCAAAGGAAGTACGGCTTGCTTGTGCTCGTTTACTTTTCTTGTTCATGATTTTTCAGTAACAAATCATCACTTCCTCTAATACTAGAAACATTTTCAAAATTTTGTAAATGACATTGAAGGTATTAACAACCATTGAGCATAATATCTTGTTTTCAAAAGAACACCTGTCTTCCGTTCAGCCATTCAGCTATTTTCTTTCTCCCTCTCTCTCTCTCTCTTGCTCTCTCTCTCCATCACTTGTTAAAACTGCATAAAGGAGATGTGCATATTTCAATTCACAGATCTTTATTACAAATATATTAAATTTCGCATTGGTTACTTTACAATTCAAAATACTCATATTGATTGCCTTTCTGGTTAGCAGGGGTTGAAAGTTGACTTCCAGTGAACAACATACTGAGAGGAACTTTAAATATTCTATGAAATAAAAAGACTGGCCACTGACACCAATTACTTAAGAGGATTTCAAGGATACTTAAGTCTTCTAATTTCTTTTAATGCCTAACTTTGTGCAAATACAGTATTCTGTTTCTCTATAACAAAGGAAATAATGACTTACAGAAGAAATCTCCAGGTGTTTTGCTTTGTTTTTGTTGCTATGTTTTGTTTTTTAATCTATGAATTGTTTTAGTAATAATGTAGAGTAATTTTTCACAGAATAGCTGTCCAAATGTTTTGACTATTCTCCATAAGAAAGCTGAATGCAAGGCAAAACATGTAATTGTTAGGGCTGTTGAAATGGCTCAGTGGTTTGAAGCACTGGCTGGTCTTATAGAGGACCTAAGCTCTGTTCTCAGCAACCATATGGCAAATCGCAAATGTCTATCGCTTCATTTCCAGGGCATCTGATGACACTTTCAGGTGTCTGCAAGTACATACAGCAAACACACACACACATACACACACACACACACACACACACACACACACACACAGAAATCAAATAAAAATAAATTTTATGCAAATCCAGATATAGGTATTTTGCATTTACTTGTGATTAGTTATGTGTTAGAACTAGTACAGATATTATTTATTATTTTTAGATTAAGATAGTTTACATGTATTTCTACTTCTATTTCTCATAGCAATCTTTAGTTTATTATATATGAATATATAAAAGTAAACTTCTGGTTTAGTCATATATGCTCTATATCTCAGAACCTAAAACAACTTTTGAAGTAAGAAATGGTGTAGTGTGCCAAACAAGTGAAGAGATACATTAAGTCTGGAGAAGATAATATTTTATAATGTTTACGACTGATATTGAGGCTCAGAGAAATTAAAACAAAACAAAACAAAAAAACCATGCCTGAAATTTGTATAAACAATAGATAATTACAATTTTTAGTAGAGAAAAGGATGTAATTTTATTCCTACATGCATGTTCTCCTGTCAGATAGTTGCAGATAGACACTAGACTGCTTCTTAGTGTGATAATTGTATCTCTCATGTTCAAAAGTAAGACCAGTATCATGACATGCACACTAGTTCAACAACCATAATATAAGATTTAGTCATTATAATATTCTGTCTCACAAAATGTTTTGTAGCCTCACATTTTTTCAGTGTAAATTTGCTGGAAATGCTCATCTATGCTCTCTGAGATATCACCACCTCAAATGTTAGGGACAACATTTAAGAGACGCATGGGTGAGTAGGTTGATTGAAAGCTGAGGCCAACACTGAAGCATGCTTGAAGGAGAACAGGTACAAACAAGCCGAAGCTCTTGGCTATACTTCGGCTGTTTTCTCTATGTATTGGTGAGATACAGCAACAGGTAAAATAACTTGCTATTTACCTTCACTGCAAATGCTTCAGAGCAAATGTGGATAAGGTAAATGGTATTTAGGTAGAACACTGATATTCAAACTTCTATGTTGTCTTGCTCATCAAGCGCATTTTTTGTTATATAGGTTAGAGTAACTGCTATAGATTTTCAGTCACAATGGTCTAACACAATCACGGTATCTATTTCACTTAAATGCAGCAATATATTCTATTCTGTGAATATAAAAAAGCCCCCACAAACACAAACACAGAAAGAAATGATTTGAAATCTTGGTTGGCTAGGTATTGAAGAATTATGAATTCTATGAAGTCAGACACTACAAAGAAAGGCCAGAGGAAGTGGGGTTGGGGGTTCAGAGAAGTGAGTGAAAATGCTCAGTGAAACAGGAGTGAAAAATGCAGCTCTAAAAGATGTGGGTAAGAAATCTAATATAGTTGCCCGGGCAAGAAAAAGGCCAAAGGAAGATATTATATACAATGGCAGCAATGTATTAATGAGAAAAAAGATACTTCATTTTTTAAAAAAAATAGTAACAGGTATAGAGATAGAAAGGTTTCAGTGTTGAGATTTAAAGATTTATTCTGAAATTTACAGTGCAGTGCTTTAGCTTTATCTCTATAAAATCTGAAATGATGGTAGCCTCACAAAACTGTTTCTGGTAAAGAATGCCTCAAATTAGCTACAGACTGTCTTTTACAATGTTAACATCAAATTTTAATCTTAAAATTACTATCTTAAAACTCACCCTATTTTTAAGATTTCATTAAACATTCAAAATATTAATTTTTTGTATTTGAAATTTTAATGTATATATGTGTACAAATATACAATTAAATCCATAGTCATATTTATACAAAAATCATTCGTTCAGTGCCTCACAAATGTCTAATGAGGAAGTTTGTTTTCAATTTATGTTGCTGATGTTAGTCATCTTAACACTATAATAATTAAATTTGTTTTATGGTGCAATTCAGTTGAGATATTAAAAATCATGCAGAACCTTCTACTGAACTAGAAGGAACATTAGTTCCTTTCCCTTCATTCTGCAATCTCAGACTTCTAGAACTGGAAGGCATCTGAAATCACTGCTATAAAGTCTATTTCCCTCTCAAGCATCAGTCTGTCTTGGCTGATGCTAATATCCTCAAGAGGAAATTTGTTATAAAGTAAAATAAATCTGTTTGTACTTTCTTGTATAGATCTTCCAAAATAATCTAAAAAAGAAAATTTCCTGTAGTCTTTCAATATTTTTTATTTAATGGACTCTTTTTCAGTGTTTTTTTTTCAATTTATGGACAGATTCTCTAAACACTGAGTACTTATTATATAAAATGATACAAAATAACATTATTGTCTTTTATGCCTCTTCAGAATCATATGGGAATTCTCTCATGTAGCATCTCTTTTGAGCTTCACAATAATATTGCCAGAAGTAGTTGTCAGAGATTGAGATGAGGACTAGATCTTAAAGCATGGTGACCTGAGTTCTGACCCCCAATACCTACATAAAGCCAGGCATATCAATGCATCCTGGGAAGGCAGAGAGAGGCAGTTCTCAGGAACCCATCACCTACATAAAACAGTGAGCCCATGTTCAGGAAGAGATCCTGGCTCAAAAATAAAGTGGTACAGGAATGTTTTCCCATCTTCTGGTGTTGTCTCCAATTTCTGTTTTCAGTATCTTGAAGTTTTTATTATAATAGCTGCCCTTTCCTTAGATTTATTCTACTCCTCAGAAATATAGACTGATGTATATTTTCTTCCATGTTGTTGTGAATGGGATTGTTTTCTTGATTTCTTTCTCAGTAAGCTTGTTATTTGTATAGAGGAGGCCTACTGAATTTCGTTTTGTATCCTGCTTCTTTGCTAAGTACATGGATAAACTGCATCAGTTATCTGGTTGTGTCTTTGAGGCCTTTTATACAGAATCATATCATCAGAAAAATGGATAATTTGACTTCTCCTTTTCTTATTTTGTTCCACTAATCTCCATTACTTGTCACATTGTTGTTGTTAAGACTTCAATCAATACACTGAACAGGAGCAGAGAGAGTGGACAGAGTTGTCTTATTGCTTGCTTTTGGGGAAGACGTTGGGTTCCTTTCCATTTACCATGATGTAGGCTATGTGACTGTTGTATATTGACTTTATTTTGTTGGGATACTTCCCCTGTATTCCTACATGCTCTAGAAATTTTATTTCTGGAGAATTTATGAAATATACATTTATTTTCTCCAATCTGAAAACCTCTGGATTAAGAGAAGGTTATCTGACATTTTTGACTATTTATCTAACCACCTTCAACTCTTTTTCCCTTAACTTATCATAAATATTTGTCATTTTCTTATAACAAATTTCTTTGCAAGTTACTGTATATTTCCATTCTCCATAAGACTTAAAGACAAAAAGAGTAGAGCTACTCTTATATCAATTATTTATTACCTTGTAGCTCTGTGGAAAATGAATATGCACATACTCTTAAATTCAGTATTTAGAATAACAATTACAGAGATGATCTTACATGAACTTGTAGATACTACATCACATCGTTTCTCAAAATGTAAATTAGAATGTGCAGCTTTAAAGATGCTTATGTGTCCAGGGTTGCATGGACGGTTAAGTAATGAAATAATAATCAGACTTTACAGCATGGATTCCTGGTATATGACTTCTTCCGATGTACCTTCTATCGTCAACCCAGCTAATGTGAGCTGGACTGGACATCTTCCAAATGTGATGGCTCCTTAAAAATCTTGCTTCATGGATCAGTTAGATAAGAACAAGAGTTAGGATTTTACTTTTTCACACCAAAAAAGGAGAGAAGCACCATTTTCTATGACTGTATAAAATTTTTATCACTCTATTATTTTTTGTAGAAATTTTGAGTTTAATCCATTTTGGAAATTAACTTCTTCTAGACTTTTTTTTTGGGGGGGGGGATGCTTTACATTAAGAATGCGCTTTAGCCAGGCAGTGGTGGCGCACACCTTTAATCCCAGCACTCAGGAGGCAGAGGCAGGCAGATCGCTGTGAATTCGAGGCCAGCCTGGTCTACAAAGTAAGTCCAGGATAGCCAAGGCTACACAGAGAAACCATGTCTCTAAATCCAAAAAACAAACAAACAAACAAAAAACAAAAAACAAAAACAAAACAAGAAAAGAATGCGTTTTATATGAGGATTATCTTTAAATTGACCTATGAAGAGAACAAGGCAAGGGTTAAGCACCAGTTTCTATGCCATCATTTTTAGTTATGATTCAGGGTTATTGATCTGTACAATTGTCTTGCTGGTTCTCATAGATACTGATATTTCAGTTATGATCTTTAAATTTGTGTAAATTTTTACAATGCCCAGTGGAGGATAGATTTCCTAAAACTTAGAAAATAAATGAAAAGTAATTTTACAGGAGAAAGCCATGAAGAAATTCATAGTTGTTCATAAAAATTACAACAATTGATCCAATTTATTTACTTTTATTGTCAAATAGATTTTTACTGGGATAACAGTTACAGTGTTAGTAAGTATTAGGTTTCCAAAAATAAAATGTGTGTTGGGTATAAGGCTCTATGTTGGTACAGTTTGGTAAAGATACCTTCCACAAAGTACTTAAATACATATACATGGGTATATAAGTATCTTAAGCCTCACTTAGATGAGTCCTGAAAAGCACAGAACTCACAATGGTTAGAAAACTGCTTATTTCATTCCACTCAAATTAGTAACGCAGGTTTAATACAATTACAGTCAAGTTATAGATTTTACTGATTGCTTTCACTTATATAAAATTTTCTTCTTGATTTTTCTTTCTACTTATTAATATTAGGCAAAAATAAATACATTCAAAATATATCTCAGTATAAATGCCATATTTTGCATATAAATTCATGTATAAGTATGTGTATATATACATGTATGTCTATCCACATGAACATAGACACATAGGTGGAGAGATGAAAGAAAGAGAGACAGAGACTGATAGAAAATATCCAGTTGCCATCTGACAAAAAATATAGGGAAGAACTATGTATCCCTGACAGGACTACAATTAGAAATGAGTTGGTGAAAACAGGCATAACTCATGTAAACTAAGACCTTCTCATAGCTCTTGGTTACCACCATTTATCATCCAACTTATTAAAAGAAATAACTCAGCTTTTATTTAGCAATTTCCTATATTTTCCCAAAATAGATTTTAATCCAGAAGACAAGAAAACTTTCAATATCCTTGTATCTACTTGTATAATATATATGAAATCCTTGAAAACAATGAAGACTACTTAATTATTTTAAAATTTTCTTATTCCTAGAAATCCTGACTAAAACACAAAAGTCCCATCATTTGTACACAATAAATTTATAATTATATGTGTCCTTTTAATTCAAGAGACTGAAAGTCATTAAATGAATACTTTCCTGGTACATTTCACATTTTGAGCTTGTGAGAGCTGGCTACTTATCAGAATTTTTTGCCAAGCATTGGCATACTGTGATCATTTTTCTCTCCATGTCGCTATTGTTCCTTTAATCAGTTTATTGTTTAGATACTTCATGTGGATGCCTGAATTAATTCCATTTCAAGCTATTGTTCAGCTTCCATCACGCACCTGCCCAAAGCAGCAGAGATAGATATGATTTGCTTCTTGTTAAGTAATTAGATATTTTCAGCAATTGCTAGCTATTGGCGGAGGTCGTCTTTATGAATGAGTCTATTATTTTAAGAACTAGCAATTATCCACACTCCTATATTGATTTCCACTCAATTTTATCTAGAAATTAAAGATGCTGATAATAAAATCTTTCATTAAACCACACTACAATGGATTTAATGATTTGATTTAATTTAATTTTATTAAATTGAATAAATTGGCTGCATGCATGTCCCCTCAACTAGCTTCATTTAGCAACAACTTCAAAATATAATAGACACTGTTGTAAGTGAAGTAAGCATTAAGGAATAGATGTAGTATAACTCTAAAATATGCTAATTAAATAGGGAGGAAAGTGTGTCAAATCACATTTTCTTTTTGTCATTTTAACATTGTCGGTCTTTAAAAAATTTTCATGCTATACAGTTGAACTGCCATGGTTGCATGTATTCTTAAGGAAAATATCACAATAAAATAAGTCAAAATTGTGGAACTTGTATTTTAACATATAGGTACCACACACAGTAGACGAAGAGCTGCCACTTAGTGACACGGATGAAATAGCAGCATATTAGCACTTTCTATGGCAAGATGAGAACTGAAGAATTACTGTGCTGACTTGTTTCTATACACTAACACCTAAACGTTCTTCAATCCTTTGCCAACAGTGTTATGTGTCACGCAGTGTGTGCTTGTTCTCTCTCGTTTGTACTTTCATTACTTGGAAGGCCTTCTTCCTAGTCAGCCTTCTCTACTGAATCATTCTATCTCACTGAAATGATGTAGCTGATAGTCTGTATAATTTGCATGTTGTTATAGTGTGTATATGGAATCCATGGAATTATATGCGGGTGATTATGTGAATTAAGTATTTCCTACTCTGAAATTAGGAAGTTTTGTATGGGACAAGAAAATAAAAATATAATAAAGTTACAACTTTGTGTCTCTCAAACTTCCTAATGCTGCAGTCCCATAGTATACTTCCTCATGATGTAGAGAGTGTCAACCATAAAATTATTTCATTGATCCTTTATAACTTAAATTTTGCTACTATTATGAATCCTAGTGGAAACATATGATCTGCATGTTATCTGCATAATGTAAATGTCTGATATGCAGGCTTTTGATCTATAGGTTGAGAACTAGTGCTTAAAACCAAGACCAAAATTAGAAAGAATGCAAACAAATTTCCAGATAAAGGAAGTCAAAAGGGATAGTAAACAAATAAGGGTGTGGAATCCTTTGGAATTGGGATTATAGAAGGTTGTTAGCTATTATATGGCTGCCATATACCAAGTCCTGTGTTCCACAAAAGTACCAATTTGTGTTTACATATGATTCTATCTCTTCAGCCACATGACCACCAAGAACAATCTCTTGATTTTATTTATTTATGTATTTATGTATTTATTTTGACACAGATTTTCTCTGTGTTGCCTTGGCTCTTCTGGTCTCAAACTCAGAGATTTGACTGCCTCTGTCTCCCTGAGTGCTGGGATTACAGGTATGTGCCCTCTTGCCTGGTTTAGATTTGATTTTGATGTGCCACCATAACTGGATTGCATGGAAATTCTCTGAAGATCTGATTATTTGGGAATAATAAGAGGCTGTATATCAAATAAAAATCATCAAAAGAACAAAATAATTAACAATAAAAGGTTATGATCATTATTTGGTGGTCTGGTGTTCATCTAATGACTACACATGTCTGAATACTTATGCAACCACTGAATCTGAAAAGTGGATCAATCAATGGGATTAACAGAAAAATTTCTGCTAGAGTAAGAAGAGAACTTACGGCAAAAATTTTTATTGTGATGGTTCCTGTTTTGACTACTGAAGATGTATATAATAATTTAAAACACAATTCTTTTTGTACCAAATAAATATACAAATAAGGCAGCCAGGTGGAACACATCTGTAATCTTAGCGCTTGAGAGCAGGTGCAGGAGAATCAGGAGCTCAAAATCACTCATAGTTACTCAGATGCAGGAGAACCAGGAGCTCAAAATCACTCATGGTTACTCAGATGCAGGAGAATCAGGAGCTCAAAATCACTCATGGTTACTCAGATGCAGGAGAACCAGGAGCTCAAAATCACTCATGGTTACTCAGATGCAGGAGAATCAGGAGCTCAAAATCACTCATAGTTACTCAGATGCAGGAGAACCAGGAGCTCAAAATCACTCATAGTTACTCAGATGCAGGAGAACCAGGAGCTCAAAATCACTCATAGTTACATAGAAAATTTGAGTTTAGTTTATGCTTTATGAGACCTCAGGCTAAAAGTAAACAATACAAACAACGATTCTGTACGAGGAAGTCTTTATTTTTCCTAAAGACGCAAGCTAGAGGTATTCAGCAGCAGGAACTTCAGATGATTAATTATTTCCACTACTCTGGCCTGTACACAAATTTCTGTGGGTATGATCTAGATTAATGATTTATCGGAAAGACTCAACCTACTGTGGAATGTACCATGCGAGGCAGATGGTCCTTAATTTTATGAGAAATCAGTCTGAGCAAGCCATGAAAGACAAAGCAAGAAGCAGCACTCCATCGATCAACTGCAGTTCCTACCTCCATGCTGCTACCTTGAGTTCATGCCCTGAAGCCCAGGTCCTGAGTTGAGGCCAGGTCAAGACCTTAATAATTTACCTTTTGTCCCACAGCCAGTCATGTGGAAAAATAAGCCAAATAAACAACTTCCTTCTCAAGCTGGTTTTGGTCATGTTGTTTTTTCACCACAGTAATAGAATGTAAACGACAACAGTTTCTTAAAATGAAGCAACTCTTTTTAAATAATCAGAATATTTGCTAGACATATCACTTGGGAGTTAATAGAATTATGAATTCTAGGCCATATATTGCTACATTGTGCTTCAAAACACACATACTGAAATTTTATTTTATTTTTTACATATGCATTATATTCTTACACATGTTTACAATATACTACCTATAGCAAGAAGAGCCAGGAAACAAACAGGAATTATATAAATGTTACATTCATAATGTTTTGGCTATTTATACTTGGCAGCCTTAAAGAAAATATCAGTTCTATCTTGGTGTATCTTAAATTCTGAATGTAAATCAATATGTATAATATCTCATATCTAACAACTTAAAACATCTATCTAGACCTCAAAACATCTTAACTTATAAGCAACTAAGCTTAATTGTAAATCTCTGGACTTCAACCCCAATCAGAGACTATAGAAGGAATAAAATTAATTACCTAAGTATAAAGGGAGTGCGGGTTAACAGCTTCCCAAATGGGAAGATGACAAAGACAGTTTGTTGCCTGAATAGTCACCCAAAACTCTTTATAAAGCTGGAACAACATCTTCAGCCTTTTGGCCCAATATAGCTAACAAACATATTTGTGATGCAGGAACTATTGAGGACTTGCTTACTCTGTTTTAGAAGAGTTTGGCTGTTGACCCTGCCTGCATCCAAGCTTACCCATATTTAGGCAGAATTCTGTCTGTAGAAAAAATAAGGATATTTTGCCCAGTTGCTGGTCTGCCACATTTGAAGCCATCTCTATAAGGAGATTCTTTGATGCTCATCTTCTTCTTTGAAAGACACTATGTGCTGTAACTCAGACACAGAAAGATACACATGGTTTCTATTTTAAATTCTAGAGGTGCTCATCTACTCAATAATAATTTTATTAAATCCTACCAGGAAGCTGAGAGAACAAATAAGTATAAGAAATTAGTCAATTGAGATGTAATATGAATAAATTAATAAAATATATTTTAAAAAAGAAAGAAATTAGTCACTGTGCCATCCAACTTCAGTGATAGAGTCATGTCAGCTAGTGATAACTGGGGTATTGTCTTTGCTCACTAACTTCAAAAAGTGGTTTTTTTTTCTTCACTTCAAATTACTTCCTAAGATTTCCTGCATGAGAGCCAATAGCAAGAACTACTTTACCAAAGTTTGGTAAACAATCTGTTTTCCCTAACACCTCCTACATCAGAGCAACTAACCAAAACCTCTTTACCTAACCTTGTTCAACCATCTATCTTTTCAAATTCTTTCTAAGGACCATTGTTAGTGATCTACATCTGCAAGTTCTTTTCAAGGTTGATGGTTGAATCATTAATATACTCCAACAGCAATGTCTGAAGGAGATCAAGCATTGTTCTTGCGTGTGCCAATAATATTGCCTGAATGAGGCTGGAATATCCCTTTACAGTACTCACACAATTCATATACTGAGGAGATTACGAGGACCGCATTGGCAACAAGCAGAGCTATGCTCCATAACATTTGAAGTTCTCAGGGTTATGCCTAGCTGAGACACACCCATCGTGGATATGGTACTTGTGGGCCTTGTTCCATGAGTTCTCAAGCTGCTTTGCTGTTACACATGCATGTCCCCTGACATGGTCACTTCACTTTTCTTAGTTTTTGATAAAGACTTAAGAGTATGTTCTGTGTTCATTATAATTTCAACACTGAATACAAAGTTTCCAAATGAATTCTAACTCTTTAGTTTTTATTATATTAGATGCAGATTTCAACATTGTAGTGGGGACATGGATTTGAAGATTATAATGGTGATTGACTATCATACTGTGACCACTGGTCACTTAAATGAGCATGCTTTCATGCATTATTTTGGCTTCTGTAGAAATGGTACACCAATGGCAAAGTAAGTCTTAACTGGCTAAGGCAAAGGAAGCAACATAATTACTGGCCTAGGTAATACAAGCCTGCCTGTAGAAATGTTTATTCATGCATTGGAAGATAGATCTAGATTCCTCAGCCTATACTCCATTTTTATGTCTCACTTCCTTTGGATGAAGAAAACATTAGTCGTCATTTGGGGACAGTTTTTTCATCTGTCTAGACTTTGCAAGTTATTGCTTCTCTGAATTGTTATCCACCCATAGGGAAAAATCCATAGAAATCATTATTGGTTGGAATACAGGCAACATTAAATTTTGAGACAGAATGTTGCCAAAGTGTGTCACTAGAGACAATAAGGCGAAAAATTTACATGATTTTTGTTGAAATTTGGAGTCACTTCTCCAGTTTGTCATTCCCATTACTGATTATATTTTTTTCAGTGCTTGCAGGCAGAACTTATTTCTATTATAAGCTTCTTCAGACACTTTCCTTGACCCACTCAATCTCAATCTATCCATACCAAATTCTTCTTATGTTTTCATTACCATTATTATATGTATTTACTTCTTTTTCACATTTTTACTGAGAAAACACTATAAACATCGTTTCTATTTTCGCCTGTTTCCTGAATTAAATTATTGTTATAATTATGCTTTTCTCTTATGTCTTCAAAATTATATATTTTATGCTATAAAATCTCATTTTTAAAATTTCAAATTATTATTATTTATACAGATTATATCCCTATTGTTATCCCCTCACTTGTATCTCTCTGTTTCCACCCTCCCTACCTCTTCTCCCCTATTTCTCTCATCTATATTGTTTTGAGATTCTGGCTATTATGAATAAAGCTGCTATAAACATGGTTGAGTAAACGTCCTTGTTGTATGATGGAACATCTTTCGGGTATATGCCATAGAATGGTAAGATGGGTCTTGAGATAGCACTATTTCCAATTTTCTGAGAGAGTGTGAGATTGCTTTTCAAAATGGTTCACATTCCCACCAGCAATGGAGGAGTGTTCCCCTTTCTCCACCACCCCACAAGCATGTGTTCTTACTTGAGTTTTTGTTCTAAGCCATTCTTGTAGGTGTAGAATGGAATCTCACAGTAGTTTTGATTTGCATTTCTTGGATAACTAAGGACATAGGGAATTTCCTTGGGTGTTTCTCTTGATGTTCCTCTATTGAGAATTCTCTGTTTAGCTCTGTATATCATTTTTAATTGAATTATTTGGCTTGGTGGTGTTTAATTTCCTGAGTTCTTTATATATTTTGGATATTAGCCCTTTGTCACATGTAGGGCTGGTGAAGATCTTCTCTCCATCTGTAGGCTGTGGTTTTCTTCTGTTGACAGTGCTGTTTGCTTTACAGAAGCTTTTCAGTTTTATGAGGTCTCATTTGTTAGTGGATGATCTTAGAGCCTGAGCTACTGGTATTCTATCAGGAAGGTGTCTCCTGTGCCAATGAGTTCAAGGCTCTTCCCCCATTTTTCTTCTACAGATTTAGTGTGTCTGGTTCTATGTTGAGGTCATCAATACAATTGGACTTCAGTATTGTGCAGGATGATAATATGGGTCTATTTGCAGTTTTCTACATGTAGACATCCAGGTATACCATCACCATTTGTAGAAGATAGTTTCTTTTTTCCATTGCATGGACTTGGCTTCTATACCAAAAATAAGTGTCCATAGGTATATGGGTTTATTTCTCCATCTTCAATTTGATTCCATTGATCAACCCTTCTCTTTCTATATCATTACCATGCCATTTTTATTACTATTGCTCTATAATACAATCAGGCATGGAGATCCTCCAAAAGATCTCTTAATGTATAGGATTGTTTTTGGCTATTCCGAGTTTTTTGTTTGTTTGTTTGTTTGTTTGTTTTTCCACATGAAGTTGAGAAATGTTCTTTCAAGGTCTGTAAACTGACTCTGACATGAACTCTGGTGCCCCATATTTGACCACTTCCCTTTGGTGGGGAGGCATGGTGGCACTCAGAGAAAGAATAAGTAGCTACCAAGATGGGACTTGATTGCCTATGACTACATAGTGGGGTAAGAGATCCCCCTGGTCATAGACCTAAGGGAGGGGAATAAGATGAAAGTGGGATGGAGGGAGGAACAGGAGGATACAATTTATGAGATAACAATTGAGATGTAATCTGAATAAATTAATTAAAATAAAATAATTGTCTAGGTATTTTGATATGAATTGCATTGAATCTCTAGATTACTTTTGGTAAGATGTACATTTTTATTATGTTGATCGTCCTGATTCATGAGATTGGGGGTCCTTCCACCTTCTGATATTTTCTTAAATTTCTTTCTTCTGAGATGATTTTTTTCCCATACAAATCTTTCACTTGCTGTTTAAAGTAATGTCAAGATACTTTTTATTATTTATGGCTCTTGTGAAGGGTGTAGTTTTCCTAATTACTTTCTCAGTTTGTCATTTGTATACAGGAATCCTACTGTTTTTTAAAATAAATCTTACATTCAGATACTTTGCTGAGGGTGATTATCAGCTGTAGGAATTTCCTGGCAGAATTTTGGTGGTCACTTATGTGCATTATCATATCATCTGCCAATAGTGATACTTTAACGTCCTCATTTCTGATGTGGTTCCCTTTGATATCTTTTTGTTGACTTATTGATCTAGCTAGAACTTCAAGCACTACATTGAAAGTATATGGAGAGAGTGGGCAGCCTAGTCTAGTCCCTGATTTTAGTGGATTTTTTTAATTTTCTTTCCTTTTAATTTGATGTTGGCTATTGGCTTTCTGTATATAGCCTTTATTATGTGCCTTATATCTGTGATCTATCTTAGATTTAAATCTGAATTGCTATTGGATTTTGTCAAATGTTTTTTCAAGATCTATGGAGATGATCATGTGGAGTTTTTAATTCAGTTTGTTTATATGGTGAATTACATTGATGGGTTTTCATATACTCATCAATCCCTGCATGCCTGGGATGAAGTCTACTTGCTCATGGCAAACGATGCCTTTCACGTGTTCATGGATTCAGTATGTGAGTATTTTATTGAGTATATTTGCATGGATGTTTATAAGAGAAATTGTTTTGAAATTGGGTTGGGTTTTTGTGTTGTTTAGGTATCAAGGTGACTGTGGGCTCATAGAATGAGTTTCATAATGTTTCTTCCATTTCTATTTTGTGGAGTAGTTTGAAGAGTGTTCTAATTATCTCTTCTTTGAAGATCTGGTAAAATTCTGCACTAAAACTATCTGGCTCTGTGATTTTGTGGTTGGGAGACTTTTGATGATTGCTTCTATTTCCACAGGAATATGTAATTATTTAATTTTTTACTTGCTCTTGTTTCAGTTTTGGTTAGTGGAATTTATCTAAAAAATTGTCCATTTCATCCAAATTTTCCAATCTGTGGCATATAGACTTCTGAAGTAAGACAATGATTCTTTGGATTTCCATGTGTCTCTTTTTATGTCTCCTTTTTAATTTCTGATTTGGATAGTTTCTCGCTGCCTTTTAGTTAGTTTGGAAAAGGGTCTGTCAATCTTGTTAATTTTATCAAAGAACCAGCTCACGTGTTTTTTTAAATGGTTATTTTTGTTTCTAATTTATTGATTTCAATCTTGAGTTTGATTATTTCCAGAAGACTACCCCTCTTGGGTGTGTTTCCTTCTTTTTCTCTAGGGCTTCCAGATGTGCCATTAAGTTTCTTGTATGAGATGTTTCCAATCTCTTTATAAAGGCACTCAGTGCTGTGAATTTTTCATTAACACTTCTTTCACTGTATCCCATAATATGGTATGTAGTATCTTCATTTTTATTGAACTATAGGGAGTCCTTAATTTCTTTCTTTATTTCTTCTTTGACACAGATATCATTGACTAAAGAGTTGCTCAGTTTGCAAGTATGTTTAGGCTTTTTGTTATCTCTGTTCTTGTTGAAGGCCAGTTTCAGTCCATAGTGGTCTGACAAGATACAAGCTATTATTTCAATCTTCTTATATCTGTTGAGGGTTGCTTTGTGACCTACTATATATGCAATTTTGAGGAAGGTTCTTTGAGGTGCTGAGAAAAAGGTATAATCTTTTGTGTTTGGATGAAAAGTTCTGTAGATATTTCTTAGGTCCATTTGATTCATGACATCTGTTATAGTCATTATTTCTTGGTTTATTTTCTGTTTCTTTGAACTATCCTTTAATGAGAAGTGAGGTGTTAAAGTCCCCCACTATTAATGTGTACGGATAGTTGTTTGGTTTCAGCTTTATTAATGTTTCTTTTACAAATGTTGGTGCCCTTCTATTTGTGGCATAGATGTTCAGGATTATGATGTCCTCTTTGTGAATTTTTTGTTTGATGAGTATGAAGTGTTCTTCCTCATATCTTTTGATTAATTATGATTCAAATTTTATTTTTTCAAATTTATTTTATTCCATGTGTATAAAACAAACTGCATACAGCAAGGGAACCGTGTGACAATCGTGAGTTCTATAAATTTTACATTCATAGTGGTTTGGTAATTTGTATGTGTCAAGCTTGAAGTAAACATCTTTCTTTTCTTATTGGGTTTAAATTTCTGAATGAAAGTCAATATCTATCCTATCTCAACTTTAATTACATAACTCCTTCATCTTGATCTATAATGATCTTAGCCCCTAACCTACTAAACCTAATTGTAAAACTAAACTATCTGGCCTTCAACACCCCTCAGAGACTTGACAAGGAATAAAACTTGAATTCCTGGGAGAATCAGCAGTACACGTTAGCAGCTTCCAAAATGAACAAATTGACTGAGACAGTTTACTGCCTGAACAGTCACCCAACACTCTCTATAATATTGGAGCCTCATCTTCTGCCTTCTAGTCCAATATTTCTGCCATACTTATTTGCAAGGAATGAACTATTGAGGACTTGCTTAGCTTGTCTTGGCAGAATGTGGTCATCGACTCTGCCTGCATCTAAGCTGCCCATTTTCATCAGAATTCTGTTTGTGGCAGGAATGAGGACATTTTGCCCAGTGGCTAGTTTGCCACATTTGAAGCCATCTCCATAAGGAGGCTCTTTGATGCTCATCAGCTTCTTTGACGTTAGCTGGGTGTTGTCAGGAGTTAATTTCTCTTGTTGTAAAAGAAACTTTAGGATTATAAAAAACATCTTTAAATGCCAAATTCTGTGTGTCTCTGAGGATTTTGAAGACCTTAACTGTTTTTACTTCATGTATCGATAGAGTCCTATCAATCTGTTAGACTTTGGATATATATTCTTGTTGTAGAATCTGACAAGTATTTAATATGCCCATGTTTTCTATCAATATACTAAATTCTATACCAAATACTTAGACACAACCTTCATTAAGAGTAACAACTAAGGCCTTGAGTTAAAGCATGTATTCAATCACCTAGCTTTTGCTCTATCTTCCCTCTATGTTCCTATGTGTCCCTTTCTTTCTTTTCAGCTCCTATTTCCTTACCTACAGATGAAAGATAAAGGAAAAGAGAGATGCCCTTGAGTTCCACCTAGATTTTCCTCTGTATAAGACCAATAATGACCTATGACTTCCTCCCAATGAAAATAAGCATTTGTAGACCAAGAGAGAAAACAGAAACCTATGTATCCCCCTTTAGAGGGAATGGGGTATCGTTCTCTTAAAGTTTCTGTAGGCTGAATTGGAGCAAATAAAACCTTCAAAGGGACCCCCCAAAATTGTAGAAAATGGTTAAGCAAGCCAGAGATTGCATTTGTGGTTCAGTTTCTAAATGTTGAGAGATTTCAGGCATAATAGGAGATTAAAATAGTGGTCCCAATTGGAAGAGAAGTTTTCTACAATGTTGTCCAGGAAGCTGTGCAAATCTGTTGGACAACAGCAACAAAGTCATCTGGGGCTGGAACTAGAATGATGCAGGATGTCAGCATCCATCATGTTGAGAGAAATGAATTCTATCAGGTCTGATCCAGCATCAGTGTCCAGTTCTTTTGTTCTGAAAACATAATTTCTCACAAGCATTGTACATTTCTAACATTATAATTTTATGAGGTGTGTGGGATGCACAGAACAATTAAAACTAGTTTGTTTTCATTGTATGAGCCAATACAAGGTGTCTTCAAATCTTCCTTCATGCTGTACTAAGAGTGGCCTATAATAATAAGTCACAGAAATTCTGTGGCCAACATGAAGCCTCTCTATGCATTTACATTCATGTCTCTGCCAGTCTCAGAGCTATTCCCATGTAATGGGATTAGGAATATAAATGACATACTTGTTCTGGAGTTTGAATTCTTTACATCCCAATTGTAGCCCCCTCCCTCATCCCCTCCTGATCCCATCCCCTCCTTCAACAACTCCTGATCTCTCTCATCCCTTCCCCTCCCTCCCCTAACATCTGACCTTAGTTAATCTAGTGTCCCTCTTTTTCTTCAGACTGACAGGGCCACCCAACATTCTTGGTAGTCTGTATGGTGTCCAGCTTCAAATCTCCATAACTGTCCTTATCCCCTGCTGGGTGCAGTCTCTCTAAGGACATCTATGTTGGTTAAAATCCACATATGAGTGATTATACACCATGTGTGTCTTTTTGGGTCTGGGTTATCTCACTTAGAATGATAATTTCTAATTCCATCCATTTCCTTGCAAAATTCAAGATTTTCTTGTTTTAGTATTCTATTGTCTAGATGTACCACAGTTTCTTTATCCATTCTGCAGTTGAAGGACATCTCAGTTGTTTCCAGGTTCTGGCTATTACAAATAATGCTTCTATGAACATAGTTGCACAAATGTCTTTCAGATATATGTCCTGGAGTGGAATAGCTGGATCTTAGGGTAGCATTATCCCCAAATTTCTGAGAAAGGGCCGTATTCCTTTCCAGAGTAGTTGAACAAATTTGCACTCCCACCAGCAGTGGGGGAGTGCTCCCATTTCACCACATCCTTGCCAGCATTCAAGTTATTGATCTTCACCATTTGCATAGGTGTAAGATGGAATCTCAAGGTTGCTTTGATTTGCATTTCTCTGATGACTAAGGACATTGAGCATTTCTTTAAGTGTTTCTCAGTATTTTTCTAATGAGAATTCTCCATTTTTAATTGGTTATTTGTTTTGGTGGTGTTTAATTTCTTGAGTTCTTTATATATTTTAGATATGAACCCTTTGTCAGATGTAGGGTTGGTAAAGATCTTTTCCCAATCTGTGGGATGTCGCTTGGTTCTGTTGACAGTGTCTTCTGTCTTGCAGAAACTTCTGTGACTTATGAAGTCCCATTTATTAATTGTTGATCTTAGAGCCTGAGCTGTTGGTTTTCCGTTCTGGAAGTTGTCTCCTGTGCCAATGAGTTCTAGGGGCTTACCCACTTTTTCTTCTAACAGATTTAGTGTATCTGGTTTTATGTTAAGGTCTTTAATCAACTTGGACTTTTGTTTTTTACAGGGTGATACATATGGATCTACTTGTATTTTTTTTAAAAGTAGACATACAGTTGGACCAGCACCATTTGTTGAAGATGCTGTCTTTTTTCCATTGTATGGTTTTGGATTCTTTGTCAAAAATCAAATAACTATATGTGTACGGATGTATATCTGGGTCTTCAATTCAATTCCATTGGTCAACTGGCCTATTTCTATGCCAGTACCATGCTGTTTTTATTATTGTTGCTCTATAGTACAGCTTGAGATCAGGGATGGAGATTCCTCTGGCATATCTTGTATTGTGTAGGATTGATTTAGCTATCCTTGTTTTTTGTTTTGTTTTGTTTTTTTGTTTTTCCATATGAAGTTGAGGATTGATCTTTCCAGATCTGCAAATTATTGTATTGGTATTTTGATAGGGATTGCATTGAATCTGTAGATTGCTTTTGATAGGATGACCATTTTTACAAGGTTGATTCTCCCAATCCATGAGCATGGAAGGTATTTCCATTTTCTGATATCCTCTTCAATTTCCTTCTGCAGTGACTTAAAATTTTTTTTCATATAATTCTTTCAATTGGTTGGTTAGATTTACACCCACATAGTTTATATTGTTTGAGGCTATTTTGAAGGGAATTGTTTCCTTAATTTCTTTCTCTGTCTATTTGTCATCTGTATCTTGCTACTTTGCTGAAGTTGTTTATCAGCTGTATGAGTTCTTTGGTAGAATTTTGAGGGGTCACAGATGTATATTATCATATCATCTGCAAATAATGAAACTTTTACTTCTTCCTTTCCTATATTGTTGCGCTTGATTTCCTTTAGCTGTCTTATTGCTCTAGCCAGAACTTCAAGTACTATATTGAAGAGAAATGGAGAGAGTGGTCAGGCTTGTTGTAGCCCTGCTTTCACTGGGATTGACTTAAGTTTCTCCCCATTGAGCTTGATATATAATGCCTTTACCATTTTTAGTTATGTGCCTTGTATCACCAATCTCTCTAAGACTTTTTCCCCATCTAAAGAGATGATCATGTGTTTTTTTTCCTCCAGTTTGTTTATATGTATGATTACATTGATGGATTTCCTTATACTGAACCAGCCTGCATGTCTGGTATGAAGCCTACTTGGCCATGATGGATGAGATTTTTGATGTGATCTTGGATTTGGTTTGCCAGAGTTTTATTGAGTATTTTTACATCTATGTTCATAAGGGAGATTGGTCTAAAATATTTTTTCTTTCATGGGTCTTTGTGTGGCTTAGACATTAAAGTGACTATGGCTTCATAGAATGAGTTTGGTAGTGTTCCTTCTGTTTCTATTCTGTAGAATAGTTTGAGGAGTATTGGTATTAGTTCTCCTTTGAATGTAGAATTCTGAGCTGAATCCATCAGGCACAGAGATGTTTTTGGTTGAGAGAGTTTTAATGACTGCTTCTATTTCCTTAGGGGATATAGGACTGTTCTATTTGTTTGCCTGCTCTTGATTCAACTTTGGAAAGTGGAATTAATCAAATAAATTGTCTATATCCTTTAGATTTTCAAATTTTGTGGTGTAGAGGCTTTTGAAGTAAGACCTAAAGATTCTTTGGATTTCCTCAGTGACCGTTGTTATTTCTCCCTTTTCATTTCTGATTTTTAAAATTTGGGTACTCCCCCTTTGCCTTTTAGTCAGTTTGGCTAAGGGTTTGTCTATCTTGTTGATTTTCTCTTAGAACAAGTGCTTGCATCCTTGATTCTTTGAATTGTTTTCTTTGTTTCTAATTTATTGATATCATCAATGAATTTGATTATCTCCACCCATCTACTCCTGTTCGGTATGTCTGCTTCATTTTTCTAGAGTTTTCAGGTGTTCCATTAAGTTGTTTTTATGCAATGTCTCCAATTTCTTTATGAAAGCACCTAGTGCTATGGACTTTCCTCTTAGCACTGATTTCATGTGTCCCTAAGGTTTGTAATGTTGTGCCTTCATTTTCGTTGAATTCTGGGAAATCTTTGATTACTTTCTTTATTTCACCCCTGACCCAGTTGTCAGTGAGTAAAACATTGTTCAGTTTCCATGTGTTTATAGGCTTTTTGTTTGTAGGCTTTTTGTTAATTCTATTGTTGTTGATGCTCAGCTTTAGGCCATGGTGGTCTGATAAGATGCAGGGAATTATTTGAATTTTTCATATCTATTGAGGCTTGTTTTGTGAGCAATTATATAGTCTATTTTGAGAAGGTGCTGTGTGGCACAGAGAATATGGTATATTCTTTTTTTTTGGGTAAAAAGTTCTGTGGATATCTGTTAGATCCATTTGATTCATGACCTCTGTTAGCTTGATTATTTCTCTATTTTATTTCTGCCTTGAGGATCTGTCCGTTGGTGATAGTGGGTGTTGAGGTCTCCCACTGTTATTGTGTTAGGACCAATAAGTGCTTTAAACTTTAAAAGTATTTCTTTTATAAATGCAGGTGCCCTAATATTTGGGGCATAGATATTCAGGATAGTGATGTCCTCTTGGTGGATTTTTCTTTTGCTTAGAACCAAGTGTCCTTCTTCATCTTTCTTGATCAATTTTAATTGAAAGTCTACCTTATGAGATATTAGAATGGCTATTCTTGCTTGGTTCCAGAGTCCATTTGCTTGGAAAAAATTTCCTGCCCTTTACTGTCAGGTAATGTCTATCTTTGTTGTTGAGATGTGTTTCTTGAATGCAGCATATTGATGGATCTTGTATTTGCATCCATTTTGTTAGCCTGTGTCTTTTTACTGGGGAGTTGAAGCCATTGATGCTGAGCAATATTAGTGACCAATCATTATTCGGTCTTTTTATTGTGGAGTTAGTGGTGATTGTGTGTGACAGTGTCTGTTTTGGCCTTGCTGATGAGATTATCTGTATACTCCATTTTCTTGGGTGTAGTTGACCTTGTTGCAATGGTGTTTTCCTTCTACTGTTTTCTGTAGAGCTGGGTTGGTGTTTACTGTTTAAATTTGATTTTGTTATGGAATGTCTCATTTTATCCATCTATGGTGATTGAAAGTTTTGCTGGATACAGTAGTCTGGCTTGGCATCTGTAATCTCTTAACATCTGCATGACCTCAGCCCAGGCTCTTTAGGCTTTCATGTACTCTATTGAAAAGTCACGTGTAATTCTGATGGGTCTGCCTTTATATGTTATTTGGCTTTTTCCCTTGCTGCCTTTAATATCTTTTTTTTATTCTGCAGATTCAGTGTTTTGATTATTACGTGGTAGGATGAATTTCTTTTCTGGTCAAGCATATTTGGTGTTCTGTAGGCCTCTTGTATGTTCAAGAGTATCTTTTTCTGTAAATTGGGAAATTTTTTTTATGATTTGCCTGAAGATATTTTCTGGTACTTGAGACCTTGTATCTTCCTTTTCATTCACTCCTATAATACTGAGGTTACGCCTTCTTGTGGTGTCCATAATTTCTTGGATGCTTTGTGTCACCAATTTTTCTGTTTTAATACTTTCTTTGAGAGATGTATCAGTTTCTTCTACTGTATCTTCATCCCCTGAGATTCTCTCCTTCATATGTTAGATTCTGTTGGTTATACTTGTCTGTTGGATTCCTGCTTCCTTCTTTAATTGTTCAATTTCATGGTTTTTCTCAATTTGTGATATTTTAATATTGTCTAATTCTATTTTCATGTCTTGAACTGTTTTATTTAATCCTTTCACCTGTTTGCTTGTGATTTCTTGTTTCTCTTGGATGGCCTCTATTTGTTTGTTTGTATTTTCCTGGAATTTGTGGAAGGATCTATTTATTTTCTCTTTATAATTCTCAAATAACTGAATAAGCATGGTTTTGTGATTATTTTTCTGTAATTCTGCTGTATTAGGGTATCTGTTGGTTTCTGGTATTTCTGGTGGCACCATAATGACCTGGTTTTTGTTATTTGACCTCTTATTCTTTCCTTTAGACATCTGCTGAGAGCAATGGGCTTTCTGAGCTGGAATTCACAGGGATGAGTACCATTGGGAGGCAGCTGCTTCCTATACTGGCTTCATAGACTCGGTCTTCCTGTATCTATATTCATCTAAGCTCTGGAACCTAGGGTCCATGGTTTTATACAGTTCCTTTGGCTACTTCTTTTCTTCTGAGGAGTCTACCACACAGTAGACCTGTGGTTTGTATGCCAGATGCTGTGTGGTTTACACTTGGTTAATCCTTTGTTCTGCCAGAGGGGCACTATGCTCCAGTTCTCTAAAGAGTGCACTATGCTCAGAGTTTGTGATTCCCAAGCCCATGGGAAGAACAGACAGTTTGGGGAGGTGGGTGGGTAGGGCTTTCTTTTTTTCTTCCTTATTTGTTTAGACAGAGGAGTCCCTAAGCCTGTCTTTTGGAAAGCAGCCTGCTGGTTCTCTCACTTGCTTTGGTGTGCGGAGCCAGACTGCTGGTAGCCACACTTCACCTTCAGTCCCTTGCAGCCCCTGGCAGTCTCAGCTGGATGCCATCCTGATCACCTCTGGCAGCTACCCACATTTCCCCACTGCACACCTCCTCTGCCAGGCGTGGTCTGTTCCCCAGGGGTATAGGCTCTTCCCATGTTTGGGGGAGTGTAGGTTTTCCGTAGTTTTTTCCTTTAGAACTATGAAGTTCTCCAGCTATAGTGAGGGGAAAGCTTGGTATTCCTGGTTAAGAAATCAGTCCAGACTCAGTTACTCTGGCTTCTAGACATAGTTTTCACCACTCGCCACCATCTTGGAATCCTCCCCAAAGTTTATTTTATTAGATATTTGAATGATTACTCCAGCTTGTTTCTTGGGTCCATTTGCTTGGAAGAACTTCCACCCTTTATTTTTAATTAATGTCTTGTCTTTATGTTTGAGGTATGTTTCTTGAATGCATCCAAAATTGATTCTTATTCATGCATCCATTATGTTATTCTATGTCTCTTTATTGTAGAGTTGATACCATTGATTTTGAGAGAATTTAATGACCAATGACTACTATATCCTTTTATTTTGATGTTGTTTGTGGTAGTGCGTTTGTGTGCTTGTCTAATTTTTGTTTTACTAAAGTGAAGTTATCTATATCCTGTGTTGTTCTAGGTGTAGATATCCTTCTTATGTTGGAGTTTTTTTTCTAGTACCTTCTGTAAGTGTGGATTTGTGGCTAGGTACTATTTAAATTTTTTGTTGTTATGGAATATCTTGTTTTCTCCATTTATACTTATTGAAAGTTTTGTGGATTATAGTAGTCTGGACTGGCATCTGAGATGTCTCAGATTTTGCAAAACTTCTGCGCAGGACATTCTGGCTATTTTACTCTCTGCTGAATAGTTGTGTATGACTCTAATAGGTACATTACTTGGCCTTTTTTCCTTGTTGCTTTTAATATTATTTCTTTGTTTTGTGCATTTAATGTTTTGATTATTATATTGCAGAAGGTTTTTCTTTCCATTCATTTCTATTTGGTATTCTGTAGGCCTCTTGTGTGTTTATAGTCTTCTCTTTCCTTAAGGTAGGGAAAATTTCTTCTATGATTTGTGGAAAATCTTTTCTATGCCTTGGAGCTGGGCATCTTCTCTTTCCTCAATTCCTATTATCCCTAGGTTTCATCTGTTCATGGTGTCCTTCTTTCTTGGATGGTTTATGTCAGGAAATTTTTAGATATTCTTTGATGGTTGCATCAAATTCTTCCATTGTATCCTCTACACTTGAGATTTTTTTCCTGCATCTCTTGTATTCTGTTGACAATTCTTACCTCTGCAGTTCCTGGTTTCTTCTCTAAGTTCTCCCTTTCTAGGCTTAACTCAGTTTGTGTTTTTATTATTATTTCCATTTTCATCTTTAGATCCTGAATCATATTATTGATTACCTTCACCTAATTGCCTTTTCCTGAATTTCTTCCACTGATTTCTTCATTTTCTCCCTATAATCTTCTGTCATGGCCTTTCTAAAGGCCTCATTTTGTTTGACTGTATCTTTCTCTATTTGCTTACAGACTTTTTTCATTTAATCCACTATCACTTAAGTTAGGAAAGATTTGAGGTTGTTTTCTTGTGTTTCAGATGCATTAGAGTTTCCAGAGCTGATTGCTTTGAGTTAACTGGGTTCTGGATATGCCATAATACTTTTGCTTTTGTTGTTTGTTTTTTATGCTGGCCTTAGTCGTCTTTCTGTCCATGTTTTTGGTGGTAGTTTTTGGCCATGCCCTTGCCTGCCTGGACCCAGGAAGTCTCAGTGGATTGGCTGGTTGACTTGTGGTCAGATCCACCCGTGTTACACACTGTGGTGTCTCTTGTGGGATCAAAGGCCCAGACACTGGTGTTTTCTTGGTCCACAGCTCCACCAGAGACCCTAAGCTCAGAAGCCAGTCTTTGGAGCATGGACCTGTTCCTGGAGGCACCCAGTGAATTTTTTGTGGATTAGCAGAGTGGCTAAAGGCTGGACCCATCTGTGCTCCACATGGTATGGCCCCTTCTCACCTGGGTATTACCACACTATTTTTTTGTTTGTTTTGTTTTTGGTTTTGTTTTTGTTTTTTTGTAGTTTGCAGTTCTGTTTTTAGGTTGCTGTGCAGTCTATGTTGTACTGCTTATCAAACATGGACCATGTTTGGTGCTCCCATCTTGGATCTCCACTATATAATCTCTTAACAATCCACAAGGTATCATCTCTTTCCCTCAATTGATAAATGATGGAAACTATCAATTGGTGAATGAAATTCTATCACTCTTCATTTTGACTAGTGTGATATTTGAAAAGTATATCTTATATTATCAGTAACTATGTCATTTAATGGGAAGTGAGGAATTAAGGGTGGTGGTGGTGCACACCTTTAATCCCAGCACCATGAGGCAGAGGCAGATGGATCTCTGTGAATTCATGGCCAGCCTGGTCTACCAAAAATTTCCAGGACAGCCAGGGCTACACACAGAGAAACCTCTTCTCAAAAAACAAAAACAAAAACAAAAACAAAAACAAAAAACAAAAAACAACAAAACAAAACAAAACAAAACAAAAAACAAACTAAACCAAACCAAAACAAAAATTTCTACTGATTACTGAGAAAGCTATTTCATTAGGACTTAGCAACATTTTTCATTTAATGAAAAATTTAACATTTAATGAAAAATGTTATGGAGACTTTAAAGTTAAGTTTCTTCTATTAATATAAGAATACTCATAATATCTCATTAACATGAGTCCCCAAACATTAGATCAACAAGGATGATACCAATAAGATGGTAAACTGGATGAAGAAAGCCTATGAGTTCTCAACTCCACAAAAAGAACTAGTGGTAACTGAGTAAAGCTGGTAGTAAGAATTGTCCTCTCCAGGGAAGAGCACCCAAGGTGGTTGTTAAGTGCCAAATGGTCAGCACAAAAAACATACATATAACTAACATTGAAATAACTCAACAGGATGTATTTTGGAATGTACATGCATATTCATATACATATATAAATATATGGAACAACAATTGATTTCAAAAGTGTCCAGGAATGGGACAGAGAATTTAAAAAGGTATGTGAGAGGTTTTGGAATGAGTAAAGGGAGTGGGGAAACATTGAAATTAAATTAAAATAACAAAACCAAAAAACCCCAAAACATCTATATAGTATTTTAAAAGCCATCCCCACTCGTGTCAGAATGAATTTGATCTAAACAAAATTGTCAGATAATAAAGGAGACAGATTCCTGACCGAACATCACTTGTCAATGACTAAAACTTCCATTACAGGGAATATCTTACAGCTAATTGAGTTATTTGCCAAAACAGCCTCATGGGAATCTTCAAACAACCCTGACTATTGACATGTGTAAATATTTTTATTTCTTCAGATGTGGCAATGATAGGAGAGGCATTCCTAAGCCTTTCTAGATCACTCTGAGACTTTTTTGGCTGATTCAACTCAGTTGTTCTGGCCTAAACTCCTCTTTGAGCTGACTGATTCAAATTGGCTTCTCTTGGCTTACTTAATTGCTAGAACTCCCTGACTGTGCCAGTGAGGAACCCTTGGTCAATAAGCTCATATCTGTTCCTTTGTTACTCTTAAGTAGCTTCATTTCATGTCCTGTTTTCCTGAAATTAGGTGTATCCTATCTCCAGCTTATTCTGTCAAGTCTTTCTCTGACTCATCACTTTGTCTGCCCCTCAATAGGATGTCACTTTCTTTTATTTTTAATTTATTTTTAATTTTTAATTTTTATTTTTTCTCCATTATTAATTTATTCTTGTTACATCTCAATGGTTATCCCATCCCTTGTATCCTCCCATTCTTCACTCCCTCCCAAACATGACGACTTCCTTATATAAACTGACCTTGCTCTTATTATTTGAGATTAAAGGAGTGCACTAACAATGTGTCTGTATTTCATTCAGATCATACTGTAATACAAAGCATCTATGTACTCCAGCTGGATAACAGGTCTTTGGATATGATCCCTTGAAGCAAGCATGTTGAACGATTAAAACACCTTTATGGCTGTAGCTTTTGGTTGCCTTACACAAATTGGTGGCAAAGGCCCTATTGATGAAAACAGCACCTAAAGAACTCATTAAACATGTACAGATCAAGCTGGTTCCTACCTAGAGACTCTATATTTACATGGTACTGGAAAGTACTCTGCACACTACCAAGGGAAAAAGATAGACTCCAAGTTAGCCATAAACCCTGCAGTCTACAGTGATGACCTGCCTAAAGAATACTCTGGTACAATCATGGCTCAGTGCTTATGGGAATGACCAACTGATATCTGAGTTAATATAAGGTCCACTCCATGATAAACACTGATTTTGGGGCCAAGATCCTGAGGCTAGGTAGATCAGGGACCTAGGGTAAAAACCAAGCATTACTGTTCTGCTGTAGGATCATAGATATAAAATGACTCATAATGACATTTTGATATACATAATAGCTCAGTGCCTTTCTCAGCAGGCATCAGAACAGAGAGAAAAAAAGAAGTGACTTAAGAGATAAGTGCAGAGAGAGTATGAGAAGGCGGTTTTACCAGGACAGTTTTACAGAGACAGGTTGCAGAATGAACAAGCTAGACACAGGTAAAGACAGTAAAAGCCAGATATCGAGAAGGAGACAGAAGGGTAGGACAGATTGCTAGAATTACTTTGAGGCTAAGCAGAGCAATTCAGTCAGAAGCAAGTAAAGGCCTGTTTGAATCAGTTAGTTTGGAGAGGTGTTTGTGCCAAGGTAGCTGAGATGAACAAGCCATCTAGGGTCCAGAAAATGCTAGAAAGGGTGAGCCTATTCAGCAGTATGTATCAGAGGCTGAAAACATTCTAGGCTTAGATTAGCCTGTACAATGGCTAGAAGCTTCCAGGACTAGGACTAGGATAGCAGATGGAGGCAGTAAGCATCTGGGATGAGAATTGTATGGAGTGAATAAAAGATTCTTTTGCATTGGTCTGAATGCTCAGTGCTATGTTTGTGCCCAAAATATCTGAGTGTAATCCCAGTTGGCTGGAATAAACACTTTCAATCAACTACGGAGTGTTGAAGGAGTTTTCTGTAACCCCTCTTTTCATCCACACACTTGTCCCAGAAATAATAATGTTGAGAATCTATAATATGAATAAATGCCTAGGACATAAGCTTTTGCTCATTCCCTGACTAACTTTTAATTTAAATTACCCACTTGTTCTATACTATGTATGCCACATGCTGGTCACCTCTCCTCAACTTCATGTGTCCTTTCTTCTCAGAGTCCGTAGGAAAATACCTCAGCTCTCTCTGACAGAACTCCCACCTCACCTCCTTTTTTCCTTCCTCAGCTAACAGCCCATTAGCTTTTTATTGACAGGGTATGTATCAATACAAGGTAAAAGATTATAAATACAATAGAGTGTTTTTGAAATGTCTTCTCTGATGGGTTACAGATAACAGGAGGATGAACTGGAAATAGATGGTAGAGTAGAAATTATAATCAGAATATATTGGTTAAAATGTACTATAGGAAAAAAGAAACAAATTAAAGACCATAGTAAACTTATATTAAAAGATAAACAAATAATTCAAAGAGTAAGGTAGTAGAAGATTAAAAAGTAAAGAGGAAAGAATAACTTCATAATAGATATGAAACATTGATATCAAAGTATATTTTATGACCAGTTTTGTGGACATTTAAAAAAGTACATGGTCATGAAATTTTTTCTTTTATTGAAATACTTGAAATAAATGGATATTAATAATATTACAAAATCAATTCTTAAATGTGCCAGATACTATTGATATAGTCATATACGTATATGCTTTGTAAATTTACATGTATACATGTGTATTTGGGATGTGTGTGGCAAGGGCAGGATTAACCTATAAGAAACAACTCCACTGTAGTGCAGAGGAATTTATGTAATGGTCTAAAGATTTAAATGGAAACTTCTACAAAGAAGACAATGTACAAGACTAACAGTTGTATTAAAGGGTGCTCAAAATCACTAATAATCAGATGAATGCATTTAAAAATTCCAATAGATATCACCTTAACACCCTCCCCAAGGAAAAGCAAACTTGATTGGTTATCCAATATCAAATAGTTAGCCCTAAAAACATATTCATGTGAATAACATTTGGAAGAAGCAGGATGTATTTATTGTAGATTACCTAGATATATTACATACATGTATAAGATTATAATTAGGTTTGTGTAAGATTATGTGTAATTATATAGAATATATACATATACAATGTAATGTACGTATATATACATGTATACAATTATATATATATATATGTATATATATGAGTGTGTGTACATATGTAATGCTATTACAAAACATATAGTAGATTTTTTTCCACAATGTAGAGAAATTAGAATTACTATACACCACAGGCGAGGATGCCAAGCGGTGCCACTGCTATGGAAACAACTACATGGAATGTCTGTTTCAAGACATTCTTCAGAATATTAAAATATGACTGATTCAGTTTGATCCACCATTTCCACTTCTCTGTATTTATCCAAAAGAACTGAAATTAGATTTTTAAATATTTTCATGTTCATTTAAGCATCATAATAGCCAAGATGCATAAGCAACTTGAGTTTAAAAAGTGGTATAACATGTGTGTATATAGATGCTTCTTGCTACATATATACATATAGTCCCATAATCTCTTCATACATATGCATTAAGAGAAAGATAAAATGGCATTTGACTTTCAAAAAGAAGGAAATCTCAAAACATTTCTTAATATAGCAAACGAAAGGACAATATACCAAGTGAAATACACCAGTCAAACAAAACATACTCCTAATTCCTTTTATAGAGTATATCAAAACAGTCAACTTCATAAAAGCTAAGAAAACAATGGTGATTTCAGGGAACTCACCAGTGAAGTGTGGAAGTAAGAATTGCTTATAAATATACATGAAGCTTAAATTACAAAATTAAAATAAGTTCTGGAAATGTACTATATAATATCATGCCTGTTGATAATAATAATGTGCCAAAAATAAATCCTGTTATGAGAGCAGATTACATGCTTAATGTTCTTAATAAAGTGAAATAAAATTAGAAAAATTTATAAAAGAAATATATTAATTCCATGGCGTAAAATGGAGCCTTATTTGTCATTAAAGCAACACAGCCCACTACTCAGCAATGATCAGAATTTTACCAATTACTTCCTTTCTATTAAATAAATAGTAATATTCCTGACTAGAAAGAAAACATCAGAGAGTTGTACCTTTCTTTGTTTACTGACTAAATACCTAGAAAACGCCACTTGATGCTGAGAGTTGTCAGTGAAGAATGCTAGAGAAATAATTATTATAAAACATCCTGTATATGGTAAAAGCTTAATTAGGAAAGGAACCATTCAAGTTGTGTTGTCCTAGATTTAGCCCTGAATACTGTGGCTTCTAGGTATCTTCATGTTTAAGAAATCATGGTTGGTTATTTGATCTATTTATTTACTATAGGTGAGATTCTATGAAACACGGAGGTGATTAAGATGACATATATGTGACTTAATACTGAATCTGTAGGCCAGGAAAATGAAAAAAGGGAAGGAAGGAAGGAAGGAAAGAAGAAAGAAAGCCAGAAAGAAAGAAAGAAAGAAAGAAAGAAAGAAAGAAAGAAAAAGAAAGAAAGAAAGAACAAGCAAACTGGTGTGCTTCAAGGCTACTAAGGAAAATTTAACAGAATGACATTTGGCTGCATATAAGACTGAGTAGGCATCTACTGAAAAACAGGTAATGATTAACCACAAGTATGTGTTTATTGCTTCCCATTACTATTTAATTCAAATAAATCAGTTTACTTACTATGGTTAGTCATCTTTTGAAAGGCAACAGCCAAGGACAATACAGGTGGTAAACTTTAAACCCCTGCCCAGATCTAGCCAATGGTCAGAACAGTCTCCACACTTGGGTGGAGAGTGGGATATGACTTTCTCACGTACCCTGGTGCCTCACATTTGACCATGTCCCCTGGAGGGGGAGACCTGGTGGCACTCAGAGGAAGGACAGCAGGTTACCAAGAAGAGACTTGATACCCTATGAGCATATACAGGGGGAGGTAATCCTCCTCAGGAACAGTCATAGGGGAGGGGAATAAGGGGAAAATGGGAGGGAGGGAAGAATGGGAGGATACAAGGGATGGGATAACCATTGAGATGTAACAAGAATAAATTAATAATAAAAAAAGGTAAAACATGACTTAGAAATACAAGAACTTTTAACTTCCACTTATACTCTCTCATGTTCTGCAAAATATGTAGAGAATATCAGTTCAGAATGCTTTGTGCTTCCAGTGGTGTCCAAATTGAGTGGAAATAGTAGGAGAAATTAAACACTACTATTACTATGTAAAAAATGGCATTTGTTGACAGCAGAATTTTTCATATTGGTTAAGATCAGTAGCATTATTAAGCTAAACGTACGTATAATAGAATGAAAATTATTCAGTTTTTAAATTCTGTGTAAAGAGTGAAAGAAAGGGAAATGATTAGAGGGTGATGTGTAGGTGCAGTCACTAGACTAAAACGAGTATCCTCTTTGACGTACTGAAATGTGTAATATCACACGTGGGAATTGGTACACTTCTCTTCAAAAGAATTGTAGCTTTCCTGTTCTTTTTGGATCATTTCTCAGTTGAGGAGATTTCATAAGTGACCTACTTTGGGATACTTTTAATTAAAAATATAGTCTGTGCTAATAAATTTCCTTTAGATCCAAGATGGTTAATGTCAGACTAGAGTACAGTAAGAATCTGAAGAAGCATGCATAACGTACCTCATGTTTACTCAGAAAGTGATCTGCCACAACTCCACATTGTTTTGCTCCAATGAATTTTACAAAAAAAAATAAAGGAATGATAGCTGTAATAAATGCATACCTATCTGAGGATAAGGAAAATATATTACAGACTTTACTAAGGTTATTTTAAGAAAAATAAGTATCAAAGTCTGTGTTTCCACTTGAGTCTGCATTAGCTTCAGTTCATTTTCATATGTGTGCATGTGTGTGTGAGTGTGTGTGTGTGTGTGTGTGTGTGTGTGTGTATGTTCATGTGTTAAGATAGGGAGAAAACATGTGAGTCTCATTTGAATGGAATTGACTGATATTTTCTTCTTTTTGTTTTTTTTCAATTGTCTGAAACATGTCCATATGTAGAAGGACAATACTGGTGATGCTGAAGAAGTTTCATTGGATGAAAGTATTTACAATGCAAGCTTGATAACCTGAGTTTTATCCCTAGAACATATGGTAGAATGAGAGAAACAATTCCTAAAATTGTTTTTTATCTTCATACATGTACAATTTGTGTGTGTTTCTGTAAATACACATAATAAATACATTTTTTTAAAGAAAGCTAACACTAAGACTGTCAAGTATTGTTGGGCTTTGGTTTTTTCTTTTTTAAAAAGATTTATTTATTTATTTATTTATTTATTTATTTATTTATTTATTATGTATACCGTTCTCTGCCTGCATGTACACCTGCAGGCCAGAAGAGGCCATTATGTCACATTATAGATGGTTGTGAGCCATCATGTGGTTGCTGGAAATTGAACTTGTGACCTCTGGAAGAACAGTCAGTGTTCTTAACTGCTGAGCCATTTCTCTAGCCCTGGGCTTTGATTCTTGAGGTCTTTATTTTATGAAAAGAGTAACAAAAAAACATTTGGAGCAATATGAAGTTTTCAGCACTGGTATTTTATCAGCAGTCTCCTTAGCCATATAGCTGCTGTCTTCTTCATAATGCATACACAAGTTAGAAGGAATCAGTATAGGCCAAAGAAGGAAAGACATACAACATATGCAAAGTTCCCCAAGCCTCATTTTAGCCATAAAACCTTTAATCCTGGGTTCTGCACTACAACAAAGCAGCATCTTTAGCCAATAGGCTCTTCTGCCTGCTTCTCGGAAACACTTTAAATCTGGAACATAGTATGAAAGCCTCAAACAAACTTCTTTCCATGATTGCCTTCATACCTTCAAACCCAGCACCACATGTGAAACCTTTACACATTATTGGCCAAATTCTGCTTACAGCTTGAGATATATCCTTGGCCTCCATAGAACACAAATTCTGTGTGCTATCCATGAAGAAATACATAAAGGATATTTTACCTTGTTTGTGCTGATTGCTTATTAATCACAGTATTTTTCAGCACCAGATTATCAAATCAATTGTCCCAATAAAGCAAATCTTTTACTTTATTGGTGCTCATGGCTATTACTCATAGCTAGATTTCTGACCTCAGAGGACCAGAAACTCCAAAGGTTTTTGTTTGTTTGTGTTAGGATATTTGTTTGTTTCTTTGTTTCAAGATAGGTTTTCACTGTGTAGCCTTGGCTAACCTGAACTTACTTTGTAGACCAGGCTGGTCTTGAACTCACAGAGATAGAGTCAAGACTGACTGGATGGAATGATTTTAAGTTTGCTGAAAGTGTTTTAAAAGTGTGAGAATGATCATATAATATTTTTAATGTACTAAATATGACTTCATTATACTCTTTTAAATGGTTATTAATTTTTACTTTTTGTGGATTTAACTACATTAAAACAGAATCTCAAAGCAGAAGTTTGGGAGTTCCTTTGCAAAGTGGAGCCAAAAAGGCTCAATGTTAAGCTGATGATAACCCTTGAATGACCTGCCTAATTTTTCCCTTTATTCAGCAATATAAGCAAACATCTTAACATGGACACTGTGTATGCTTTTTTGGAAAACACATGAACAAAACCAATGGAATTATGTTCAAGAAATTACATTTCTCCAGGAAAGTATTTATTTATGCTTTCATCACTATCTTTGAAAAGATTTTATTAAGTTGTACTTTAAATAGGTATAAAAATAAAGTTTTGAGTAAGGTATTCTAATAATAATATTTAAATATAATTAATTCCTAGTGCTGATACTACAGCAAAGAAGGTTAAATGTATTTTTCTTTTATAATAGAATTTTATCTTTTAAAAAAATAAACTAGGAAGCCTAAAAACAAATATGTCAAATACTATATTCAACTCAAATTTTTCTCAGTAATGAACATGAATTCATGCATGAAAAGTAAAAATCAATCACATTATGACAATTTCTCTTCTTTCAATGCCTATAGAATCACTGCATTATCTAACTTACATATCAATTTTAGTAATTCATTTTCATAATTTAATTGCTCAGTAAAAGAGAGATGAAATTTAAAAGAAGGTTCAATATTTATTTATTATGACTATTTAAGTAACTGGCACAGTACTGGGTCTAATGGTAGAGATTAAATGAAGGATAAGATTTAATTGCTGCCGAAGATGATTTTTCAATTTTCTCATTAAGTACTGGAACCTTGATAACTATATAACTATACACACACACACACACACACACACACACACACACACACACACACACACACACAAACACACACAAAATATTGCAAGAGGCAGGTGGTAAAGTGACATTGCCATTAGAGCATTTACTCTTATCACAGAAGAGTGTCTCAGCTCAGAGTGCCTACATAGTGGCTCACAACAATTTTTATTTCTGTTCTAGGGAGCCTTATACCACTGTTAGCACTGAAACAACATGGTACATATATATGGGCTGAAATGTGAAAGTCTTTTAGCACACCGTAACAGATTCTATGAAGAAATGATGTTGGAGCCACTAGAAGAATTCTGAAAAAATATTTAATATAGAAGAAAGGCTATTTATAGCAATGGTGAAAACAATGAGCAAATGGGGCACAGATAACTCTCAAGATGTGTATACTAAGACTATCATATCTTACTATACTTTATTACTGAATTTCTACATAAAAATTACATGATATCTGAACAGAAGCAACTTTATTATTTCTTTTCAATCAATCTGTGTGTTTGTATGTCTTTGTGTGTGTGTGTGTGTGTGTATGTGTGTGTGTATGTGTGTGTTAGTGTACCTGTGTGTGCAGATAGAGACTAGAGGAGGCTTTTGGCTTCTGACTCTATTACTGTGCCTTATTATTTTTGAGAAAGCATCACCTGCTAAACTTGGACCTAGTTTTGTGTGGTCTGTATCCAGCAAGCCTAGTCATCCTCTTATCTCTCTTCTACCCTCCATGGCACCATGGTTGCATGTGCATGCATGCCTTTTTATGTGGCTAGTAGACTGGAACATTGTAATTGAGCAGCAAGTTGTCCTTACTTATTGAGCCATCTCTCTGGCTCTACCATTTACTGCTTTAATCTCACTCGCATTCACTATGTTTTTGCTTTATTCTGACAGCTAAATAGTAGAAAGAGGGAATATTTTGGCTTTCTTCCTTATTCTAGGTGTAATGTAATCGACAAGCATCATTTTTTATTTTCTAACTGGTATAAAGGCATCTTGCCTTTTCTTTTTTTCTTTTTCTTTTGTTAAGTGTATACTTAAGTAAAAAAATCAGTCTCTAAATTCTCATGTTCAAAATATAATTATTAAAATGAACACAAACTATTATTATAGTTAAGCATTTATTAAATGACAATATAAAAAAGCCAGAAAACTTAACTGATGTATGAAATAGCATACCAAAGCCTAAATTATTCATGAGAAAAGTGGACAGCTATGTCATAATGGCATGTCATATTATGGTTAGTTTAAAATAAAGATAAAGGTTCCCAATCAGGAGTAGTCAACAAAACTTTAACTGCATAAAATCTTGTAGTCCTGAGTAACAATTTTAAACAAACTGACCTACTAGACACATTTTCAAAAAATAGCATCCTCTCAATTGACACAATTGAGATTAACTGTGACAGAAAAGTGTTTGACTATGCTAGACAAAGGCTGCTTGGGAGAGAAATACACAGTTTTAAAGAATAGGAAAATTTCTTGCTCTTTATAAAATTCTGCCTCTGTCATATATATATATATATATATATATATATATATATATATATATGTGTGTGTGTGTGTGTGTGTGTGTGTGTGTGTGTGTGTGTGTGTGTATGTGTGTGTGTGTGTGTGTATGTATGTATGTATGTATGTATGTATGTAACTCAAGAAACTAAACATAAACAAACCAAATAACCTAATTATAAATAATGGGTTACATATCCAAACCGAATTCTCAACAGATAGATCTCTAATGGTTGAGAAGCACTTAAAGAAATGTTCAGCATCCTTTGCCATCAGGGAAATGCAACTCTGAGATTCCATCTCACATCCTTCAGAATGGCTAAGATCAAAAACTGAAGTGACAGCTCATGCTGTCAACAATGTAGAGGGGAAATACTTCTTCATTACCAGTGGGAATATAAACTTGTACAGCCACTTTGGAAATCTTTTTCTTAGAAAATTGGGAATAGGTCTACCTCAAGACGTCGCTATACTATTTCTGCTCATATCGCAAAGCATACGCTACCAAACCACAAGGACATGTGTTCAACTATGTTCACAGAAGCTTTACTCATGATAGCCAGAGACTGGAACCAACCTCGATGTCCTTCGTCTGAAGAATGCATAAAGTAAATGTGGTACAGTTACACAATGGAATAATATTCAGCTATTAAAAACAATGACATCATGAAATTTGCAGGCAAATGGACAGAACTAGAAAATATCATGCTGAGTGAGGTAGGACAGACCCAGAGAGACACACATGGTGTGTACTCACTTATAACTGGATATTAGCCATAAAGTACAGGATAGCCATGCTATGATCCACATACCCAAAGAAGCTAAGTAACAAGGATGGCCCAAAAAGGAATGCTCAAATCTCACTGAGAAGAAGCAATAGAATAGACATAGTGGATAGACTGAGGGAAAGGATTAGATGGGGAAGGAGTGTAGATGGGAACAGGAGGGATCATGTTGAGGGAGGACCAATGGAGGGATTACCTGGAGAGACAGTTGGAATGGGAGGTGATATTTGTGGTGTGAGCTAGAAGCCAACAACCATGTAAATTCCCAGGAATCTATGAGCCTGACCCTAGCTGCCACTCTTGGCAATAGAGGATATGGTGCCTGAAAGGGCCATCTTCTGCTACCAGGCCAAACTTCCAATGGAGGGCTTGGGACACCAACCTAGTCCTCAAACTTTTGACCACAGTTCATCCTGCTTATAAGATGTGCATGAGTTAAAGATGGAGCAGAAATTGAGGGAATGGACAACCAATGACTGTCCCACCTTGAGACTCATGCCATGAGAGGAAGCTTATTCTTGACTCTGTTGATGATGCTCTGCTATACTTGCAGACACAAGCCTAGCAAACTGCCATTAGAGAAGTTTCACAAAGCAACTTGTGGAAATAAATGCAGACAAACATTAGATGGAACTTGTGGAATCCTGTGGATAATGGGAAGGAAGGTTTGTATGAACTGGGGGTGGGGGTGGGGGGTCAAGAACGCCACATACAAAAAACAAAACAAACAAACAAACAAACAAACAAAAACAAACAAAAAAACCAAACCAAACCAAACCAAACAAAAACAACCCTACTGAGTAAACTAACCTGGGCTCACAGAGACTGAGCCATCAACCATAGAGCATAGGTGGGAAAGACCCAGGCCCTCTGTGTACATGTAACAGATATGCAATTTGGTCTTTAATGTGGGACTCCTAACAGCTGGAAACGGACATGCCTCTGACTTTGTTGCTTGCCTTTGGATCCCTTTCGATATCTGGCCTGCCAAGTCTAGCATCAACGGGAGAAGATGTATCCAGTACTACTTCAACTTGGTATGCCAAGGCTGCTTGATATCCATGGGAGGCCTCCCCTTTCCTGAGGAGAAATGGAGGACTACAGGTAAATGAAAGACTAGGGGAAGGCTGGGGAGGAGAGGAGGGAATAGCAGCTGTGAGTGGGATATAAAGTAAATAAATTATAAAAAAAAATACATGAAATTAAAGGTCCAAGTTTGTGTTTGACAGATTCTATATTCTTTTAAATATGCTACTTTCTTACAAATCTTTCTTTACTCTGAAATAGCAACTCACAATTCTAGAAAACACGTAACTGCATTATATAATTACATAAGTAAAATATTCAGAGTGAAATTTAATGATCTATATCTGAAAAGAGAAGTGGTAAATTAAACAAGTATTATTACTCTGCTACTTACTGTTGAGAAGGTATGATTGAGAGGCACAGTAAGAGGCAGCATGGGACTTTAGCTGGTTTCTGATCTTTTGGCTGCCCACTGTCACATTTCAGTCCCCATTAGACCATGTTTGAGGAAATTCATAGCCTCTACTGAAGAGAGGTTAGCCACCAAACAAGGAAGGGAGTGGGGGGAAAAGAATGTAGGGTGGGGCCGATTTCCTAGTGACCTTTTGCGGAATAAAAACGTCAACTATGCTAAATTTATATTTTAATGTGATTCTTTATTGAAAAGTGTTTCTAGATGAAAGAAGAAAACTATTTCCACACTGTCTCAGAATTGCTACTTGTAAAGCCTTAAACTTGCAACTTTAAGTGCTTAAACATATTTTCAGTTATACATTTATATGTTAATTTTGTTTACCTTCCAACTACATTTCTTTTGGGAAAGAAAAATGGTCATAAAATTCTGCATCTTCTTCTTGGGGATACATCTGCAAATGATAGGGATGAATATCAGATGAATGACTAAGCTCAAGATTTGGGGCAAACCTATTTATTTAATAGATAATACTGATTGCCATGCTAGTCCTTTACAAGAGTTTTTTTCTTTCAGGTACATGCTTTAGTATTTCTTTTTTAAATGAGAAACTGGTATTATCAAGCTCATAAAATAAATATTGCCTGTGGTAATACCCAATTGAAAATTATTTCTACTAGGAGAAAAACCTATTACTACTGCTAATATTATTATTCTGCTAAATTGACTTCAGATAAGTTGTTCCCTAAATTCTCATCTTTAGATTCATAGGTTAGTGGGTCTCTCAACCCTCATCAAGCTTCTTCCTGCATTAGAGAGTGGTTAGTACAGAAAACTACGATTTGCCAGCATGCAGAAGAGTAAAGGACTATGCTATCCTTGCTCTAAATATATAGATTATATTATACTTTCTCTCATGGTTTAGACTTCATCGTGGAAGAGGAGGTGCAGTGGCTGTAAGAGCCATACGAGGTGGCCATCTATAGCACAACAGTGTTTGCTGGACATGGCAGGAGGGCAACACAATGGGAAAACAAGAGCTGAGACTGCATCCCCAGCTTGCTCAAGAACAACTCTACAAAACTGCAACATGAGCTTTGGAAGGGGTGGTGAAGTCCCAGCCCTAGTTAAGGATCTAAATAAGAGGTAGAACATGCTTAGTTTGTATAGTCTTTTAGGTTGATTACTCTTTGTTTACATTTTTTGTTACATCTTTTTATAATAAATGTTTACACTTGGTTTTATTTAATCAGTTTACAACCTAATCCCAGCCCCCACCTTTCTCTCCTCCCATTCCTCCCTTTCCTTATTCTCAGAGAAGATCCCTATGGAATATCAATCCACCCTGCCACCTCAAGTTGTTGGGGGATTAATGACATCCTCTCCCACTGGGCTATGGGAACAGAGTCCGAGACAGCCTCTATTCCCACTGTTAGGGGATTCACCTGTTAATCTAACTGCACATCTGCTGTATATATGTTGGGAGTCTAGGTCCAGTCTGTGCATACTCTTTGCTTGGTAGTTCAGTCTCTGTGAGCTTCCATGGACCTAGATTAGCTGAATCTGCATGTCTTCTTGTGGTGTCCTTGACCCATCTGGCACCACTTGGCTGCAGGAAGTGTCAACTTCATGCTCCTTAACACTCACTTCCTGGAATCTGAGCTGGGGCGACCCCCATAGTCTTCGGGGAGCCTCCCCTGACTCAGAGATGCCCACCCACTGATTTGGTTCTTTCCCTCAGTCTTCCCCTTCCTCCCATTCTTTGCTCTCTGCCAATCTGATCCCATCCCAGTTACCTCTCCATCTCCTCTCCCGCCTAGGTCCCTCCCTCTCTCTACTTCAGGTGTCTATTGGTATTTCCTGTTCTTAGTAAGACTCAGACATATTCCCTTGGAAACTTCTTTCTTCTTTGGGTATATGGATTGTAGCATGGTTATCATGTACATTACGGAAAATATTTATGGCTAATATTCACATATAAATGAGTACACACCATGCAGGTCTTTCTGGGTTATCTGACTCAGAATGATCTTTTCCAGTTGTCTGAAAATTGCATGAAGTCTTTGATTTTAATAGCTGAGTAGTATCCCACTGTGGAAATGTACCACATTTTCTTTACCCATTCTTCAGTTGAGGGACATCTAGGTTCTTTCTAGTTTTTGTCTACAAATAAAGGTGCTATGAACATAGTTGAGCAAGTGATCTTGTGATAAGGTAGCATTGGGCCTAGAGGTAGATCTAGTCTCAGTTTTCTGAGAAATCTTCATATTGATTTCCACAATAGTTGTGCAAGGGTTCATTCCCACCATCAATGCAAGAGTATTCCTCTGGCTCTGTATCCTCTCCAGCATGCGCTCTCAAATAAGTTTTTTAAAATTTTTTTATTAATTTATTCTTGTTACATCTCAATGATTATCCCATCCCTTGTATCCTCCCATTCTTCCCTTCCTCCCATTTTCCCCTTATTCCCCTCCCCTATGACTGTTCCTGATGTGGATTACCTCCCCCTGTAGATGCTCATAGGATAGCAAGTCTTTTCTTGGTAACCTGCACCTACAATTAAGTTTTTTTATCTTATTCATTCTGATGTAAGATGGAATCTCAGAGTCATTTTGATTTGCATTTCCATGATGACTAGAGATGTTGAACATTTCTTTGAGTGCTTTCTGCCATTAAGTATTCCTCTGTTGAGAACTGTCTGTTTAACTCTGTACCCCATTTTACAATTGTGTTATTTGGTTTTTTGGTGTATAATTTCTTGAGTTATTTATATATTTTATATATTAGCCCTCTGTCAGATGTAACTCTAACCAAGTAGGTGAAAGACTTGTACGACAAAAACTTCAAGACAGAAGAAAGACGTTGAAACAGATATCAGAAAATGGAACCATCTCCCATGCTCATGGATAGGTAGGATTAACCTAGGAAAATGGACATCTTACAATAAGATCTAAAGATATAATGCAATTCCTATCAAAATTCCAACAGAATCTATTACAGACATGGAAAGAGAAATTCTCAACTTCATATGGAAAAAAAACCCTGTATAATTATGCAATCACTTACAATAAATGAACTTCTGGAAATATCACTCTCCCTGATTTCAGGATATATTACAAAGCAATAGTTATAGAAACAGCATGGTACTGGGATAAAAAACAGACAAGCAATCAATGGAATCAAGCAAAGACCAAGAAATAAACCCACATACCTGTGGACAGTTGAATTTTTTACAAAGAAACCAAAAACATACAATGGAAAAAATAAAGCATATTAAACAAATGATGCTGGTCTAACTGGTTGTATGGATGTATAAGAAGGCAAACAGTTCTATAATTTATCACCCTGTACAAAAGTCAAGACCAAGTGGATGAAAGGCCTCAACAGAAAGCAGGATACACTAAATCTAATAGAAGAGAAAGTGGGAAATGGCCTTGAACTCATTGGCACAGGAGACAACTTCTTGAAGAGAATTCCAACAGCTCAGATACTAAGATCAACAATCAATAAATGTGAACTCATGAAGCACAGTGTTTCTTTGATGTTCCTAATAATACATTGTTGACAGGTAATCTGCCATTACAACAGAGGAGAGGAGAATCCAGGCAAAGCTGAGTCAGGAAAGGAGGTTTTTAGAAATATCTTTTATTTGTCTCCATTATTTTATTTAAAAATACAATACATCAAGTATTCTTTGACATTGACACTAATTCCTCATAATAGGTTTTTTAAAAAGGACACTGAAAAAATAAATTGCTATGTGATCATTTATATTTCAATAGGACACTGTCTAAAGATATCTACAACAATACTAAAGATACAGAAAAAATAGAAAAATGACTCCAATTCAGAAAATAGAGTGGTGTGTGGACATTTCCATGGCTGTTTACCACTTTAACCAAGAAGAAAATGAGATTAATAGCTCTTCCTTCTTCTCTATCTTCTTTTCCTTTCCCCTGAATTCTCTATTTTATTTCACCCTTATCAGCCGTAAAAAATAAAAAATATCAGAGATTGTAAAATTGTTTTTAATGATCTGGTTTACAGGTACATGTGTGCCTTTTTGAGCTGTACTTTCCTCTCTCTGAGCATGCCATGTGTCCTGTGTCTGATGGTGATTGGAAAGCAGAAAGAAGAAGAGAAATCAATATACTTACATTTTTATTAGCAAATAAAATAGCAATTTTATATATTATTTCAAATAAATTAATAATTTATTTACCTCACAGCCAAATCACAGCTTACTTTCCTTTTGCTCCTTCTAGGCTTTCCCTCTCCCATCTTCCAGTTTTCCCATTATCCCCAGAAAAAGAGACGCCTCCCATGGATTTCAACCTGCTTTGGCATATCAAGTTGTAACAGTACTAGGCATACTTTTTCCTATTGTGGCTAAACAAGGCAGCTCATTTAGGGGAAAAAGCAGGTTACATTTTTAATACCTTATATTCTTAATCTTTGGGTTTTCGTACTGCTGTGTTTTACTAATATTAATGATAAAAAGGTTTTCTTCTTAAAATATTTGATTACGACTGTTTTGTGTTTATAATTTTTTGAAACTTCAAGTATAATTACATTATTTTCTTTTCCCTGTCCTCTCTCTAACTACCTTATTCATCCATCTCCTTTGATCTCTGACAACTCATGTAAGTCTGGACTTTACTATCGCTGATGATGATCAATTATTTCTCAGTCTTTTTGCTTATGTCCTGCTATCTTTTATCTGTTCTCATCTTAAAGTTTATTTTGTAGGTAAATATCCAGCTTCTAAAAATATTGAAATAGTTTTATTTATCATGATCTATGCGATAAACTTTATTAGTGACATATCTTGCCTTATAAAATTTCCATTTTATGCATCAGATGTTCTTTCATTATTTATATTTTAATCATTTCAGAGATAGATACAGTAGAATCTATTCATATCCTCTCCCTCTTTCCACCTTCAATTTCTATGGGTCTCCTCCAAAATATCTATCTTCCAACTTTATGCCCTCTCCTTTTTCTCTTTTAAAAGTAACCCACCCAATAAGTCCAGCTAGTCGTGTCCATATGTTCCTGAGTGGGTTTGGTGCTTTCCAATGAATTATGGCCAATCAAACAGTGGCCACCCTTTAATAAACAATTATTCCCAATTCTGCTAATATTTGAAACTTCCAGTAGCTCCAGGGTTAGAGATGGAGTCTCATAGGGTCTCACAAATTCCTCTTTCCTTCAATATTGAAAGTTATATTTGTTCAAGTCTTATTCAGGTAAGCATTGCTGTTGTGATTAATAAATATGATAGCCATGTTGTATTCACATGATTGAATTTTATATCACTTCTAATCTTTTAGTTTTACATTCTTTCACTTCTTCCACATTGCTTTATTAACCTTGCTGCAGTGTGTGTTTGTGTATGTGTGTGTGTGTGTGTGTGTGTGTGTGCGCGAGACAAACTGAGAGAAAAAGGAGAAGGAGAGAGAGAGAGAGAGAGAGAGAGAGAGAGAGAGAGAGAGAGAGAGAGAGAGAGAGAGAGAGAATAGAAAGAGAGATGAGGGGAGAGAAAGAGATCTCATTTAGGGCCTAGCACTCACAGTCAGTCACTCTCAGCACTTGAATCAGTTCTTTATCTCTTTATTTACTGATGTCGCTGCAAAAGAAGCTTCCCTGACCAAGGTTACAAGTAGCCTAAGTCTATGGCATAAACCCAAGTATTTCAAGCATGTTTAGTAACGTAAGATTAGCCAAATAATAAACCAAATTCCATATTAGGCTATATGACTACTGCAGCCACTGTACATTGCCCAACATTTCAGTGGCAGGCTCGAATATTCTCCTGTGCATTAGGTCTTAATTCCAACTGTAAAATAGTTACCTACCCCACAATGTATGTGCCACACCTACAGTAGTGACAGTTGATATTGCACAGTATGGGTTCCATACTAGGCAAGACCATTGATATTTTTTCTCTCTCAGAAGCCTGGGAGCCCTCTGTGATACTATGAAAGCTAGCAAGCTGGGAGGAAGTTTCTTATTAACTTTGGGAATGTTCTCTCTATAGTGTGCAATCAAAGATGTGGTGTGTTTAGGAAAAAGGTTTGACCATATAGTTATGGTTGGTAACTAAGAGCAATAGCCAAAGATTATGTTGTTTTGAAAATTAAGATTACTGACTGACCAATAGTCCACAGGCATCTTCCTATACTGCTCCTTGTACAATGATTTACACTTAAGAAGCAGGTCTTCTGGAATGGACGTTGTCCACACATGCAGCGCAATTCTACTCAAACTCCATTGACTTTTTCCTTTCTAGCATCATTTAACACTGCTCGTGTTCTCTTAGAGTGCATCCCTCTCTTCTTTGAGTTGCTTCAGCATAGTTATGATAATCTTTTTAATTATTTGTATTCTAAATCATTCTTACTGAGAGTTGTTACTACAGGATTAATAACATTTTTTGAAGCCATGTTGTCTTTTTTTCTCTATGTTTTATTTGCTTTTGCACTGGGAATTGTACATCTGGAGTTGGTTGGATAAGCTTTTATTACTCTTTTCTTTTTCTTTTTCTAAATTGGTAACCCCTCACAATTTACCTACCTGGGTCCACAACACGTACACTGGGAGTTAGGAAGTCCCTCAATGTATGAGACTTTCTTAGCTTATAGATAAACACAGTGCTTGGACATCTGTAGATTGTTCTGTGAAAGCCTTCTGTAATTAGGTCCTCATGGAATCAAAGGTGCTGCATAGGATAATATTTAGAACATGTTCTTTGCTAAAATATGTATATCCTTAAGAAATTTACCATTATGGGGCAGAATAGAGAGGTCAGTAGTTAATAGCCCTGGATTATCTTATTGAGGACATGGGTTCAATTCACAGGATTCACATGGGGATTCACAATCAGCTGTAACTCCACTAGAGGGGACATAATCCCCTCTGGCCTCAGCTGTCATCAGGCAAGCATGTGGTATGTACACATGCAGGTAATGTAGCCATATTCAAAAGTAAATAAAAGAATATTTATATTCTAAGTAGTCAAAAGATTGTTTTCTCTATTCAAGTACATATAGATATTAGGACTAATACTCTGATTAAAAGGTTTGAAACATATTTGGAATTTTCTGCTCTACTTTGGATTCTATAGCTACAATCTACCAATATTTATGCTATTTTATTTACTTCACAAATAATCTGGCAGTAGTTTTATTACTCTTTACTGTTTTATACAGAGATTTGAAAAATAATTTTGTTTTAGACATGAAGTAAAACATAAGGGCATTGAATTCTGAACTTTATCTCTTAAGCAATTTTCCTATGTGCACTTCCATTTTTAATCTTATACCTGTATACCTGGCCAGACTACATGATATTCAGCACATGTTTGTTTGTGCCATTATTGAACTATCTATTTTTCTACATAGAAAATGCTATATCCTTGGGGTTTTTTATATTAATGGTGGTAATAGCACAATAAGAATATTCTGAACATCAGAATGAATGAAGAGTAGACTCACCCTAGCCACTTCTGATGAGTAGTCTTTAATATACTGAGCAGCTAGGATTAACAAACTAAAACTCCCCAACATTAGCCAGCAACAACATCAAGCATGTGCTGTGCCAAGCAGTTTTGAGAAATGAAAATTGTATAGATTCGTATGTAGAAAAGTAAACACTTCAAACAAATTATTTCTTGAAAAATATCCATCTTGTCAGGAAACTGGCTCTTCTTGTGGTCAATATTCATCTAAATTATAGCTTTCTAAGTTTGTGTAATTGAAAATCCTCATTTCAGTTTCTGCTAGAGCTGCACTTACTCTGACATGGTCAGAATCTTCATTGCTACAGAGCACAGAGACTGAGAAATAGCTCATAAATGTCATTTTGGTGAAAATTTTCTACAGAAATTTTAAGCCAGACTGAATTATTTGGCGAGGTCTTATACACATTTATTTTGACCAGATGTTCTGTGGCCCATTCTTTTCTAATGTCACAGTAAATCTTGGCATCCTTCCCTTCAGTCATGATTTACTGGCTTGTGATTTCAAACTGGGAAGTGATAAACACAGAGTTAATATTAATGTTTGGGAAGACTGTTCTTTGCACTTGAATACAGTACCATTTTCAGGTGATATTATTTTTTTTCTCATGCTTTTGGGAAGGGTAACTATAGATTCTTGATAAACTCTGTTCTGAGGGGTACTGCCTTTTCTTCACTTTCTGTAAAAATCAGGCAGGAGGAAATAGCATATGTAATGAGTATGTATGTACACACATATCTTGCACCTACCAAGAAACAATGCATTTTTTATCATATTCACCCCAGAGCCCCTATACTTTTCCAATTCTTCATTTGTATGAATAGAACTTGGTAGAGGTCAGTTGAATTGCCTAAGTTTGCACAAAGAGATGCTTGAGACCGAGAAGATATGTAACGTAGAGTGACTGAGTCCAGGGACCAGATTGATCCTATGGTGCCAAAAGCAGGTAATTAGAGAACTCTGGCTCCTTTGCTGATGGTATCTGCCCACTCTTCAGAAAGCTACATAACTTAATCTCCTAATATTTTTTAATGCACAGTCTACATCTTGGTTGTTCAGTGTCCTTAGTGTTCAGTAGTAAGTCTTAAAGAATGTGCATGCCATCCTCTAACTCTACCAAAATTGATGCAGAGAAATGATCTGCTGAAATTACAATTCAACAAAAGATATTTGCATTTAGCATGTTGAAAGCAGGTAAGATGTTATAAATGTATACTTACTGTACTTAGATATGGTTTTAAATGGATGAAATGCCTAGTGAATATTGAACAATATATTGAAACCTTGTTTCAATTCAAAAGTAGTCAGACTGATTTTTATTCGTTTGGGTACAAAAAATGGAACAAATTTATTAGAACTCTTGAATGTTATATTGCATCAGATTAAAATACCTAATACTGAGGTAATTTTAATTCCAACAGTGTGAGACGAAGAAATTTACTGTTTTACCCATTAATTACATTTGAATGAAATCAGTGGTACAAGCTGAGTTCAGTCTATGAATGGATACTTTTATTTTTCATAAAATCCACTATGATTTGCTAAAAATCAGATAACCCTGGAGTCAGAAACGCCAACTCTCAGTACCAAGAGGTCCTCTTTGGAAATGTAGACAGTGAAACATCAAGATATGACAAAAGTTCTGTGTATTTATTGCCCTCATCTGTGAAGCAAAACTGTTTGCTGGCTGGCTTTCTATCAATTCCAGCCTATGTGATTTTCTCTAGGGAGACATCTTGATATGAAAAATATTAACTCTGACCCCTTCCTGTTTAAATTTCTGACAGCTTTGAGACCTTAGTATTCATTTGAGAAATAGTGTAACAATAAAGGCTATTATACACAGTATTATTATAAAGGGAAAATAAAATCAACAATGTCAGGAACTTAGGATAATTCTTGTCACATAAAGAAATACTCCACAAGTGTCTGAAGTGACTGATTTTTAAAAAACTTTTATTAAACCATTTTTAATATTTTCTGCTTATTAATATATGTGTGTATATGTATATATATACATATGTATATATATGTGTGTGTATGTATGTATATACATATTATTGCAATATGTGTTACCTGAAAATGAACAGAGGCACATGTATAGTGGTCATTATAAGAAGATAAAGATATTCAGATGCTGGAGTTCAGTGACACTTGCTAATATATAATATTATAAAATATTTATTTAAAAATTATTTACTTTTTAAAAATATGAAAATCATGTTTGCTAATGTAGTAAATTTAAGCTTTTTTTCTACATGACTAATCATGAGTTGGCAGCTAAGGGTTCCATATACACGGAACATTCCCTCTTCAATAGTCTTAATGTGTTGACAGCTCTAGTAGTTGCTTCATTCAAGCATTCTATAAACAAAAGCATAGATGAAAATTGTACTACAGAGAGGGCTCTTTTTCAGGAAATGTCCCTTCAAGAAATACTGCTATAACTAGCTTTTTTTTTTGTCCCAAAGTTCCTCTGTCTGCCTTGAATGGTCCAGAGTTTAGACCCAATCTCACACACTTTCCTCACACTTCTCCACCCCTGGCTGAAAAATCATTCTTCTGAAAGTTCCTTAAATAATGAAGGTCAAAGAGAAACACTAAACAGAATAGAGAAAATGAAACTGTAGAGAACCAGGGAGAGGGTTCAATTTATCTTATCCCAGCTGATAAATTCTTGAAGAGGTCGGTGGTTAAACTAACATTACTTTTTCTATCCAGCTTGTGCAATAAAGCAGGACTATACTTTATCTTTGTATAGGTTTTAGCACTTAATTTACTAAACAAACTCAGAAGTCTGTCTCTTTGGGCAAACAAAATGCATCTACGATGGGTTTGGATTTTTCAAACTGCTGCAGAGCATGGCCCATCATTTCTGGGAATGTGTCAAATAGATCACAGAGAGGACTCTTCTTGAGCAAACTTCCCTTCAAGAAATACTGCTCTAACTTTATTTTTTGTCCCAAGTTCCTCACTCTTAAAAGTTTTCATTCTAAGGCATGAGAGATAGCTCAGAGGTTCAGAATTCTTTCCATTCTTTCAGAGGCCTAGAATTAGGATACCAGAATCCAAGTCAGATAGGTTACAAACACCTGTAATTTTAACCACCTTGGGGCACTGAAGGCTCTTTTCTGCTTTCCTTGGACATTGGTACTCATATGCACAAACCCACACACAGGAACACATATGGGCAAAGAATTAAAAAAAGGATAATAAATCATTCTGTAGAATGTTCTGGATTTTATATGTACTGCAAGTCAACTACATTTTATACTTGATTAAATAATATCAATGATAAGGAAGGGAAGGGCTTTAAAAACCTCCTATTTTCCTACTCATATTTTCATGGAAAATATCTACATGTTTGGCAAAAAGGCTTGGTAAACAAATTTTCTTAAATAAAAAAAGGGTCTAATTTTAGTACACAGTAAGCGATGTCCAAAGGCTGTTTGTACTGTAGTACACTTTTTTTCTTTGACCTCATAAGGAATGGGTCTTCTGGCAGATTCACTGCTCCTCTGTTCCCATTGATAAAAAAGCAGGCCTCCCAGTGATATTAATCAAATGCAGCAAAACAAACTGCAATACAACTAGGCACATACTCTCATATCAAGGCTGGACAAGGCAATGCACTAGGGAAGAAAGTGGTCCCATGAGCAGCCAAAGAGTCAGGGACACACCTATTTCCATTATTAGGAGCCCACCAAGCTAAGGAACAACATCATGCATGCAGAGGGCCTGGTGCAGACCCATCCAGGATCTGGGCTTGCCACTTCTGTCTCTGTAAGCCCCTCTTAACTCTGATTAATTGATTCTGTGGGTAAACATGATATGTACTCACTTATAAGTGGATTTTTAGCTGTTAAGTAAAGAATAATTACATTATAATCCACAGATGTAGAGAAGTTAGATAAAAAAAGGTCTAGGGGGGACACATAGATTTCTCTGCGAAGGGGATATAGTATAGTTTTTTTGAGTAGACTGGAGATGAGTGGGGTTGGAAACAGGAGGGATCAGATGGGGGTGGGCATTGATGGGGTGATATGGAAACCTCATGCAGTAGAAACTTCCTGGAACCTATGATATTGACCCTAGCAAGGACTCCTAGTAATGGGAGCCTAAACCACCCATCTTCTGCAACCAGGCTAGGCTACCAGTGGTGAGACTGGGACACCAGGCCAGCCATAAAATATATTTACCCCAACCTTCTCCACCTGCAAGATATGGTGAGGCAAAGATGTCCCAGAGCTTGAGGGAGGTGTCAACACACTACTGGTCTAACTCAATGGCCACACCATAAGAGGGAGCCCATGCCCCATACTACCTAGATGGCCAAGATCAGGAAGCTGGGCGGCACAGAGACCTGGATAGAGCCAAACACAACTAACAAGAAAATCATTCTGTGAAATGATTCCTAAGTTTAGTCTTATAAACTCATAGGATCAGTGCTTAACCTAATTGTCTTCAGAAAATCTTTCCTTCTGAGGGGAAGATGAGGGGAGCAGATACAGAGACCAACAGCCAAACATTAGGAAAAATCCAGAAAAATATGCGAAAGATGTGGAGGAAAGGAGCATTGTGGTATGCAGAGGGGTGGCCGACACCAGGAGATCCTTATTATTTTTGTAATTAAAGTCAGGTGAGATGGCTTAATAGGTAAAAGATATATGATTCTAAGTTGTTCTAGAGTCACTTGTTAATCTTGGTTGAAAGGAGGGCAATTTATAATTTACAGAAAATGTTGATACTGACAAATATATTTAGAACCAAAGGAAATTTCAACATTTGAAATTGTAAGGCACCATGAAGTGTTATTAGGAGCACAACATACAATTGGGAAAAAAAAGAGACCAAACAAGAAGTTATTTCAAGGACTTAACACATTTTTCACTTTCAAATCTAAACACATCGTCTTTGTACATCATCATTATTTTCATCATTGCCATTATTGAAAAGAATAGGAAACATAAATGTGTATTAAGTCCAAAAGTATAAAGTTTGAGTTTAATTTTTAACTTTCACCCAACTGATGATAAAGTAGAAAGGAATATTAAAGATGACTCACAAATTCCAGGAGGCAATACAGTGCTGTTACCGAATCTAAGCTATGGAGTGCCAGACCTTATCTCTAATGTGGATGCATTACAAATCCACATTTCTCACTCTTTCCTGTGGTCATCAGTCTCTGATAAATACTGTTGTAACTTCAAATGATGTGTGGTCAATATTTCTCCTTCTACATGTGAGAACATATAACATTTGTCCTTCTGTGTGGTTTAGTTCATGTATCATGCTCTCTAGACATGAATAGATTTCACTTATTTGTCTTTTTCTCAGTAGGACATAAGACCTTTTTACAAAACCTAAAAACTAGAATTTGAATCTAGAACGTATATGCCAGATCAGACACTGGATACTTGCTCCAACAAATTTGTGTTGGCATATGCACCATGTCCCCAACAATATGAAAAATCAACCAATAAATGTAAAAAGAACTTAAACTGCTTCTTGAAATATTTGATAATAAATCTGTATGACTTTTAGAAACTAGAACAAACAAAATGATTTCATTTAACTGCAAGGATTATTTCTTAAGGCAGAAAAAGAAAAGAGTCAGAATTTCCCAAAATGAGGGAGGATGAAAGGAGGAAGAGAGGGATGGAGTGAGAGAGAGAGACAGAGAGAGAGAGAGAGAGAGAGAGAGAGAGAGAGAGAGAGAGAGAGAGAGAGACAGAGAGAGAGAGAGAGAGAGAGAGAGACAGAGAGAGAGAGAGAGACAGAGAGAAAGACAGAGAGAGACAGAGACAGAGACAGAGAGACAGAGAGAGGCAGAGGGACAGAGAGACAGAGAGACAGAGACAGAGACAGAGAAAGAGAGACAGAGGATGAGAGACAGAGAGAGAAAGAGAGACACACAGAGAGAGACAGAGAGAAAGAGAGACAGAGAGAGGGAGTGTGTGTGTGTGGGGGGGGGTAATGTGTGTGTACAAGGAGAGACAATTGGAAATGAGAGGCATTTTAGTGGTGACTTAAATACCTAGTGCAATGAGTACAATGGAAACTCCCTGGGATCTATAAGAATTACCCTAGTTAAGACTTTTAGTTACAGGAGATATGAAACCTGAACAAGCCATCTTCTGTAACATAGTTTCTTTATCCATTCTTCAGTTGAGGGACACCAAGTTTGTTTTCAGTTGCTGGTTATTATAAATAAAGCTAAGAAGAACATGGTTAAGCATCCTTGTGGCAGAATGGCACATTCTTTGACCATGTACCCAAATGTGCTATAGCTAGGCCTTGAGGTAGACAGACTCCCAGTTTTCCGAGAAAAGACCACATTGATTTCCAAAGTGGTTGTAAAAGTTTGCACTCCCACTATAAATGGAGGAGTGTTTCCCTTGCTCCATATCCATGCCAACATGAACTGTGACTTGTGTTATTGATCTAAGCCATTCTGACTGGTGTAAAGTGGAATCTGGAAATCATTTTTATTTGCATTTCCCTGATGGGAATATTTCTTTAACTGTTTCTCAGCCCTTTGAGATTTGGAGTTGGTAAAATACTTTTCCCATAAAAGGAAAACCTCTCATATGACATTGTGAGACAAAGAATCTCCAAAATACCATCCAGTTCATTTTCTGCTTGCCATTTACTGCTGGGTATGCAGCCTACTCTTAAGAGTAGTGTGTTCCCTGAGTGTGAATCCCTCAGAGGAAGTTAAATTTCATTTGCAAGTGATTATCAATTGGATATTTCTCCCGTGTGAGGGTGAAGGCATGTGCTCATGGCTCCTTTCAGCTTTAGGACTATATGTGGTGCAGGCTCATGCTGAATGTATGCTTACTTGCTGCACCAGTCAATGTGAGTTCACACGTGTTTATCCTGTTGATTTAAGGAAATTGCTTCCTTGGTGTCCTACATCTCCCACGGCTCTTAAACTCTTCCAAGCTCCTGTTACACATGGTTCCTTGAGCCCTGATGAAAGAAATTTGATGGAAGCATCCTGCTTAGGGTGAAGTGTTCTAAAGTCTCTTACTCTTTGCATAGTGTCTGGATGTGTGTCTCTGAATTTATTTTTATCTGCTGAAGGAGGAAGCTTCTCTTATGGTGACTGAGCAAGGTACTGATCTATGCATGTAGCAGAATCGGGCATAAAAGGACTTGAAGGATACAGGAGCTCCACAAGGAGACCAATGGAGCCAACAAATTTAGCTGGGGAGCAGGTATGCTGCAGATACAGTTGCACCAATGAAGGACCACGCCTAGTGAAGACCTAGACCCTCTGCTCAGATGTAGTAGATAGGCATCAGAGTCTCCTTGTGGGCTCCATAATACTGGGAGTCTGGACAGCCTCTGACATGAACTCTGGTGCCCACACCTTGATCACTTCCCGCTGTTGGAGTGGCCTTCCCAGGCCACAGAGGAAGAGGATACAGGCAGTCCAGATGCTATTTGATAGGATGAAGTCAGATGATAGAAGATGAGTGCTCCTTCTTTCTGAGGACTAGGGGAGAGGGGATGAGAGGGAAGGGGAGACTGAAAAGCCACAGGGGAGGGCCTACAATTGCGATGTAGAGTGAACAAATTTTTAAAAAATAGTCATTTTATTGCTTTGTAGTTTTAGTAGACCAGTAGTAACTGATTTTACCTTTAGTCTGGGCTATGTAACCTCAGAATCTTGGTCATCCAATGAGTGTTAGATATGGGTTCTACCAAGTAGAATAGTCCTTAAGTCCAATCAGTCAAATCAGATATTGCTTGGTTAGTCCACAAAATTTGTGCCAATATTACATGAGCATATTTTGCAAGCAGGACACCATTGTAGATCAAAGGGTTTGTTTTGGGGTTGGTATTTATTTTTCTTCTCTGGTAGCATGTGGAGTACCAAACACACTAACATATAGGATCATCATGTCATTTGAGTATCAGGCTAAGTATGGCCTCCTAAAATAATTAGGGCAATAACTCTTCTCTTTATATTTTGTGGACTAATTTAAAGAGTTTTGGAATTGTTTGAAAGTGTGGTAGAGGTCTGTGATAAAGATATCTGGTCCTGGAATTTTATTGCTGTAGACTTCATTTACTGCTTGTCTTTCACTGGGCTGTTATAGATCTGTTTAAATTGTTTATCTGATGTGAATTTAACTTTTAGTAAGTGGTATATATATTGAAAAAATATCCATTTCTTTTAGATTTTTCAACTTGGTGGACTACAGGTCTTTAAAACATCCTTATAATTCTCTGAATTTCCTTGGTGGATGTTGTTTTGTCATCTTTTTATCTCTAATTTTGCTAATTTAAATACACTTTTTCCATCTTTTAGTTAATTTGTATAAGAGTTTGTCAGTCTTATAGATTTTTTATCAAACAATCAACCTTTTGTTTTATTGGTTCTTTGGATTTTTTTCCATTTTATTGATTTGAGCCATGAGTTTGATTATTTCTGGCCATCTATTCCTTTTCATTATGATTGAAATCTTTTATTGTTCTAGAGCTTTCCAATCTGCTGTTAAGTTGTTAATAGATCTCTATAATTTTTTAATGGAAGCATTGAATGGTATGAACTTTCATCTTAGAACTGCCTTCATTATTTCTCATATGTCAGGGCACACTCATTTTCGTATAATTCTACAAAGTCTTAAATTTCTTTGTTTATTTCTTTCTTGCCCAACTTATTTTATTCAGAAGTGAATTGTTCAGTGTTCATGCATTTGTAACCTTTCAGTTGTTTGTATTGTTCTTGATATCCAGCTTTATTCTCTGGTGGTCAGGTAGGAATGTCAGGTGTTAGTTCAAGTGCTTTTGTATCTGATGAACTTGCTTGGTATCAACAAGCTTGGTATCAGAGCATTTGGTCAATTTTGGAGAAAGTTCTATGGGGTACTGAGGAAAAGATGTGTTATCTTGTGTTTGGGTAAAATATTTTATAAATATCGATTAGGTCCATTTCATTTATAAGTGTCAGTTAGCGCCTGCATTTATGTTTAGTTATTTTGCCCAGATGATCTGTCTATTGGTGTCAATAAGATATTGAATTAATTGACTATCACCGTGTGATGATCATTTTGTGGTGTTTTTTTTTCCTGTATTACTCTTTCATTTGTGAACTACAGTGTCCTTGTGTTTGGTAAATAGATGTTTAGAATTTCAATTTCCTCTTGAAGTGTTTTTCCTTCGATCAGTATAGAGTGATCTTTCTTATATCTTCTGGTTTGTTTTTGTATGAACTCTATTTTGTCAGATATTAAAATTTCTACATAAGTTTGTTTCTTAGGCCCTTTCATTGGAATATTTTTTCATCTATTTACCCTGAAGTGATACCTATGCATGATGTTCTTATTGAGTGCAGCAGAAGGGTGGATCATGTAACATCCATTTTGTTCATCTATGCTTGTTTTACATTTGGGGTCTGGGATTGAGACCATTGATTGATATTGAGAGATATCACCGAGCAGTGTTTGTTGATTCCCATTATTTTATAGTAGTTGTTGGTAGTTGATGGTGAGTATGCGTGTGTGTATGTGTGTGTGTGTGTGTTTGTGTGTGTGTGTGTGCATGTGTGTGTGTGTGTGTGTGTGTGTGTGTGTGTGTGCACCCCTCTTTTGATTTGCTGGTCTCATGTAATTATCATGTTTTCTTGGGTTTGACTAACCTCTTTAGTTTTGTCAATAGTTTCCAGATTTCAGTGTCTATTTTCTCTTATTCAGACACAAGAGTAGCATACATAGCCTTTTTGCTTTATCAGTTGTTTACTATATTCCTGGGATATGCTATACTACTGTGCAACAGTGAAGTGGCTTACTATTGTAGGAAGGAATAAAGGATAGAAATGAGATATATATATATATATATATATATATATATATATATATATATATATATATATATATATATATATTCAGTGTACAAAATGGCCATGACACCATGTTTACTGGATAACAAAATTATTAGACAATTGATTACTTCTCTGAGAAATGAATTCACAAGGTAAATGGGAACACTAGTGTTTGAATTTCAGGAGGTATTAGAGAGGCTTCTAGGTCATGTATGTTAAATGGACAATGCCTTCTTTTGTCTATGACTTCCTCGTCTACTTTCCTTTAATCTCCTTCTTCCTACTTATAGGAAAGTGACTACTTTAGCAATCTGCTATCATTTATCCTCTTAGTTCAAATTCCAGAGAATGTCTTCTTACAGAATTTGCCCTTAAAATCTTCTCAAATTCCCCCATAAAGACAAAACATCATTGTTACCAGTTCTAAGAGAACAGGGCTGCCCACAAAAAGAATACAAGATAAACACATCATAATGTTTCATAAGTCCACTTTGGAACATTGGCAATGTGTAATATTCTTAGACAGAAAAATAAGTAAGGTTGAAAATCGGAGAAATCATCTTGTAGAACCATCTGCCTGCTTGGAGCTGTAGCCACTTTGCGTTTTGGAGATCTTTCCTCATCATCTCATGAATCTTATAGTTTTCTAAATGATTATTTGGTTTGGCAAATTTGCCAAGGCTTAAGTATCTGCTTCATCTTAAAATTATAAAAACAGTAATTTACTTGGATATTAATGGTTATTAATGTGCCACCTGGAAGTTTTCATACAGATGGCTCTGCCTACTTGCCAAAGGCCAATGGATTTGTATATCTTCTCCACAGGACCAAAATGTCCTATAACTAATTGCATATATTTTTCCATAATGAGTGCAAATACTCTACAGCCAGTTAAAAACTGAAATGATTCTATTACTGAGACTGTTGAACCTATAGGAGACATTTCACTTAAATTTTGCTGTTTATTGATGACAAAGTAATTATTTACACAATTCACTGGTAATATAATAGGTACCAATTCTAACTTCATTACTGCTTCTTAGGACTATTCTATTAATGTAATGACTGCCTATAACTTGCACATGTGGGAAAATATTTTAAGAAGTAAATATCACTTTAAGCTTTCATATAATAAGTGACGTTCAAAATACTAAAATCTATTTACATCAGAGACAAGTTTTAGAATTGTGAATAGCATGTGGCAAGTCACATTCACTCTTTAATAAATGACAATTTTACTTGCAAAATCAACACGTGCATATGAATCAATGATAGACATGTGTAAATATTTCATGGAGACCAGAACTCTTGTTTTATGGGCATTAATTTGCTGACTAAACATTTCGATGAGTAATAGTTCTGATTGGAAATTCATTGTGTTATTAACTTTTCCACATATGTAAGGGAAATTATTAAAAGAGACAATATAAGTTAATTGCTAGTGAATGGGTTTAGTTTTAAATTTACACTAATGATTGCTTTTATATTTTTACATTTCTTATATTTCTAAAACTTATCCTTTATAACATGGAATTTCAGTTTGTATTAGGCAAGATAACAGTCACATAGTTTTCTGAAAGAATTAGGAAAAAACACAGTGAAAATTAAATCTCTCATTATATACTAGGGAATTACTTTACATTCCATATATCATTCATGGTGTTAGAACTAAATATAATATGTTTATTGCTTTAAAATTTAGGCTACATTTAATCTCTTACAGTTTTTAATATATACATTTATTTTATTACAGATGAATAAAACAATCTACATAGAGCAGGAAGAACCATGAGACAATCATGAGTTATATAAATGTTACCTTCATAGTTACTTGGCTATTTGTATTTGTCAAACTTGATTTTTGTAAACATCTTTCCTATCTTATTGAGTCTAAATTTTTGAATGAAATTCAATATCTATCATATCTCAACTCTAATAACTTAAATCCTTTATCTTGGTCTAAAAAGATCTTATCCCTTAACCAACTCCACTTCATTGTAAAACCAAACTACCTGGTCTTGAACCCTGCTCAGAGACTTGAGAAGGAATAAAACGTAAATGCCCGAGTGAACTGGTGGTGTAGGTTAGCAGCTTCCAAAATGAAAAAATGACTGGGACAGTTTACTGCCTGAACTCAACACTCTCTCTATAACTTTGGAGCAACATCTTTGGCTTTCTAGCCCAATATCTCTGCCCAACTTATTCACGTGGCAGGAACTATTGAGGACTTGCTTACCCTGTCTTGACAGAGTTTGACCATTGACTCTGCTTGCATCCAAGCTTGCCCATTTTTAGGAAGATTTCTGTCTGTGTCAAAAATTAGGACATTTTGCCCAGTGGCTGGTTTGTCACGTTTGAAGCCACCTCCATAAGGAGGTTCTTTGATGCTCAACATCTTTTTTGAGGTCAGCTGGGTGTTGCCAGGAGTTAACTTGTCTTGTTGTCAAAGAATCTTTAGAATAATAAAAACATCTTCAAATGCCATATTCTGTAGGTCTATGAGCCTTTTGAAGACATTATTCAACTATTTTATCATATCTATAGAATCACATCTATCTGTTAGACTTAGGATATATATTCCTGTGATAAATTAGACTAGTATTTGACATGACCATGATTTGCATCAATATACAAAATTCTATACCAATGACTTATAAATAACTGTCTTTGTGAGTAACAATTAAGGCCTTGAGTTAAGGAGTAGGTTCAAACATCTACCTTTTGTTCTATCCTCCCTTTATATTTCTATATCCCCTTTCTTTCTTTTCAGCCCCTATCTATGTACCTATGGATGAAAGATAAAGAAAAAGAGTGATAACCCTAGTTCAACCTGGTTTTCTTTCTGTATAAGACCAATAATAACTTATAACTTCCTCCTGATGAAAATTAGCATTTGTAGACTAGGAGAGCAACAGAAACCTACCCAACCCCCTGGAGTGAATAGGATGTTGTTCTCTTAAGGTTTCTTCAGGCTGATTTGGAGTGAACAATACCTTAGAAGGGGCCAAAAAATTGGGGAGAATAGTTAACCAAGCCAGGGACTGCATTTGTGGACCAGTTTCTAAATGTTGAGAGATTCTAGGCTTAGTAGGAGTTCTGTGTGGGACAGATTGAAATGCTGGACCAAATGGAATCAGAAGCTTTTTACAGTGCTGTCTAGGATGCTGTCCAATTCTGATGGGTAACAGCAGCAGTCTGGGGCTGGAACAAGGAGGAAGCAGGATGTCAGCATCCAGTATGCTGTGAGGAATGAATCCTATCAGGTCTGATCCAGCATCAGTGTCCAGTTCTTTTGTTCTGAAAACATAATTTCTCACAAGCATTATGCAGTTCTAACATTATAATTGTATGAGGGTGTGTGGCATGTACGGAGCAATTAAGGCTGATTCTCTGCTCATTGTATGAGCCGAAGTAAGATATTTGCAAATTTTCCTTCATGCCATACTAAGAATGGCCTCTAGTAATAATTCACAGATAATCTGTGGCCAACATGAAGCCTCTCTATGCATGAACATTCTTATCTCTCCCAGTATCAGAGCTATTCCCATGTAGTGGGATTAGCAACATAAATTACCTGCTTGTTCTGCAGTTTGAATTCTTTACATCCCAATTGTAGCCCCCTCCCTCACCAACTCCTGATCCCACACCTTCCTTTCATTACCTCCTGATCTCATCCTCTCCCTCATCCCCTTTCCCTCCCTCCCCTAGTCCTTAGTCCCTTCACATCAGATGTCAGCTTATTCAGTGTCCCCTGTACTCCATATAATCTCTTCCTCTGTGGCCTGGCAAGGCTACCCTACACTCTCAGCACTCTTTCATTGTCCAGCGTTGAGTCTCGGTAACTGTCCCTATCCTCCGCTGTGTAGAGTTTCTCAAATTGGGCTAAAATTCACATATAAGTGAATATATACCATGCATGTCTTTTTGGGTCTGGGTTATCCTTACAGTTAAAAAATATAATTTGTAAGGAAAATCAGACTAGTAAGAGGGATTTTATTAATATTTATTTAAAGAATACATATTGAGAACCTACTTTATGTAAATATCAGGCTAATCTAAGAAAACAAAACAAAAGAAATAATCTTAATATATGCAGTATCTAAGGGCCAAGAATATGAGCAATTATTAATGCAATATGTGTGATATTTTAAAAGCGCATCTGAAAATGAAGAAAGTACTTTATAACCAAGCATGTCAGCATGTGCCTTAAAATCAGTACTCTGGAGGCAGAAACAGGCTGATCTTTGTGAGTTTCAGGCTAGCCAAGGCTACATAATCAGAGTCTGTTCAAACAAACAAACAAGAAAAACTGTTTTATACTCTGAAATATAAAAAGATTAATCACATTCTGGATACCTTTATTGTTATATAAAAATTTATTTAAGCTGCCTCATAGCCTAATAGCTTAGCACATTTTAATGTCATTTTGGTCTTAAAAATAATTCATAGGGTAAAACATTTTTGTGTTTTTCCTACTATTACTAGGGCCCTGGGTAAAATATTTTCAAATAGTTCCTTACATTAATTTTATTGAAAAATAATGATGGAGTATAAGAGAAAATTCACTGCTGTACAGGAAGAGAAGCTTGGCTCTCACACATTCTAGCAAGTGACAGCTTTGATATGCTGCACACTGTCAGTAATATTACCCTTAGCTGACATATACATAGCAGGGCCTAGTATCTTTACTCAGCACTGAAAAAAATGTACAAAGAAGTATTAAGAACATTGACATTTGTACTCATTTATGACTTATATCTCTTTTTAAATACATTCTCAATAGAAAATAGGATTACTGTTGACTCATTTACGAAATGAACCCAAATCAAGAACCATTCAACATGAGCTGAGGTATAATGCAGTGGTAGAATGTTTGCACAGGTTCTGTGTTTAGTCCCCAGCATTGCATAAACCAATATTCATTTGCAAATGACTGAATGCACAGCCCATAAGAAGTTTAAGGACATCCTTGGCTCCACGACAATTTAGAGGCCAGCCTGTGCTAGAGGTTATCTCTTAAATTGCATAATAGTGTTCTTGTTTACAGCAAGGGTTAGTGAAAGAGAGACTTTATTGCTTTCTTAAATTTGTCTTTACTCCAAAGATCCAACAGAATTGATGACTTAGATAGGAAGACACAGTGAGATGATGAATATCTCCCTGGACAATTGTTATAATCAGACATATAACATTGATTGCACTGGGGACAGTTTATTCTCTATATGATATTTGTTTTAATAAATGAGTTTTGCAAAAATAATATTTTACTCATTCATGGATACATCTTTTTAAATATTATTGTACTAAAAGTGTTAAATACTGCATTTATGTCATTCTTCTGAAGATCAACATACACAATAAGACTATGTTGTGTAATTGGACTTTTCCTTTGTGGCAATGAAACACAATATGTAAGCTTTGTTCAATTATCCACACATCATTTCTGACTAAAGAATTAATGAATGAGTTTTAGAAGTTTTAACACACTGTCTTACTAAGTGTTTCTATTGCTGTGAAGAGACACCACGACCTAGGCAACACTTATAAAGGAAAACACTTATTTGGGACTGGCTTACAATTTTCAAGATTTAGTCCATTTTCACCATGGTGGGAAACACTACAGGATGAAGGCAGACATAGTGCTAGAGAAGAAACTGAGAGGTCTCGATCTTGATCTGCAGGCAGCAGAAGGAGACTGTGTGTCACACTAGGTGCAGCTAGAGCATATGAGACCTTGATTCCTGCCCCTCCCCATAATACACTTCAATAATCAAGTCTATTAACTCTTTCATCAAGGTAACACCTCCTAATAGTGTCACTGCCTATGGACCTATGGAGAACAATTACATTGAAACTACCACACACAAAAAACACTGGACTGGAGCCGGGTGTGGTGGTGCACGCCTTTAATCCCAGCACTCAGGAGGCAGAGGCAGGCAGATCGCTGTGAGTTCGAGGCCAGCCTGGTCTGAAAAGCAAGTCCAGGACAGCCAAGGCTACACAGAGAAACCCTGTCTCAAACAGACAAACAAACAAAAAACACTGGACTCTTTTTTAGGCTTCATGTTCCTTGTAAGGAAGTATAATCTGATTTCTGTAAAGAACTGCTAGGTTGGAGAAAGTTTGTGTTGTCTTGTATTCTGTTCTATCCACCCATGGCCAATGGTATAGACTACACAACCTAGAGTAGACTTAGTTTTTAATACAATCACTGCTATTATGAGTTTGACCAATACCTCAGTAATATCATATTTTACTATCAAGAAAATAATGATAGACCTAATTAACCTGAAATATGAATGAGAATTAATTGCATTAATACTTAAATTTATCAAGGAACCAAATTAGAAAATGTAAACAACACATTGTCAGCTTCCTGTCTTCTTCCTCATCTTCCTTATTGTTTTCCTTCCCTCTCTCCTTCATCCTTTTGTACAACAATGTAACTAGGCATAAAGATGAATACACTGGTCAGGACACTAGAAAAAACAATCAAGAAAGCTTTTTTTTCTTCTCAAAGTAAATTTGTGAGGGACATTGAGTCTCTTTATGATAATGTAGCTTGGAAAAACTAACTTGAACATGTCATCATTCATTTAAATGCTTGTGAATGTAGGTCACTACAGATATTAGTCACAATTCTTTAATGCAAAGAACAGAAACCAGACATACAAATGGATACCATGATACCTAATTCTCATCATATGCTATCCCATGCCACTGTAGGACTATTGCAGCAGAAGTCTGTCATCTTATTTAAGCCAGTGCCCTTCCTTTGTCATCCTCTGGAAATTTCACTTGTGGCCACAACACCATGCAAGAAGAAGGTACCATATTTGGGCTTCTTTATGCCTGACTATCAGGTTTTTGTATGATTTGTAATAGGCAATCAGAAATTCATTTTGAGATTTTTTAAGATCAAATTCTGTCTATATAATCATGAATAATAAAAATTCAAATTTAATGTAAAACTATCTTGAAAATGTAGCCTATTAGTATATTGGAAAATGGATGATGCCAGAAAATTCTTTGTGGAGGTATGAGGGGATCCATACATGTAGGTCTGGGATGACAAATGATAGACTTGGTAATTCTATGGAGGTTAGGCTATTATTTTGAATGGATAGTGCTTTGAAGGGTTTTTGATTAAAAAATATAGAAACAGAAATCATTAAAAATGACAGTCTAAGCATATTGTACTCCCAGAATTACTATCACAGGTATTCTTCTTCCCTTGATGCTTTCCTCCCTAAGCCAAATCAAATTTTTTACTAAGTTATGGATGTTTGTTAAATTTTCTTTTGGCTCATATCTCACATTATTGGAATAAAATTTATATGTTCAAGATGACTGATCTTGAGTAATAGGCATGAAGATGAACAGAGATGGCAGCAGAGAGAACCATCAGTTGTAACATTTTTATTATAGAAAAAAGGCACTTTCTGCAGTTTTTCTAATACACTACTTCATACCTTCCTTTACTGTTTCCTTGTTAGTAATCCGAGCTTAAGCAAATGCTCTGTCAGAAGAAAACATTTCTAAGACTGGTTAAGTGTTAAAAGTAGACTACTATAGTATTTTATTAACATGATCTTGCACTTAAGTAAATAGAAATGAATAAATTTTGATAAATAGTAAAGTAGAAGGATCCAGAGGGTCCTAGAAACCTACAAGTAGAACATTATGGTAGGCAGATTTGGGCCCATGGGTCCTGCTCAAACTAAGGCACCATCCAAGGACAATACAGGTGGTAAACTTTAAACCTCTACCCAAACCTAGCCAATGGTCAGAACAGTCTCCACAATTGAGTGGAGAGTGGGATATGACTTTCTCACGTACTCTGGTGCCTCACATTTGACCATGTCCCCTGGAGGGGGAGACCTGGTAGCACTCAGAGGAAGGACAACAGGTTACCAAGAAGAGACTTGATACCCTATGAGCATATACAGGGGGAGGTAATCCCCCTCAGGAACAATCATAGGGGAGGGGAATAAGGGGAAAATGGGAGGGAAGGAAGAATGGGAGGATACAAGGGATGGGATAACCATTGAGATGTAACAAGAATAAATTAATAAAATAAAAAAATAAAATAAAATAATTGTCAACATTTGAACAGTACTATCCAATCAGTATCAATTATTATTTTGAGTGACAATGCTAAGCAAAATAATTTTTTTCATCCATTTATTTTATTACACATGCATAAAACAAACTACATACAAAAGGGAGAACAATGTGACAATCATGCATCCTATAAATGTTACATTCATAGTGATTTGGCTATATGTATTTGTCAAACTTGAAGTAAACATCTTTCCTGTCTTATTGGGTTTAAATTTCTGAATGAAATTCAATATCTATACTATTTCATGTCTATTAACTTAACTCCTTTATCTTGATCTAAAAAGATCTTATTCCCTAACCAACTAAACTTGACTGTACAACTAAATAAATTTATATGTGTCATCTTCATCTGTGTGTGTGCTAGATTATAATTAATTCTACCAAAAACATTTTAATGTAAGGAGTAAATGTCCATGTAGTTTTCTACTTTTCTTTTACAATTGATTTATAGTTTCTTGTAAACACAGTGGTTAAAACACTGAAATGTGTAGGGAGATTACAGTAGGTGAACACATATGTACTTATAAAGACAGACATTCACACATACATACACAGAAAGGGGTATAGAGAGAGACAGAGAAACTGAGGTAGAAATAAACTTACAATTGAATTATTAACTTTTGAATAACAAATAGGTTGGCAAAATATTGCAATTAAAACTTTTAAAACCTTTGCTAATAGACTTTTATTTCATGTTATTATTCTTCAGAGTTTTATAGCTGATGTTGGTGAAAGATACTGACATAGCCCAGGCATTTATACACACACAATTAGAAACAGAGCCATGCCTTTTGTTTAGTTTCCAAAGTTCCTGCTATTTATTTTTCCATTGTGTTTATAACTACAATTCATGAATATATGTCTCTGTTTTATGAGACTGCAATTAAAAGTCTATTACTCACTGGTCAAAAGACAAAAGTGTGCGGGTATCCATTAGGCATGCTTTCTATGATGTGTGGATTTGTATTTTTCAGATAAAATATAGGAAAAGGAGTTATGAAATAAGTGGAATAAGAAGTTGAGTACTGAATGAGGGATGGGGTAGTAGATGTTCCTGAAACTCACCTGCTTTATAATATTATCTGTGGTGTGATATTTTGTGTGTGGTGAATGAAAAGGAAACATGTAAATGAAGAATGAATTAACAAAAGCAAAGACTTTTTTTGAGTCAGCATGGACAGTACAAGTAGGATGATCTAGTGAGCAAGAAAACCACGGAAGGCCACATGAGGCAAAGCAAAACTGCAGGGGAGGCTGAGGTCCTAACTTACTAACTATTTCATGAGAAAGGTATTTTAATTGAGCCCCAACTAAATGGAAACTATTTGTTTTCATACTTTTACCTGATATCTTCAATTCATGGCTTCATATTAACATGCCCTCACTGTAAGAAAACCATACGACTGCCTTATACATCATATACCAAAAACCCTGCCAAGCAACAGGAAAGTTGTGATTACAATCAATAAACACATACTTAAAAGGTTTGTCAACTACGTTTAATATATCTTATATGACTATCATAAGAAAAAGTTGTTTTTAAATGGCAACTAATCATGTCCTTAAGGAACAGTCATACTTCTTTCAAATACGTTGTTTAAAAGGCACATTTATCTCTTCCTGATTAGATGAGGGAGTCCATACACTTGGCCCACAGTTGTGAATGTATCATTTCCTTTCCTTTCAAATTTTTACTCTGTTCATAAATGTTTCTTACCATGTGCCTATTTGTTTTTCTTACATTTTAATGTTTTAATAATATGGTTCTTTACTATTATCTGTTTCAAAGTTACTTGAGAAGTACTGTCCTGGAATATATATCCATATCCATATATTCCATATATATTACACACGTGTGTGTGTGTGTGTGTGTGTGTTTGTGTGTGTGTGACACAGCTATATTAGTAGGAAAGGACTTCAACTAAGATTATGTCTCATATTAGAGTAGAAATAACACAAATATCCCAAACAGTATGAATGGAACATTAATATAATTCCTGATTGTTTGATGGTTGTTCTTGCACTATGTAGTTTATTTCATATATGTATAGTAATATAATTGTATATGTAAATTTTTAATAAAAAAAGAAAAAACATCTCTACCCAGATTGTTTGAAGGTATGACTATTGAACACATTTTTTCCCATTAATTAATCTATTGATTCACTTCAAATCCTGATTGCAGCTGCCTCAGTCCTCTCTTCCCAGTCTCACCCTCAAACTCACTTCCACATTTCTGCCTCCCATTTTCCTCAGAGAAAAGAAATTCCCTCATTGGTACCACCTGCTCTGGCATATCAGGTCACAACAGGACTAAGTTCATCCTCTCCCATTGAAGCCAGACAAGGCAACCCAATGACTGAAAAGCAATCTAGAGCAGGCAACAAAGTCAGAGACATCCTCTGATCTCCAATTGGTAGAGGACCTACATGATGACCAATCTCCACATCTACAACGTATGTGTAGGAGGCCTAGGTTTAGCCATGCTCATTCCTTGGTTGGTGGTTCGGTCTCTGTGAGCCCCCATACTCCCAAGCTTAGTTTACTCTGTAGGTTGTCTTGAGGTGTCCTTGACCCCTATGCTCTGTCAGTGCTTCCCCTACTCTTCCATAAGACTCTATGTGCTCCACTTACTGTACAGCTGTGGGCCTCTGCATCTGTTTCCATCAAATTCTGGGGGACCTGAGGTTAGACCTGTTGTTTCCCTCACGGTGGACTTTCCTCTCACCAAGGAAACACAGAAGCTGGAGTTTTAGAGTCCAGTGTCATCTTGGATCTCCTGTGAACAGAATCTTTTAATAGAGAAAAATACAAATATCCCATAAACATTGTAAAACTTGTTCAGCATTGTTATTCATCAGGAAAATGATTATTAAAACTTATTTGAGATTGTTTCACCCCAGTCATAATGACAATCATTACAAAAAAATGAGGGACATTGATGTGCTTCATTGGCTTTGCAGTTGGGCTGGACTATTGTTTTCTCCCTTGGCAGTTTGCATGGCAATTTCAAATACAAATACAACTAGTCCTCAGGAAAGAGGATTCCAGGTATGGTTAAGGTTGATTCTTTGAAGTTATGTGTCCCAACTGTGTTGTTTTCAGAAATAAAATCTTATATTCAAGTTCTGTTGTGCAGAGTCTGGCAATAGCAACTGCTTTTATTGTTTTGGGAGTCTCAGGGATCCTCTCTGAACAAGAACTCAAAGGGATATTTCTTCTTCTTTGACACTAGAGTTTTGGTCAGTCTATGGCTTTTAATGGGACCATTTTAACTCCATGTGGCATAACTTCATTAATATTTCTATTTAACATATACTTATGTTTATTATTTATATTTAATATGAATTTAATATTATTATATATTTGATTATATATTAACATAATATATTTAAGTAAACATAATGTATTTCTCTATGGCCTTTTCAAAGATAATTACCACTATTTAACTCTCTCTCATCTTTCTGTGTATTTCTCTGATCCCTAGTTAAAGAACATCTTGCTATTCTAATTTTCCCTTTATGGCACCCCTGACTAACTTTTTCTTTTCCTAGAGCTTATTATTGACCGAGTCCCTTTCTGCTTTACTGGTTTCTCAGTTTAGTTCATGTAATATATTCATATGTGATAATTTGAGCAAGAATCCATAGATGAGAGAGAACAGATGATGATTTTCTTTCTGGTAGTGGGTTAATAAATTTAGTATAGTATTTTCCGATATCATTCATTTATATAAAATTTTCATGATTTTACTTTTCATTATTACTGAATATAATATGCATGTACTACCTTTTCACCATCCATCTATCAGTTAATGTACATCTAGGTTCTTTTTATTGCCTATCTACTACAGATACAGCAGCAGTGAACATAGCCGAGACAGGTATTTTGGGTATATGCATATGCTAAGCAGAGGTAAAGGAAGGTTGTATGTTTGATCTAATTGTAGCTTTCAGAGAATAACCAGTGGTGCAAAATGGTACTTTTATATTGAGGATATTGACCAGCTAACTGGACCTAAGTCTTGCTCAATGTAAAATAATTCAGAGCTTATACTGGACACTAGCCAACACCCATGGCTATTGAGTCATAGACCCTAAAAGAGAACTTACTGTTGCTGTTTTTTTTTAAACAAATATAATTTAAAACCATGTTCTAAATATTTATCTTTACACAGATAACTGTAGTTTTCAGCCCTCATGAAATAATCTTTTAGCAGATGATACCAGAGATCCAAGGCTGTTTAAAATGCAGAGCAAGGAACTGTGGCGTTCCCAAGCACAGTTTAACCATTTACAGAAGGACCTCTACACCTAAGGCTCAGGGAAAATCACACAAAGGGGAGCTTAAAGATTGCAAGAGGAAAAGGACCACAATAAATTTTATGAGATATTGTCTTCCACACAAGGCAGGGAAGCTGCACCAATGAAACCTTGACAATATGGTTGATTAAGTAGAATTTGCATAATTATAGTACAAATAGGAAAATTTTCACAAGGCCCCATCCTAGATGAAAAAAAAAATACAAGCTACCAGTGGCTACTGAAAGGAGAATCAGTTTATCCAGGGATAAATTCCCTAATTTATTATCCAATCTTAAGTGATCAGGTATGTACATATAAGCATCACTAAATGTAATCAGTACATCACATACACACATATGTACATATATACACAGATACACATGTATATTTATATATTGTATGTGCATAATGTATATTTACATATGCATGTATGTATAAAATGTATTACACACATATATGTATATTTATATGTGATCTATGCTAAAACAATCATATAACATATATGTAAATAAGTTTTAAAAGTTAGAATACACATATTCTGTATTTAATTGTCTTTCTGAGTCATAATGTACTTCAAGTTATAATTTCAAGATAAATCCCCTTTTCTGAAATTGTGTACCCTAAGTGCTCTTTTTCCAGATTTGCATGAATTTCTTAACTTTTTTGAAAACTTAAATATTTATTTGTGTGCATGTTTGGATTGTGTGTGTGTGTGTATACACATAAGCATGCACATACATGGTGACCAAAGGACAACCTTAGTTGTTTTTTTCTCAAGCACTCATAATCTTGCTTGTTAAGGCAGAGGTTTTTGTTAAAATTGTTTTATAAAACTGCATCTGTTTCTCTTAGATTATCTCTTAACCTGACTATAAGACAAATAATTGAGACTCTTATAATACAAGGTTTCAGAGCACAATATGAGCAGTTTAAGTCTGTTCTTAGTCTCTATGCTATTTTGTCTTATTCCCAGAAAACATCCCAGCAAATACTTGCAGCTAATTGGTTTCCTTGACTTCAGCTTATTCCTTGAGATCTCAGAAGCTGCATCCTCTTCTAATCCCTCCTCCCCTGGCTGGCAGGAAGATAAGTCCTATTCTCTCTCCTGCTCAGTGATTGGCTGTAAGCTGTTTTATTGATATATTAGGAGGACAATTGAGAAGCAGAGTTTACACAATATTTAGACAGTAAATTCTCAGAACAAAGCTTGCAACCAAACATGAGGATATACAGAAATCAGCATTTAAACTACATCATAGCCTTATGCCTTCATTTCTTGTTGGTCTAGAAAGACTAACCTGCATCAGCCTTCTCCACCTTCACAGTATCGGGATGTAGACCTGTAGCACCAGCCTGGCTTTAATATGAGTTCTAAGAAAACAAATTCAGATTTTATTTAAATCACATGCAATTTACTGATTTAGCAATCTACCCATCTGCCCAGATATTTAAAAGCTTCTTGCATTTTTTTTTTTTTTTTACTTTGCAAGGGATTCTATACCAAGAACTCACAGGCAGGTTATATGAGACACTAGCAGTGTCTATACTTAAAGCAGTGCCAGTTTAGAGTCAAGGTCTCTGCAGGTGTGCACTTGGAAAGTCTCTGTCATTGACTTGCAGACTGCCATCGACTACATGTGTTTTTATGCTACTCTTTCTACATGTGTCTTTGTTCTAATCCATCCTTATAAAGACATAAACACAGAAATTAGTTTTACATTGGTAACATCTTTAATTTTTCTCAGCTCCAATCATAGTTGGAAATATATTCGGAAAAGGCACAATGAAGTATACAACACCTATGCTAATATTTTATTTTCTTATTTTGCTTCTTCTAAAAAATATTTGCTAGCAGCTTTTGGAGTTCTTTCTAATAATCTAGTCCTTTTGACCTTTCACAAAACTATTTATGTTGATATTTTAGTAAAAACTTTTATCCTTTCTTGTCCTTAGTTAATGTAACCTTCTAGGCATCATATTTGAATTTCATAGTTTGTTCTCAGCTTTCCTTCCTTCTAAATAAAACTTACCTTTGCAGATGTTATGTTGCTTTACATTGTTATGACATTTTCACATCTCCCAACCTAAACACATTCTTGATAATGAACATCTTTTAATATTTCCTGATTCTTAAGTATGTATTAATTATTGGTGTGAGTCATTCAAGAGCTCTGGACATGTCGCAGTTTATGGTCCTTGTGATGGTGTCAATAGAATCACCTGGTATTAAAACTTTATGTTTAAGTATTCCTGTATTATTTTAGTAATGTTATTCCAACAAATATTTTTACTTTGAAACTTTAGCCTAGAAAGCAAAATTCTATATATTGTATAAAACCAGTGGGCTAGGGTTTAATCATGAAAAATAAATTCCTAAGTCCCCGTTCTAGTTACTTTATATGTGTGTAACAAGAAATAACAGATCATGAAGTACCAGATGTTCAGTTATTATTCTTTGAGGAATGTTTCTCTCAGGATATTGACAAAAGTAGAATTATAACTGATTGCATACTAACAAATATGAATATTCATGATCAAGATAAATTTGAAACCACAATAAAAATTAAAAGTAAAACTGTATGTTTAAGTCCATCAAATTAGAAATTGCTTTTTAAAATATAGTACTGGCTGCTCTTAAAGATAGTCTGAGTTACAGTCCTAGCAGGAAGAGAAAATTCTTTCCTCACAACCTAAAATTTCAAAGAATTAATAACTAATATTTATGCATCTCAATCTTAGAAAATGTCTTCTAAGTTTACTCAGAATAGGAAGTTTATACTGAAGATTTTTCAATAATAAAAATATAAATAATTCAAGTATCCAAAGAGTTTTAGCAGTTTAGACCAGTTATAAAGCTCTTCCTAAGCATGCAGAATATCTTCAATCCCAAGGAAAAAACATCAATCTCCAGAGTAAATAAAACAACAAGCAAACCAACTGATGGCAAGTATTGTATTGTTTTTTTTGTTTGTTTGTTTTTAACCAATAGATATTTGGCAACTGTATATTTATTTTGCCGAAGGGAAATATAATAAGATTATAATCAATAATAATCATGTAGGGTAGAGAGTTAAAAGTAGTAGAACTCAAAACAGAAACATATGTCTTATATTTATTTTCTTTCATAATCTTGATTAAATTTTTCTTGATTTTTGTTGTGAAATCCTCAGCCCAACTCAAAAGTCACCAGAGTTTCAATAGTTGTGGCAGGTACAAAGTGAGATGCTTCATGTGTAAGTAAATCAACTCCAAGGGGTGAATGTAACTTTTTCCAACAGACTTCAATTCCAGCCATGTAGGCCTTGTGAAGTGAGTATCAGGAATACAGAATTTTCTTACTCGTGAATATTTTAGAGACGATTAGAAATTTGTTTTCAGAAGCAAGTGAGCTTAAAATTTAATGGTGAATAAATATGACGATAGTTTCAGTGCTGAAAATTTCCAGGAGACTATTGAAGATGATATATTTTAGAAGAGCTCTTGTTGCAAATAATGATACAAATCTTGTGGAATGGACTTAACTCATAAAGTAACCGTAAAATTAAATTAAAAACAAATTACAGGTATGTGCTTGCCATCGAATCATAGGGAATGATGTTTGTGTGGATAGAAGGAGCCTTCGTCAGAAGTTGCTTTATCAATGAAGAAATTTAGAATCATGGAATTAAAAAAAATGGGTGGGCAGGCTCATAGAGTGGAGAATACCTGAGAAAAGAGATGTATGAAGGGACTTGAGGTCATGGAAGGGTAAAAGAAGGAGAAAGAAAGAAATCAAATAAGAACAGTGAAGCAAGCAAAAGGATTAAGGCATACACTTTATCAAGTAACTCGAGTGCCTCCACAGCTTGCAAAGAGTTTCACTCTATAGTATGTGGAAAGCATTACCACTGAGAGTATGACGAGAACATTAAATATAGCCTGCAAACCTGGATGAAGTTTGTGAAGACGAGGCAATCTATAATTTCCATCCTAGACATGTGTCCTGAAAGTGTTTATAGGTGCACTAACAACGATGATTTTATTACCTAGATGGGCTTTTCTGTATATAATAATTTTTACAACATGATAAAGTATCAAAAATGTACAGCAATGACATCAACATTCAAATAAAAATTCAAAATTCATATCTGAAATGTATGGTCAGATATTTTATGTATTGTTTGAAAATTTTTGTTATCCCTCCAATGAACATCTATCTTGATTCATCTAAAAAAAGGGAAAGTATGTCCTACTATTTTAAAAAATAGAGAAATAAGGAGTTTGTATTTGCTTTTAGTGTTAAAACATGGCTTGGTATTGAGAAAGTAGTCAAATTTTAGACATGTGAAGTTATGTCTTGAAATTCTTGATACTTCAACATCTTATAAGATAGATAAACAATTTTTATTTTATTTTATAATAAAATTTGATAGTCTCAATGACTTCATCTGTAAATAGAAATGTATCAGATTCATGAGCTAAGAAAGCACTACCCAAATCTTTGGCATTTGAAAATGTTAATGCTGAATGCAAGAAGGTGATCGGGCCTTTTAAGGCAAGATCAGAACCAACAGATTAAATTGATTAAGAATACAGCTGATATTGAATCTCATTCATACGATGTTACTTTAAGAGAACTGATCTCTAAAGGTTTTAGGAAAATCAATATACTTTAATTATGGTAAGCAAGATCATTCCAAAAGGAATTGTAGGAAGACTAAGCTAATTCCAAAAGAAGACCTAGACCTTCAAAATTTGCAAAAGATGTAGCAAAGGCCAGCATTGGATTAATGGATATAGACCAACAAGAAACAAAATGAGTAACTACTTGTCAGGAAATGCAAGATGGGGCCTCTCTCCATCCCTGATACTGATTCAAATAATCCATATCAGGCCATCAGCAAAGAAACTACCAGAAGAACAATTAAGCAATACTGCTCTGAAGATAGACATTAAAAAAGCAGATATCAAATCAGATTAATTTCTTTTATTGTTTGAAAGATTTACTTATTAAACATTATTTATTTTTTACTTGTATGTTTGTATTATTACTCATTTATACAGTAAACTACCTATAGCAAGAAGAACCATGACACGTCAGGCATTATATAAAAGTTATATTCTTAGTGTTTTGGATATTTGTATTTCACAGCCTTGAAGAAAACATCTTTCCTATCTTTGTGCATCTAAATTACTGAATGTGAATCAATATCTATCATATCTCATCATTATCAACTTAAAACATCTAACTAGTCCTAAAAATATCTTAAACCCTAAACAACTAACTTTAGTTGTAAAACTAAAATATCTGGTCTTCAACCCTTCAGAGATTTGAGAAGGAATAAAATTGATTACCTTGATACACTGAGAGTACAGGTTAGTAATTTCAATAGATACAATAAAGCCAGAGGGGGCAAAGCAACAACAACAAAAAAGCAATCAATCAAACAAACAAACAAAAAACCCCAAAATCAAAACAAAGAAAGAACACTCCAAGTTGTGACAAACTTCTATAGACAATCAGAGGTCAAAACTAAAGGTATTTATAAATAATAATGAATTCAAAAGTATGGTAGAAACACAAGCAGATGTGGCAATAATTTCACCAAATTCTTGGCCTCTCGATTGGCTCTTCGATTCAAGGGGCTGGAATTTTACTCCAGGTAAAGCAATGTGTAAAATGTCTATAATGAATAAGACCAGAATGTTAACTAGGAAAATTAAAGCCATACATGGTTAATATTTCCATGAATTTTTAGGGAAGAGATATTTTGCAACAAAGGGAAACATGGACTAGTAGTTCACCAACTTCGAGGACAAGCCATAAAATAGGGGGTGTTCTTGATGAAAGATGTGGTTCTATGCTCTGCTTCCTCCCTCAGAGCATCCATGCTTTACTGTACTTAAGTCTGGGAAAGATAAGGTGGGGCCAGAACAAGTGGGTCTGAATAATCCTGGTTCTGAGGGAGTGCAACGGGGAGAAGTCCTCCACAGTGGTCAGTGTTACAGCTCTTTTGAGAGTAGCCATCCCACGTGGGTGTGCTTCTTCCCTTCGAGGTTTCCATGTACTGAGCATACCAACACCAGAATTGAGGGAAAAAAGCCTGGTTGGGCAGATGGTTCCAAGAGCCCCAGCCCAGCACAGAAGGTTCAGAGGGAGAAAGCCTTCTCTGAAGCAGTTATTCAAGTGTTATAGCATTTACCTTGCAGAAGTGGGAAGGCATCACAGGATGGGTGAATATCATTGGTTGGTGCTGGGATGCTGGCAAGGGTTTATTTATATAGAGAGGAATCTTAGGTGCCAGGCTATGTGACTACTCCAAGAATTTCAGAGCCGGGGGCTTGAGAGTACACCTGCCTGGGCATGCTGGCTCCGAACAGGGAGGTAGTGATCATTACTTCTGGCAATCTAAAGAATGAAATTTTGGGGTTTGGATATGTCTCCATCCTGCTCTAGCTGTATACCATATAGCCCAGTGGCAAAGTCTACATGCCCCACAGAAGGTATTGACAAATATTATTAAGAACAGTCACAGACTGTCCAAGTTATCCATAAGCAGCATGCACCAGAGGCTGAATTTATATAGGGAAGATTGAACAACCTGTTTGAATAGAGAAATGGTCTATGACAAAAGAAAAATTACAGCTAATTTTTGAAAAGCTAATTCAAGAGAAGCTTGGAGCTCAACATATAGAAAGTGCTCCCGGCCTTGGAAATCTCCTATATTGGCCATTAAAAAGAAATTTGTCAAATGCAGGATGTTGACAAGTCTGAAAAGAATCAATAAAATCATTCAGCCAATGTATTTCTTACTGCCTGTAATCCCACTACCTTTTTCTTGGTACCTAAGTCATGACCTTTATAGTGATTGATTTACTATAGATTGTTTTTTCCACAATCCCTTTGCATGAATGTGAGAGGGAGAGGTTCACGTTCTCAATATCTACTTATAATAATAATTGTCCAATAAAAGGCATAATTGAAAAGTGTTTCCACCAGAATGTGGAATAATCCTACATTATGCAATATTTTGTGCAACAGCCATTACAAATAACTAACAAGCAATTTTCCCAATCTGTAATTTATCATTATATAGATTATATCTTCCTGGCTGATTCATATAGAGATACCTTAGAAAAGAATGTTTGATGAAGTAAAGAAAAATTTGCCTGGCTGGGGACTACAAATTGTTCCTCAAAAAGAACACAAAGAGGAGATTCTATTAATTATATAGGATATGAGATAGGTCTACAGAAAAATTAGTCCACATGTGGTTCAAAACAGAAAAGACCAAGTGAATACTCTTAATGGCCTTATAACTTGGGCTTGGGAGAATGGCTCCTGAACAGAAGGGCAGTGAGAACAAGGGCTATTCTCCTATCAAGGAAGTAGTGACCTAAGGATATGTCATCAACATTCATAAACACATCCATGGAGTGGGCTTCAAGTAGTGATCTCCACGGATACTAAAATAAATTTAAAAATTTGCCCTGAATGAGATGGGGACTTCCAAGTATTTTTATAGATACAGGAGTCAATAAAGCTGCCTGTGTCAAGTAATAAGGAATGTTCTATGTTGCATCCGGAAAACATAATGAAAATGAATATTCACTAAACAAGCTTTACACATTTGTAACTTCTGTGCCTGTTACCAGATTTAAAAATCTATAGACAGTCAATATGGATTAGAATTAACCTACTGAATGTCAAGTAAAGTTGTAGAAGTATGTCCCCACTCCTCAAGAAAGAACCCTTAATTATTTTTAAAAAAAATTTGGGAGATATTAATTGGATAGGGCCTATAATTGGATTAACTACAAAAAAGCTAAATAACTTAATTTAAACCTTACAGGTGAAAAAGACTTAAATAGTGCAAGAAAATTACCAGCAGAGGGTGAAAGAGAAATTGCTTTAATAGAAAAGAAATTACAAGATGTACATGTAGACCATTTAAATTTAAAGATGGGGTGTATTTAGTTATTTTGATTTTTACTCCTCTCAAGGAATTTTTATGCAGAGAGAAGGTAATATCATAGAATGAATATTTTTAGCACACAGAGTAAATAATTGAAGACCAGTATAGAAAAAGTTTCTGAATTGATTCTGAGAGAAAAAATGAGACTCATCAATTAGCAAGAATAGACCCAACCTAAATTGTGTTACCTTTCACTAATGCTGAAATTGCCTCATTATGGGCAGAAAATTGACATTGACAAAGAGATTTCAGTAATTTTTTGGGGAGAAAATAACAACCAATAGCCCAAGAGCAAGAGACTTCACCAATAAAAAGGAACTAATTGCATTTTCTATCATATAGTAAAAGTGACACCAATTTCTGGAGCCTCCTACATTATATACTGATGCAAATAAATTGTGAAAATAAGGTTATAAATAATAAAAAACAAAGTGACTCAGAGTCTTTACATATCAGTTTAAGTATGAGGGTTGTATGTTATTCTTATACAATTATTTTCCTTAATATAGTTCCTGACTCTCAATATGCAGAAATAGTTATTTTGCTTATAGCAACTGCTAAACTTGTTCAGGATGATTCAAAATAAACTTTAATATTCATTCAACTACAACAAGTGATCAGAAATTGAGATCTGCTTTTGTATATAACACATATCCAATCACATATCCAATCACTACCAGGCCCTCTAGCACAAGAACAACTTCTAAACGGCTAGCTAAGGTTTTTTAGCTTCACAGTCTGTTCTAGCCAGAACTTCACTTAAGTACTGCACTTTCCCATCACATAGAGAATGGACAGATTTTTAATTAAATAGCTATTTAGGAGGTCTTAGGGCCATCAAAAGAGAACATTGCCCCAGGACAGCAGGAAGCAATTTTAAGAGAACCATGCCCTATTCCCAAAAAATGGGTAGGTGGATTTTAGTGTTTGGTGGGTGATGGATATGTGTTGTCAGTTAAGGGGGGTTGGTTGCAAGCTTTATGATCTTGGTCAGGGAGATAACAAAGTAAAGTAGGTTAGATTCAGGGATCTCTTTTTCCATTTACTCTTCTACCCTCTATCCTTATTACTCTTCTATCTATTGTTAAATAGAAAGGAGGAAGAAGAAATGAAAAGAAAAAAGACAGGATATACAAATGATAAAATACCAGGGTATGTTACTGAATCTACTTTTAAACTGAAGAGTGTTCAACAAGCCAAAAACTTATTTATTTCTACATTATATATATACATACATATACATACACATACATATACATACACATACACATACATACATACATATATGTATATATATATATATATATATATATATATATATATATATATATATATATAATTCTTACCTGATAGCTTTCCTATACTTATATGAAAGCTTATTGCATATAGTTTATTTTTGAAAGAGAAAGAACCTTTTATTAGACTAAGGGGTATGGTGGAGGATATTTTGTGCACTGTGTAATCAAATACTGATTTCTCTATCCAGAAATCTGGTCACAGTAAGGATGTTGGCATTGTCATTTCTGTAAAACATCTTAATTTGTGTAAAATTTGTATTTATCAGCTATGATTGGTTAATAAAGAACTGAACATCCTTTAACAGGTCAGGAGATTTAAGGCAGTTCCAATCCCCACAAAGGGTCCCAGGTGGAGAACAGAGAGATGAGAAAGCCACTATGGAAAAGTCACCATGAGAGGAGGCACTGTGAGGATACAGATTGAGCAGGAGCATCGGGGCAAGATTAAGATGGCAGGTAAGGGGCCACATGGCTGGGAAGTAGGACAATGTAAGGATTAGTTGGGTTAATTTAGATTGGGCTAAGTGAGAATCTCCCAAGCTACAGTGTCCAAAGCTATTATTAATAAATAGAATGTCTCCATGTCTTTATTGGGAGCTAGTGTGTGTATTAGTCAGCCTTTGATTTACATGTATTTTGAACTAATGGAAATGGTACTATTGTTTAGGCATTCAGAATGCAAATAAGAACACCACCACCAGTTGTGGGAGCGTGTGCACGCGCGCGCGCGCGCGCACACACACACACACACACACACACACACACACACACACATACAGGGGTGAAAAAAGACGGCAAACTAGAATGGAGCTGATATAAAAGAACTACGTGGGAACCACCCTTTTAAACAAACTAAACAATACAATTTAACTTGAAAAAAAATAAAGGTTGTGTCATTTGGAAGTGAACATATGCATGAAATATGACACAGAAAAGAATAGAATGAGGACCAAACCATATTTTGTTTCTGAGATGTACATTGAATATTTTTAAATTTTATATGCCATTTTCTGATTTGAAGCGATATCTTATGCTATTCTTATATGAAGTAAAGATTTTTTTTAAAGCCTGCTATTTTCTCTATTATTAAATTTTATGTGTATGTTTGGCAATATGGCAGAGGTTCACACGTGTAACCTGAATTTCCTCCTAGCTTGTTTTGTTCTGACTAACTCAAGAAAGAATATTTTTCAGCTTTGTAACACTTATTTCAAACAAAAGAAAAGCTTTTATTTAAACATTCTTTTGGAATACCTGTGAATTAAGACCCTTTTTGTTTATTATTGTCAACTCAGGTAACAGTACCCATATCCTTAGAAAAAGACAGAATACTACCAACTATTTTAGAATTGCACACATTTAGGATTTTGTGAACAACAATTTGAGAGCAAGGGATTGTACCCTGGTTATCCAGAAGAGCAACCTCTGCCCTTAACTGGATAGACAGTCTCCTAACCTTAGAATGACTGCATTTTAGTTGTCCTTTTTTTTTTCCTGTAGAGACACATTTTGAGTAAAAGATTATTTTTTGTGATATATGAAAATATTTTTTCTTCTATTATTAACCATGAAATAGTATCACAATCATATTTAAGTACTCTGTAAAATGAAAACATCTGCTTTATTCATTGTTAGCAAGTGAAACTAGGTTGTCAAGGTTAATTATATTTTTAAAATATATTCTAAAGTTATCCATTTATTCATTTACCTCTTTTTTACCAAAGGTGATGATGAAGCATAAAACTATTAATAACAAAATACCACACACACACACACACACACACACACACACACACACAACTCAGTCTACACCCAGATGCATAGAGTTTAGAGGAGATGCACTTGAAGGTTGTCATATTAATAAAACTCATTAACTCATTTGTTTAATTCTGTCATGGTACAAAAGAGGGGGCTAATAGCATTTCCATACATCAATCAAGAAATTCATGACAGAGACAGTAATCATACAGCTGAGCCTCCTCAGAAATTTCAATTTATGGAAGGAAGAAACATGAGTAGAGTCAGCATGTTCATGTAAATATAAGTTCAGGGAATGAGACGGTGTCATTTTCACATGTTCCAGTATGCTGGAATGTGAAATGTGAGTTTCAGAATATGTGGAGTTTAAAAGGAAAAAGCCACAACTGTAAGAGTCTCATACACTTTTCAAGTAAATCTGGGGTCATTCATCGGATACCAAGCAATCATTAAACTATCTCACATGTACTTTCAACAGTACATAGGAAGAACCAGACCAGGCACCTTTAAATCTTGCAAGTTAGAAGTTCATTTTGATACAATAAGATGAATTCCAGTAAGGTTCTGAACTACCAAAAGAACCATAGAGAATGGAAGAAATGATGGGACTGAATAAAACAAGTTTGGGTAAATGTATAAAAGTATGTATTTCATCAATTTTGTAAGAGAAGAATTACCTTGACCCCAAAATCCATTTTAGAATATATGCGTAGAAAGAAGTTAAGGAAGGAAGGTGCTAAGACCAACTTATTTACGTAGAAAGTGCCAAAAATGTTTCATTAGGCATGTGCACAGTCTGTACAAGTTTTATTATACTACTTCATGTAAGATACATAAATATTATGACAAAATTAAAGTGACAGATTATGATATAATCATGAGAGTATTCAGTGAAGAAGGTGTGAATAGAAGTGATGAAATATAGAGGTAAATAGATGACAGTGGAAAAAATTATATTAAGTGAGGTAACCCAGGTATAAAAAAAGCAAACATTGAATGTTCCATCAGCATTTGAATGACATGGATCATAGTCTTGAATATATGACTTTGTTTCTTCAACACAGAATACCAGTAGAAGCCAGAAAACTAGAAAGATTTATAGCCATTGGGAGAGGAATGCTTTAAGATAGAGCGGATCATAGAACAGTATGAAAGTATAAGGAAGAAATACTGAACATACAAACGTTAAAATGGTGAGGGTAGCATATAGAGAAATGTGGGAGCAGGGGAAAGAGTAAACAAAATGGAATGTGTGTGAAAATACCATTTGAAAAAATCTTGTAAGATTTTATTGAAATTTTTACATCAAAAAGGCTTTTAAAGGAGACACCCTTGGGGGTTAGATGATTGTTTGTAGAAGCCACTAATTGTTAAGCAGAAACTTAGGTGCCAGGATTAGGCAACCTACAAGTCAGTTTATTCAGGGATGGTCCCGACACCTCTGAAACAGGACAAGCTTTGGCCTTTAGTCTTTCTTGTCCCCAAGATCTAAATGATATGGTGCTATTGCTAAGGATGCCACATCTTCATTACATGATATAGACAAATCAATCTGTAACTGATCTGGTTATGTCTTCCATGTTTCCTATCATTCATAGCATCAGGTGTTGCTATCTAGACTGCTGGATGCAAAAGAGAATCAAAGGTAAGTACCCTATCTGCAAAAGTACACTATTGCTTATAGTGAATTAGATTTGAGATTCACTCCACAAAAGAAAACTCCATCCCTAGCATTGTAAAACTCTTCACAAATTTATGACAGGAGAGACAATAGGCCATTGTTAGAATTGAATAGTGCTGTTTAGCTGAATCAACGCAGAATCTAGTTGGTTAATACATGCTTATGTTTATAGTTACAGAAAAGTAGTACTCTCAATCTTAATTGGAGAATTCTCTTTCCAGTCAATGGTAAACACAAAGACTCTTGACTACAAAATGCTGAGAATAATGAACGATGAGAGCCTAGCCCCAAAGGAGACATTTAGAATATTCTCCCTATGTGAAATATGGTATAGAAAAAAGTATTGTGCTGGAAGTAGGGAAGAAGTGCTTTAAAATGCTATTTTTGATACAATATAGCCATTCTAATCATGAACTCAGGATCTATGGATACCCGCAGCAGGTCTTCAGAAGAACAGGCACATCAACAATTAGGTATCAATGAGGAGCTTAGGAAAAGCTGTTGTAGTTATTAAATTATCTGCTACAAAGAAATTCAAAGGTGGGAGGTACTCATTGATTTCATTTTCTATACACTGATGACTCCATCAGGCTCCAAGAGGAAGTTCCATTTTAATGTACACTAATACCCATGCTTAAACTAAAAATTCTTTAAATAAATCAAATGTCAGGCATCTGTGGAAAGTACTGGGGCACAGGACAGGCTGCAGAGAGGGCCGAGCAATTAAGAGAAGTTTCTGCTGTTACTGAATATCTGAGTTCAGTTCCCAGAACCCATGCCAACCATCTCACAACTATTTCTAACTCCAGTTCCTGGAGTTGAGACAGCTTCAGCAGGCATCTGCACACATATGGTGTGCAAGCAGCTAGTATATATACACATACATATACATACACATACACATAAATATACATATTAATACTGCTACTACTCCTACTACACACATACATATACACACACATACACACATGCAAACACACACACACACACACACACACACACACACACACACACACACACACACACATATGGCAGGAACGGATTGTAAACTTTGTCCCAGGTACAGCAGTCTTGGTGGGCTTTGCCCCTTGGAAACACCACAGATAGACTGAATGGAGCCATGCTAGACCAGAAATTCAGGAAGTGGACCACCGGACTCCAGCCCATTTATTGTGTTTCTAATTGAACATTAATGGGGTCAGGGATACTGACCTAGACCGGACATTGCACAGCCCTGAGAGAGATGCAGGCAGAGGAGAGAGGAGAAGGCTGCATCTTTTGGAGCAGTATCACACATGGATTTGGGGAGAGACCAGCTTACAGGCATGCAGCCCAGAGACACCTGGGGACCCATCCAGTGGAACAGATACTGGAAAGTTTACTCTTGTTTCCCTTTAACCCTTTTCCCCTCTTGTATAGGAATCCTGGATTTTATACTAAAGTCTAATTGTTAAGAAACAGAGCCAACATATCTGAACTGGTAGTATATTAATTACTGTTCTATTGCTTTGATAAAAACCATGAGCACGACAAGTTATAAAAGAAAATGTCAAGTTTAGGTTTCCAAAATGATAGAACCTTTGATGGTAGAACTAAGATATGGCAGCAGAATTAATTGAGAACTGATATCTCAAACCAAAAACAAGACATAGAGCTAAAGCACTGGGAATAACAAGAGTCTTTCGAAACCCTCAAGGCCTTATTCCTTCCCCAACAAAGTCCAACCTCCTACCACTTCCCATACAGTTTTACCAACTGGGAACCAAATATTCAAAATTTGAAGCAATGTGAGCCATTCCCATTCAAATCACCACAGGTAGAAATCAGGGGAGTAGGAGCTATCAGTGGCTTTGATAGGAACGAGAGGGAGAGAGGGAGTGAAACAGTAACAAGAGCCCATTATATGCATTGTGCAATTGTCAACTTAGAGAAATAGTTAACAATAGTAAAAAGAAAAATAGGTAAAGAAATCCAAATGATGACAATAAAGATATAGTACCACATGCTTTTATAGGAATGCATGGAAAAGTATAGCCCACATATGCCTTCTCCATCTCTAAATGCATTTGTGAAGGTGTGCCCATTTTATTTAATATGTTGTATAATATTAACAACAATAATTAGTTGTTGAAATATTAGAACACATTAAGAATTCTTCCTGGTATTAAGATTTAGTATCCCTTTGAATGTTCTGGTGTTACCTAGTCACTGCAATAGTGATAGCAAAATAATTGACTTTAATATTATGTAAAAACTCATGTAACCAATAGATTCCAAAAATAAGACAATAACTTGCCTAACTTGGTCATAAGTACACTTAACAAAAACCTGTCTCTTGTCCTTTTTATTACCTAGCTATTAATTTCTGAATCAATAACCCAATGCTTTGTTCAAGGAACATTAAGTGGGAAGAAAATGTTTATCTAATTTGTATAAAATATAGTTTGACTACCAATGAATAGTAACACACACACACACACACACACACACACACACACACACACTGAAATCAAAGATAAAATGGCTTCAGATGAATTGTGTTTGACATAATCTACTTTAAATTCTATTCCATTGATTTAAATAATTAACGTTTTATCTATAAATTCAAGACAACTCAAATGATTTATTCTATAATAATATATTCCAATGATATGAACTTGAAAAACTTCAAAAATGATTATAAGCATATTCAGAGAACTTCAAGAAGATATGAACATACTCCAAAATGGTATTACTGGATTGATTAACCATGTCCCCAATTTTATTTGTGCCCTTACAAAGTTACTATTCACCCCAAATCAACCAGCAGAAACCCCAAGAGTACAATGCCCCATTTTATCTAAGGGGTATTGGGTAGATTTATGTTTGTTTTCTTGGCCTACAGATGCTTGCTTACATTGGGAGATGCTTATAAATTATGATTGATCTTTCAGAGAGAAAACGAGGTTGGACTCAGGGATGTCTCTCTTCCTCTGTCTTTCTTTCATAGATATGGAGATAGAGGTTGAAAATAAAGAAGGGGTTATAGAAATATGTAGGGATGATAGGATAAAAAGTAGATTATTAAACCTACTCCTCAACCTAAGGCCTTACTTGTTACTTACAAAAAAAAAAGTTTTATTTAAATCACTGGTATAGAACTTTGTACATTGATACACAATAAGATTAACTTTGATACATTGATATAGAATTTAAATTTAAGACTAATTTCTTAACACATGAAATAAATTTCTACTCTAATATGAGGCACTGAACCCAAACAACTCAATTATATTATAAAGCTTACTTCAAGTACCTGGAAGTGCTATTGCAGGCTGATTAGGATAATTAAGTAATACTAGCCATTTGTTACTTGATCATGTTAACTACCAGCCTATTTTTAATCACAAGACTATACATCCTAGGTTTAACAGATAGATATGATCCTATAGATAGATAAGGTAAAATAGTTAGATGAAGTATTCAAACCCTCAGAGACCTACAGAATATGGTATTTAAGAAGATTTTAATATTTTAAAGATTCTATGACAACAAGACAGGCTAACTCCTGACAAACATCAGCCTACCTCAAGAAGATGATGAACATCAAAGATTCTCCTTATGGAGATGGCTTCAAATGTGGTAGACAAACCACTGGGGGAAATATCCTAGCTTCTACCACAGACAGAAATCTGCCTAAAAATTGGCAAGCTTGGATACAGGTAGAGTTGATGGCCAAACTCTGCCAAGACAGGGTAAACAAGTCTTCAATAGTTCCTGTTTCAAAAATGTGTCTGTCAGATATATTTGGTGAGAAAGCTGAAGATGATGCTCCAATGTTATAGAAAATTATAGGTGACTGTTCAGGCAGTAAACTGTCTCTGGCATTTTTTTATTTTTATGTTTTTCTTCTCATTCTAAAAGCTGATAACCCTCACCTCTGGGTTCTTTCTCAAGTCTTTGATGGGTTTGAAGACCTGATAGTTTAGTCTTACAATTAACCTAAGCTATTTAGCAGTTAAGATGTGTTTGTATATAGATAGAGGTCTTGAGTTGGCAGAGATGAGAAAGGATAGATATTGATTCTCATTCAGAATTTTAGACTCACCAAGATAGGAAAGATATTTTCTGCAAGGTTGCCAAATAACCAAAATACATTCATATGATCCCTGATTATTTCATGGTTGTTCTTAATGTATGTACTTTTTCTACTTAAGTGTAATAATATAAATGTATATGCCAAAAATAAATAAAATTTATAAAAGAGAAAGCATCATTGATGTAATGGTTCTTGTGGAAAAGACATTATTAGGGTTGCAAAACAAGACAGGAACCAAACCACTCAATAAAAGGTAATGAGGCATTCCTTAGGCTCCATGATTTCATCATGGGAGAGTTTTCGGGTACCCTAAAAGATGTAATCTTGAAATTATGTATACAGAGCAAGGATATTACCACACCGAAGTCAAATATTATGTTATTACATTAGAGCAGTTTTTACTATTTACTATTTTCTGAGAATTTTATACCTGAACACTGACATTAAATCATTTCCACCTCTTTCTTTCTTTCTATATTTTTCTCTATACACCACTTTTCCTCTCAATTTCATGACCTCTTTAATTATTTAAATTAATCAGTATTTGGTAATTTATTACTCTGAGTCCATTTAGTATTTCTCAGTGTGTGTGTGTGTGTGTGTGTGTGTGTGTGTGTGTGTGTGTGTGTGTGTGTTTAAAGATTTGGGTTTTCTATCTAACTGAGAATTGGATTACTTTTTGGGGACTCATCCCCAATTCTCCCCTTTTAAAGCTCTTCATCTAGCAGTAAAGACCTGCAAGTTTCTTTGATCCACCTTGGTATGTCAACAGTGAGAGTATCAAAATATTTATGATTAAATTAAAAAGATTTACTAAATAAGTTATTACTGTATAATATATGTATCTTCATTGATATGATAATATAAAAATATAAAGAGAAAATAAAATAAATTACATATAATTTTTTGTAATAAGTAGTTTCATGACAATTTAAATTAATATTTAATAAATATATATCAGTTATTGTGAGTCTTCAGCAACATCTAGAGGAGGCCTCTTTCCCTTATTTTCTTGTCTCACTTATTTCCTCAACATTACCTTGAAAATAAATCCAGAATTCCTTTTATTCTTCTCTGTCGTCCAAATGTCACCCTTTATTCAACATTATCAAGAATTTTTTTAATTGATGTCATTTTATATATTCAACAGAGCAGGGATATTTTTCCTTAGTGCTAAACAAATCAGGCCATAGCTATCTGCTTATTCCCTCCTCTGCATTTTATCTCCCAGTCTAGAGTTTGGAAAAATACTCTGAAATACTGTTTGTCATGTGGTAAGACCACGTCACCAAAGTAGCAATTCTTAACCTGTGGGTCATGGACCCTTTGAGGGTTTAATGACCCTTTCCCAGGGATCACTTAAGACCAATGGAAAGCACAGATATTTACATTATGATTCATAACAGCAGAAAAATTACAGTTATAAAGTAGCAACAAAAATAATTTTATGGTTGAGGGTCAACACAATACAAGAAACTGTATTAAAAGGTTTTATCATTAGAAAGGTTGAGAACTACTGCTCTAGAGGCTCTGATTTAGTAGGTTCAGAGAAAATTTATGTTTCACATAAGTTTCCAAGTGGAAGCTATTTATTTCAGCTAATAGTGCTTCAGAAAATCATGGAAGTTGAGAGATCTTGAATGCAATCTTTAATCTTTTACAGCATGCACCATTGCCTCCTTACTCCCGTATCTTGATGACTTTACAGTAAGCATCACATTAGCAATTCCTTTATAGCTATTTTGGCTGGTCCATTTTTATCTTCTTCTGGCTATCAACAAGCTATTTCTTGGCTGCTCTGGCAATGGATCACATTTAAAAACTTTGAGGTCTTGTATAACCTGGCTAGATTACAGAAACACCACAAACTTTTAATCCCTCTGGCTGGAATACCGGCATGCCTTTAGTATGCCTCTTTAATCCCAAACAATGACATCTATTTGAGGAGCAGGGAAAGTGACAAACCAAATAAAGATTTTAATAGACTGAAGCAGAGATATGATGTGCTCAACTCTTATGAGATCAGAGATGAAAGAGAAGCTACTTAAGAATAGTGCAGGGACAACTTCCTGAACAGAACACCAACAGCCCAGGCATTAATGTCAACAATTAATAAATGGGACCTCATGAAGCTGAGAAGCTTCTGTAAGGCAGGAGACACTGTCAAGAGAACAAAGCGACAGCCTACAGACTGGGAAAAGATCTTCACCAACCCTACATCTGACAAAGATCTAATATCCAAAATATATAAAGAACTCAAGAAATTTAACACCACCAAACCAAATAACCCAATTGAGAAATGGGGCTTGGAACTAAACAGAGAATTCTCAACAGAGGAATATCAAATGGCTGAGAAACACTTAAAGAAATGCTCAACCTCCTTAATCATCAGGGAAATGTAAATCAAAACAACTCTGAGATTCCATCTTACACCCATCAGAATGGCTAAGATCAAAAATTCAAGCAACACCACGTGCTGGCGAGGATGTGGGGAGAAAGGAACACTCCTTCATTGCTGGTGGGAATGCAAACTAGTACGGCCACTTTGGAAATCTATCTGGTGCTATCTCAGAAAAATGGGAATAGGGCTTCCTCAAGACCCAGCTATTCCACTCCTTGGAATATACCCAGAAGATGCTCCAGCACACAACAAGAAAATTTGCTCAACCATGTTCATAGCAGCCTTATTCATAATAGCCAGAACATGGAAACAGCCTAAGTGTCCATCAGTAGAAGAATGGATAAAGAAACTGTGGTACATATACACTATGGAATACTACTCAGCTATTAAAAACAAGGAATTCCCGAAATTTGTGGATAAATGGATTGAGCTAGAAATGATCATAATGAGTGATTTAACCCAGAAGCAGAAAGACTCAAATGGTATATACTCACTTATATCTGCATATTAGCCCAAGGGGCATGTCCCACGAAAGCCTTCACTTACCAGGAAACTGCGACAGACGGGAGGACATTCTAGTGGGACTCTAGATGAGAGAACCATGGGAGAATGGCAAAGTAGAAGGATCCAGAGGATCCTAGAATCCTACAAGTAGAACATTATGATAGGCAGATTTGGGCACAGGGGTCCTACTCAAACTAAGGTAACAGCCAAGGACAATACAGGTGGTAAACCTTAAACCCCTACCCAGATCTAGCCAATGGACAGAACACTCTCCACAGTAGAGTGGAGAGTGGGATATGACTTTCTCATGTAATCTGGTGCCTCACATTTGACCATGTCCCCTGGAGGGGGAGACCTGGTGGCACTCAGAGGAAGGACAGCAGGTTACCAAGAAGAGACTTGATACCCTATGAACATATACAGGGGGAGGTAATCCCCCTCAGTCACAGTCATAGGGGAGGGGAATAAGGGGAAAATGGGGGGGGGAGAATGGGAGGATACAAGGGATGGGATAACCATTGAAATGTAACAAGAATAAATTAATAAAAAAGGGGGAAAAAAAGAATAGTGCAAGTGCAGGGAGAAAGAAAGAGTTGAGTTTGGTGCAGTTCACTTGAGTCAGTTGATTTCATACAGTCAGTGTAGTAGGTCCAGTTCAGTTCATGGAGTTCAGAGGCAGAACAACTCATTGAGATGTGAAAAGAAACTGGTTTGACTTAGTCAGCTTAGAGGGGAGTTTTAAGTCAGATTGACTAAGTTGAAGCAGCCAGCCAGAGTTCAGAATGAACTAAAAACAGGTGAACTTACTCAGCAGTAAGTCTCGGAGACTGGCACAAATCTAGCTAGGTTAGCAGATCGAGGCTGAAAGATTATATTGTCAGGAGGGGAGAACGTTCCAAGCCCAGGCCTAGGAGTAGTTAGAACAGCAAAACAAATGTTCAAGGCTCAACCCAAGCTGTGTACTTGCACAGCTTGGGTATGGCTCTCATTCCCTGCCCTTGTCTGAGAAAATAAAAGCCTCTGAGGCAACAATTACAAATAAAAGTTACTCTTACACTGTCTCACTTACTAGAAAACATATTCTCTGAAGATGTGTTTGGTTTTTTTATTTCTATCTATAATGCTTAAAATATTGTTTGGTCCACTGTAAATTATCATTATATATTTTATTTAGTGAATATGAATTTAAGAATGAGACAGTCAAGAACACACAGGGCAAGGAGTTATCAACTCAATTGACACGTCATCCTTCTCAGGAATGAAAATACTATGTTCAGAATGATTGATTAGTAGCATAACTATATCTAGAAATTTTGGTGTTGCACTACAAGGATTTATTGAAGACAGTTCATGAAGACATCCACTGCCTAGATGTTACCCAAATTTTAAAATCCCAAAGATAAAGATGATGTTTACTATTAGTATACTGTTCAAATAACTTAACCAGAAAGAAGAAACCTTATCGGGGACTGTTTTTAAACCCTGGTTCCCAGATGTGGACAAATAGGCAAATTTACAAGAAGACCTTTCCTAATGCATCAGTTACAGCTCTGCTAATGTTAACTCCACCTGCACACTTGCTAAAGCCCTAAATGTTCACCATTAACTTAGAAAGCCCATAATACTCTCTCTATCTCAGATGATAATTTTCAGCTAAATTGCACACTAGCATGCCTACTAAACTGTGACACACAAACATATCTGCACCTAAAGTTCTCCTCTTTGTCTCTGGCTCTCAGTGATGTTCTATTAGTAGCCACTGACTCAGCAAGTAGTAACATCATTCACACTTGAGAGTCTCCAAGCAAGTCCAATTTTCCATTTCTCCCTCTTAAAACATTCTATAGATTTTCCCCTCTAAAGTTCTCCTACTTTATGCATCTCTTCTCCTTGACCATGATAAAATATCCTCTCTTTAGAAAGGATCTTCTGATCCTTCAGTTGAATTATATCCCTTATTTCTATTCCTCTATTCCCATAGAGACTGACGACTGAATCTCCTAACACACAACACATTATTTGTGATCAACTTTTCTGATTAAACTGAAAAAGATCTATCAATAATTAATCTATATAGCATCATCATCACCATCATCATTTTTTGAGGAGAATAGCTAAATATAACTCTCCTCATTCTAGAGAATACTATAAGTTAAATGTTTGACAATAAAATAATTAAAAATAATTTTAAGATTTTACAGAAAATTTAGTAACAGTAACTCAGAATAATCTGAAATAGGAAAAAAATCTGTTTTCTAGAGAGTAGAACTTCCTTTTGTAAATATCTGAAGATTTGTAGATTTAGCTATTTAGAAAAGTCAAATCAACTAAAGAGAATCAAAGTAATTCTGGAACAGAATTTCTCAGAATGGCCTAAATGTTCTGCTTTTCCTCATTTCTTTCCAAATTCCAAGCCCCAGTGCAGCACTCAACACATGCCTAAGCATCTTTCCTGCTGTGCCAGAAAATGAAGACAGCATTTTCATTTGCGGTGTAACTCAGAACTGCACTGGGCAGTCGTCCCAGGACTTAAGATAAATCAGGAGACTCAAGTATGAGTAGAATAAGAAGGCAAAGAGATGCGATGTGGGGGAGAAGTGAGGAGGGAAGAGAAGAGGAGAGGAAGGAGGAGAGAGTAGTGACTCTATGACTGAACTTGATATGAGAATGTTTATCCACTGTAGGTGATGTTATCTTTGGGAAGATAGTCCTAGATCAGAAGGAAAACGAACCTTTTCGAGCCACTGGATACAAGGCAGTAAATACTTCCCTTCCTTGCTTCTAACCTCTGGTTCTGCCTGAGTTCTTGTCATGACTTTTCCCATTGATCGAACTGTGGTCAGGACTTGTAAGCTGCATAAACCCTTTCCTCCCTAAGTTGCTTTTGGTTATAGCATTCACCATAGCAATAGAAAGCAAACCATGACAGAAACCATACCTGCTAAAGTTCATTGGACAAGATACAAATCAAATCACATTTTTTTGACAAGGCCTTGGAGATATCACTCAGAAGCTAAGAACACTCATATGGTAGCTCACAACTGGTCCTTTTCTAGTTGATCACTGGGAAAATCAGAACAAGAACTCAAACAGGAACAGAGGTTAGAAGCAGGTAGGAAAGATATCTACCAACTTGTATGTCCTGGCGTGAGAAGCTAGCTTTTCTTTATGGTCCAGGACCATCTTCCCAAGCATGGCATCACCTACAGTGGATGGGCACTCTCATATCAGTCCTTAATGAAGAAAAGGACAAACAGACAGGTAAATCTGATGAGAGAAATTTCTCATTTCTAGTCCCAGGGAATATAATGCATTTTCTTGCATTTTTAGGGACTATACATGTGTGATGTAAAATACCCATTCAGACAGATACACATTGACATAAACTCAAAGTAAATTAAATGTTTTTAAAAATAAATGTTTATGAGAATCAGTGTTCTTCTTTTCTCAGTGTCTATGCTTCTTTGGGTGTACCAGATTGAGTTATCTCTGGAAGCCAGGGCTAGTAGGTAACTTGAGAAGCAGCTCAGGCTTTCCTTTTAGGATCAAGGTCTTTCTTGGACAGCTTGTGCTACCCAAGCCTTCTCTCACAGCAAATTCATCTTAGTGGAAGACCTCATGACACTTTGTTACCAATTTAGTGAAAAAGTACATCTGTTGTGTGGTAAAGAAGTTTACATGTTAGACCTGGCCTCTTGCTTCAGTTAAAATAGTCAGGAAAGAATATCTTAGTTTGGAGAACTCAATTTGAACGGTCGAGGCTTTTATTATTGGTAGAACAATGTGATTTTTCTCCTGGATAATAATGTATCCATAATTCCTTACAGCTTTAGTGTCATGGAATATGCCATCTCTACACTGACAAAATATGGGCCATTTATTTTGTGTATAATGAAAAAATGCAGACATTTTAATTCAATGAGGAATACTTAAAGAAATGGTGAGTTTCTACAATAGTAACTGGTAGTTACTGCATCTTTACCTGAAAATCAGAAAGTAGAGGTGAATAAATATTTAAATCAAAATTATTTATACTTTATAGTATTTAATAATGTACAGACATATTTTTGAATACAGTAGAATATTGTATATTTCAATTCCAAGAAAAAGAAATATAGCAAACTTGATATGTTTAATTTGGTAATACGTTGTGAAATGCATTTTATATTTTATTTTGGCTCTGAAATTAGGACTATCTTTTGGAGATGCTTTTACAGAATTAGAATTATAGACACAACTGAATTTTTATTATTTGTTTTCCTCCCTAGACATTCCATCAATCATCTTGTGTTGTCCTTGGTATATCCTCCTGTATTTCCTGTCTACTTGGAAGATTTAATTTTGTCCTTTTCATTCACACAGATAAGAGAATTTTGGGACTGGAAAATTTCTTGAAATCTGTTTTATTCAATCTCCTGACATTGAGAATGAAACACAAAGTTTCAGGTGTCTTAGGAAGTCTTTTGCATACTCACTTCCCTTTACCTAATATAATTCAATTGCTCTAGCTGTGGAACCAATCAAGTAACATGCTTACCTTTTAACCTTCCCTCTATCGAGAATACTGAATTCACAGATGCTGTCTGTAGCCACTCACTATCAGAGCCACTAATAATATCTAAAAGTGACTGACTATTTCATTAACTGCTTTGATTATGATTTCTCTGTTTGTTTCTTTTCATATAGTCTCTGCCTTCCTTATTCTCCTTATTTGTACATGAACTTTTTTAAATCTTTCCACCCAGTGTGGTAATTACATACTAGGGGAATAATAAATATTTATGGAACAAATGAATAAAAACAGAGAGTTGAGTAATCAGCCAATATACCTACTGAGGGTAAAATCTCATTACTCTGGCAAAACTTCCTAATTTCATTTAAATGTTTTGACTTCTATAACACAATTCAAGCTGAGAATTCACACATGGCACTCTGCTTTCCATGATGGCCTTTTTAGTTACTGAAGGGAATTACGGTATTAGTGTTCTTTTTCAGGTTTTTAGACTTTGTTCACTGAGTTTCCTTGGCTTCTCACCACTTTATGGACCATCCTTCACAATGAATTATTTCTGCATTCTGGTTTATTTTTGTTTTACTCTACACCATCAATTAAAATAGCCACTTTTCCTCTCATGTGTATCTATCTTACCACTGTAAGATGTACCTTAAATATACTTTCAGAACACTTAAGTGTGGAACATGAGTTTATTTGTACAAGGCTGTATCTTTACTGTTCTTATTTTTCTTATTGTTGCATAAGACAAAATACCCATGTGCAGGGGCTATATTTAAAACTGATATTATACAAAAGAAGTGTGTGACTGTAGACAAGTTTCTATATTTTATAAAACTTAAGAGCTACAATGCGGAAATTTAATTAATTTTCAGCTCAGGTTCATAAACGCCAGACATAAATGTTAAAGTGGCAAAAATACTGAGCTCTGTGTCTCTCCAGTTCACTCTTCTCACTCCACAAATTAAACCCACCAATGTGAAAATGCCAAGTGACCACTGAACCATTTCCAAGTTAATAACATTTCTGTACGAATCCATTTGGACTTTTGCTACCCCTCAATCTGGAACATTTAATCATTTCAAACCACATTGGTTTGATTAGAAATGAAATGCAATGGCATTTCCAGGATGCAAACTCCACAAACTGGATTCAATTACCAAGTAGGAAGAAGGTGCTTCAGAAATAACTTGCTGTTGTCCACCATGATATTGCAAAATGCTTAAAATGAAGGTGATGATAGCCATGTCCTGTGACAGTCTACCTTTACCTTAATATGTCAGATGTCTGTTTCTGGTATCACAGCTAGAAATATATCAAATGACCATGGATACAAAGCATAAAGCTGGTACCTCATCCGCTATAGTTACAGAATTTTCAGAGGAATATTTACTCTGATGATATTTTAAATAATGTTTTGTATAACTTTTCTTTTCAAAGGTATCCATAGATATTTCATGTAATACAAGACAAAGCACACAAAGAAAATAGCTCATTGGAATAATGAGTTAGGAAGCACTGCACACACTTCCTTGCTGGACACAAGCCCTGTATACTAGAGATTTTAGCAATTGCTGTAGAAAAGACATGTTTGCAGAGACATCTCTCTCTGAGGTGTTTTTAAATCAAGATTTTTTTTTGACACAGCAATTTAAACACTATTTTTTTCATTATTATAAGTCAAGAAGTAATTATGAAAGTAGAACCCCTAAATGTTAGGGTTATATTTTAAAGAGTCTGTTGCACAGGTAAAAGAAAAGCTGGTAAGCTTGAGAAGCTATTATTTATGAAGCAAAGATGAAATGAGCAATTCTGGAAAGCTAATGTCATCTCTAGTAATTTTGGCATGAAAGCCACCATGAGACCAAACGGAAGAACATGGTAGGTTTACTCAGAGAGTTGGCCCATTGGAGGAAGTCTCCAGCTGCCACAGCCTACAACAGAAGGGAAGCTAGTACCAGACAGCCCACTCTAGGCAGGGCCAGACACCATAAGTTTCCCTGTTATTGCTGCTTCTAAAGCTTGGCATATTTCACACTGGTTGATCACAGCATGGTTTCTCTGGGACAGGGCTCTAGTAAAAGTACTCCGTGTGTCTCAGAAGAAAGACAAATGATATAATTGCCACAAGAAAGCTAAGTACCATCATATTAGCATTTTGTGGATTCCAGCTGGGAAATACTAAGCTGTTTTTTAAATAGCAATTGGTGGTGAAATACATTTTCCATTATCATATTTGATGATTATGATGCTACTGAATGTCTTTCATGAGGAAGCACCCCCAATATTCTAACATTTTATAATATATGTGTGGCATTTATTAGAAAACTGTATAGGAAAGCTAATCAATACTTTCATAGTTAAAGCAAGCATTTCTAAAATCAGCACACTCAGAGTAGTGACCGGTGGCATTTGCCACAAGTTTCTTCTAATCAGATTAGGGACTGTGCCTTCTTGTTGTTTGATGATGTTCAGTTAGCTGATGTGTTTACCTCCATGTCTGTGTCTTTCACTACTTATCACATGTATAATTCCAGCCTTGGCTCAAAACTCAGAGCCATATGGACATTTATGTTCACCTGGTTCAAGTATGCCTGATTTATAATGCTTGGAGACGTACAATAATTTAGACTAATGGTAGTTGCAAAAAGAATTAGATGAGGGAACCTAAACAATATTATTGATGGATTACAAACAGGTTTATTTAACAAGCATCTTAGACACCTGGAGCCATTAGCAATATGTAGACCATCTGTGTGATCTTGTTTACATCCCCTTTTCTTCACCAGGGATTTGTAAACACTCTCATCCTTCCTTACTCTCAAATTCTTTTTCATTATATTCTCTCAACTGTTGACATTTATTAAAAATCTATTATATAGCAGATTCTCTGCATTCCATAACGTTTTATTCATTAAATCCATATTCAAGCATATTTTCATCTTTTATTACAGACAAGAAAGAGGTGTTCATAGGTAAGCATAAAGCATAAATAAATATTAAGACTTACATTTGAGTTACATTGATGAATGAATCATGGCAATGCCTCTGAAAGCTTTTCTTCTTATTATCAAGGCTTTACTGCTGTTGATTTATTTAGTGGAGAATTGTTTCTACCTGTTTTGCTGCCTTTACAAGAACTTTAATTTTACAATATTATCACATATCTCTTAATTATGGGAGTATATTCTGAGAAAAACATTATTGGGTGATTTTGTTGTTAGGCAGACTGCACATATACAGACAGAGAAACTATAGGTCAATCATTCAATATTACAATAGCTAGGAAATTGATAGAAAATAGAAAAATTTCAACTAAATTCAACACTAATTTGACCACCATCATAGCTGTGCACTGTCACCTACTGACTCAGTTACTCAAAGTTTCAAAAACAAAGAATTAGTTGTTTTTATGATTAACTTCTAAACATATATAACACTCAATGTGGATCAATTTGCTTTCATACTACATTCTTTTGCTACGGTTTGTATTTCTTTTTATTTCTTGGTACATTATGTACTATTTCTACCCAGAGTTCAAAAAACAATAAAAAATTACGATATTCCCAGCATAACATTATTTTGATGATTAAATCAGATAATACATTAAAACTTTCTAGGATTGAGATTGTATTTTGAGTGTTTAATAGTGATATAATCCATGGAAGAACACAATACAGACACAGGAAGCCAGTAAACTAGAGAAAGAGTAATACTGCTACTTGAAGTGAGATTTTAGAGACCACTCAGTGCCTTTTACATTACAATATTGTCATTTTGGGCAAAATATCCAACAACAACAGCAATAAAAATGTTTACCTACTGAAAATATTTATTGTAATGTTAAAACAGTAAATTTGAGAAATATAAAATATTTTAACTATTGTAATTATACCTTATACATATACATATACATATGAATCCTTTGTAATAAATTGTTGATAATGACTAAAATAATTGAAAATAAACTGAAAATTATGGGTATGGGTTTTACTTTGCATAATTTCATATTTACCTAGCCTACCTCAAAGAGGATGATGAGCATCAAAGAACCTCTTTATGGAGATGGCTTCAAATGTGGCAAAAAAGCCATTGAGCAAAATTTCCTCATTTCTACCACAGATAGAATTCTGCCTAAAAATGGCAAGCTTGGATGCAGCCTGAGTTGATGGATAAATTCTGCCAAGACGGGGTAAGTAATTCCTCAATAGTTCCTGCCTCACAAATGTCTGTAAGATATATTGGGACAGAAGGCTGAAGATGATACTCCAAAGTTATAAAGAATTTGCGTTACTGTTCAGGCAGCAAATTGTCTCTGCCATCTAATTTTGGAATCTACTAACCTGCACTCCTGGCATACTCAGGTAATCAATTTTATTCCTTCTCAAGACTCTGATGGGGTTAATGACCAGTTGTTTAGGGATTAAGATGTCTTCAGGACTAGATAGATATTTTAAGTTGATATTGACAAAATGCTATCGATATTCACTTACATACAGAATTTTAGACTTGCCAAGATAGGAAAGAGGTTTTCTTCAAGAATGTCAAATACAAAGCCAGAACACTAAGGATGTAACTTTTATATAATTTCTGATTGTATCATGGCTCTTCTTGCTATAGGAAGTTTATTCTATATATGTGTAATAATATAAATGTATAGGCAATAAATAAAAATATTTAAACAATCTTTTAAAGCTTTATTTTACCTGTGACTAAATTCAAAAGTAAATTTATACTTATATTGTATAGTGGGAATAATATGCAATAATTCTACATGTGTTACTAATAGGTCATTAATATACAAACATTCATACAAAAGCTAATGAGTTTCATTGGATCTGAAAAAACATTACAAAGACAGCACAAAGTTGATATGAACCTTTTTACACTCCTTGAGGAACAGTACAGGTAGGGTATGCTTGGACTGTAAAAGGCTGTCGCTGTTAAGTGTTGTTGAATAACAGAATTTCTTAGTAAAAGATTAAGAATCCCAATATTCAGACTATACCATACATAAATGAAATCTGCCAGGCTAGTCAAAACCTAATTAGGGGGATTTTTGTTTGTTTTCATTTTTTATTATATTTCTTTTTTAAAGAGATACATTTATATTATTACACATAAATAAAATAAACTACATACTGCAGAAACAACCATGAAACAATCAAGAATTATATAAATGTTACATTCATAGTGATTTGGCTATTTGTATTTGGCAAACTTGAAGTAAACATCTTTCCTATCTTGTTGAGTCTAAAAATCTGAATAAAAATCAATATCCATTGCATCTCATCTCTATTAACTTAAAACATCTGTCTAGATCTAAAAACATCTTAACACCTAACCAACAAAGCTTAGTTGTAAGACTAAACTATCTGGTCTTTAACCCAATCAGAGACTTGAGAAAGAATAAAATTAATTACCTGAGTAGACAGGAAGTGCAGGTAGCCACTTGCACAATGAGAAAATGACAGAGACAGTTTGCTGCATGAACAGTCACCTAAAACTCTCTATTACATTGGAATATCATCTTCAACGTTCTGGCCCAATATATTTGACAGACACAACTGTGAGACAGGAACTATTGAGAACGTGCTTACCCTGTCTTGGCAGAGTTTGGCCATGGACTAATTAGCAGGGTTTTTTTTTTCTTTTTTTAAAGCTTGAACCCTTTGTTATACCAGCAATGAAAATTACAGAAATAAGAAATGTCTCGAAATGTGTGAAGTAAAGACAGAAAAGAAACTTTGCCTTGACATAAATGATGGTTAGATTTGGTGTTTTAAAGGATAAACAACAGCTTAGCTAGTAGTACCCAGTGTGCACAGACAGAGCCCAGGGTTCAATTTTCAGAATCATAGAAAATGAGTGGCTTGCTCCACAACTGTAATGCCAGCACTTTGGAGATAGAGACATGGGTCAGGAATTCAAAGTAATTTTTAGCTACATAAGGAGTTTAATATTTTTAAAAGAATGAAAATGAATCACAGTGATAGAATTTGGGTACTAAAAGTAATATGCATGTTCTGGGTCAGATGGGATCATATTTTACCCAAATTTCAGAGCTTTCAAATGAAAAAGACATAGAAGGGTATTTACTAATTACTGTGAAATACTGAGTACCAAAATGATTTGAAATCAATCACCATATGTCTAAGCAATATCTTGTTTCCACTGACTATATGCAGTTATCGCTAGATCTTATAAGAGTGGATGAAATGCATTAAAACACAGCAATGTAATACAGTTGTTCTGCCATGAGATGCGCAAATTTGAATGAGGGAAGCAGCTGAGAAAGTCCAAATGATTTATTATGCAATTGGTAATCTGAGGAGAGAGTATCAAATATGAATTTTATTCACAGCTAGTTAGGTACCACTTTAGGACATCATGAAAATAAATATCCATTTGCATTTGTGCTTCAGTCATAATGATTATTGGAATCTACTTAGAATCAACATTAGACTATGTCACCCAGGGAAATGAATGTTTTGCAATTAATCAACAGGTTGTACAACTACTTAATTCGAGACAAGAATTCCACAGAGGGCTTGGTGAGTGGTATGGGCCCAGAGTCCATGGCTGAACTTGGCAGGAAGTTTGGGCCCAGAGACTCTAGCTGAACTTGGCGTGCAGTTCGGGTCCTGAGACTCTAGGTGGGCTCAGTGCGCAGTTTGGACCCAGAGTCCCTAGCTGAATTCTGCACGCAGTTTGGGTTCAGAAAACCTAGTTGAACTTGGCAGACAGTTTGGGCCCAGAAAGTCTAGCTGAGCTTGGTGTGCTGTCCAGTCCCTGAGACTAGCTGAACTCGACAAGCAGAGTGTGTGGTTTGGGCCCGAGACCCTGACTGGACTCATTGCTAACTGTACTAAGTGCATGGATTATGTCTGGAGACCAGTTTGGGTCCAGAGATGTGAACTGGACTCAATGTTCAGGCTGGATCCATAGATGCTAACTGGACTCAGTGTGTGTGTGCACTTTTGGCTCCGTGACAATAATCTGGACTCTGTGAGTGGTCTGGGTCCCAAAACGCTACTGGGTACCACCAGAGCTCCAGGACTAAGAAAATCTCCGGGAGACAGAGAGTGGAGTGGCCTCTCCTGCCCAGCCTGCTTCAGTCTCTGGAGAGCTCTGGTGCCAAAAGGAGACTCAGAAGGCTGTGGACACTTTGCCCTGACCCAGCACACATTCTCAGACCTAGGACGATTACAGGACCCACAGTACAGGGGAGCTGGGGATCACTTTTGGTGAGAAATCCAAACTACAGGGCTGGCCTCCTGACCTCCAGATCAGTGAAACATCAGAACTTCTAGCCTAGGGAAATTCGAGAAAACATTTTAATCTATCCTCAGACTCCCTGCACTCAACTCCGGAAGCTATCTCCTAAAAACAGAGACAGCAGGATGACTAAAGGACAGTGTAAAATCATATGCAAAAAACCCCAAAACAATATAGCATCTCCAGATTCCAGCTATCCCAAAGGAAACAGCTCAGAGAACTCAAACACAATGGAAATACAAGAAAATGACCTCAAATCTTTAGTAATGAGGATGATAATGGAGGAAATAAATAAAATTCATAAACAAATTCAGGAAGACACAACCAAACAGGTGGAAGACATAAAAGAGGCCTATAAAGAGGAACTGGAAAAAATTCAGGAACATACAAATAACCAGATGAAGGAAATCAATAAAACTGTTCAAGCTCTGAAGGCCTATGAAGAGGCAATGGAAGAAACTCAGCAATGCACAATCAGTTGATAGAAATCAATATAACAGTTCAAGATCTGAAGATGAAAATTGATTCCATGGAAACATACAGACAGAAGAAAAACGAGAATGTGAGAGCTCAGAGAGGAAGGTGAAAAACACAGAGGTGAGCTTTTCTAAAAGAATTCAAGAGATGGAGGAATGAATCTCAGGTCTAGAAGACACAATTGTAGATCTTGAAGCAACCATTAAAGAAAATGCTATGTCTGGAAAAATCCTGCCACAAAACATCCAAGAAATCAAGGATTATGAAGAAAAGAAATCTGAGGAAGCAGAAGATGCCAGACTCCAAGGCCCAGAAAATATTCCCAACAAAATAATAGAAGAAAACTTCCCCCATAAAACGAAAGTGATGCCTATAAATATACAAGAGGCCTACAGAACACCAAATAGAATAGATCAGAAAAGAAAATCTTCCTATCACATAATAATCAAAACACAAAATATATAGAACAAAGAAAAAATATTAAAAGTTACAAGAGAAAAGGGCCAAATAACATTTAGTGGCAAACTATCAGAATTACACCTGACTTCTCAGCAGAGACCATAAAAGCCAGAAGGGCCTGGACAGAGATCCTGTAAACCCTAAGAGACCACAGATGCCAGGCCAGACTACTTTACCCAGCAAAACTATCAATAACCATTGACAGAGAAAACAAAATATTCTATGACAAAAACAAATTCAAACAGTACCTATTCACAAATCCAACTTTGCAGAAGGTACTAGAAAGAAAATTCCACCCCAAAGGGACAAGCTACAACCAAAACTACACAGGACATAGATAACTACACCATCAAAAAAAAAAACACAACCACACAAATGCTTTACTGAAAACAACATCAAAATTAAGACTCTTAACAGTCATTTGTCATTAATATCTCTCAGCATCAATGGTCTCAATTATGCCATAAAAAGAGAAAGATTAACTGAATGGATGCAAAAACAAGATCCAACATTCTTCTACATTCAAGAAACACATCTCACCCATAAAGATAGACATTACTTCAGGGTAAAAGGCTGAGAAAAAAATATACCAAGCAAATGGTCACAAGAAGCAAGCTTGCGTAGCCATTTTAATATCTAACAAAGGACACTTCATACTCATCAAAGGTAAAGTCAACCAAGATGACATCACAATTCTGAACATCTATGCTCCCAATACAATGGCACACACATTTGTAAAAGATCTACTAACAAAGCTTAAATCACGCATTAATCCCCATACAATAATAGTGGGAAAATTCAACACTCCACTCTCACTGAAGGATAGGTCACTGAAACAGAAACTAAGCCAAGAAATAACATCATTAACCAATTCATGAATCAAATGGGTCTAACAGATATCTGTAGAACCTTTCATCCAAACAAAAAGGAATATACCTTCTTCTCTGCACCCCATTAAATCTTCTCCAAAGTTGATCACATCATTGGTCATAAAGCAAGCCTCAGCAGCTACAAGAATATTGAAATAATGCCTTGTTTCCTATCAGATCACCATAGTTTTAGGCTGCCCTTCAACAACAACAGAAATAACAAAAAGCCTACACATACATGGAAACTAAACAACTCTCTACTTAATGACACCTGGGTCAGGGAAGAAATAAAGAAAGAAATTGAAGACTTACTGAAATTCAATGAAAATGAAGGAAAAACATACCCACATTTGTGGGATACTTTAAAGGAAGTGCTAAGAGGAAAAGTTCATAGCACTAAGTGCCTTTAAAAAGAAATTAGAAACATCCCACATAAGCAACTTAAGGCCAAAGCTGCAAGCCATAGAAAAAAAAGCAGCAGAAACACCCAAGAGGAGTAGACGTCTGGAAATAATCAACTCAGGGCTGAAATTAATAAATTAGAAACAAAACGAACAGTCCAAAGAATCAACAAAACCAAGAGCTGGTTCTTTGAGACAAGATAGACAAACCATTAGCCAAACTAACTAAAATACAGAGACAGATTATCAACAAAATCAGAAATGAAAAGGGAGACATAACAACAGACACTGAAGAAATACAAAGAATCATAAGATCCTACTTCAAAGGCATATATGCCACAAAATTTGAAAATCTAAGGGAAATGGACAATTTTCTTGATCAATTCCACTTGCCAAAATTGAGTGAAGAACAGATAAACAAGCTGAATAGTCCCATTTCCCCCTATAGAAATAGAAGCAATCGTTGAGAGTCTCCAAATAAAACAAAAACAAAAACAAAAACAAAAAACAAAAAACAAAAAACAAAACAAAACAAAAAAGCCCAGGGCCAGATGGTTTCAGTGCAGAATTCTACCAGACCTTGAAGGATGTGCTAATACCAATACTCTTCAAGCTACTCCAAAAGATAGAAATGGATGGAACATTACCAAATTCATTCTATGAGGCCATAGTCACATTGATACCTAAACCTCACAAAGACTCAACAAAGAAATAGAATTTCAGACCAATTTCTTTTATGAACGTTGATGCAAAATATTCAATAAAATCCTTGCAAAACAAATACAAGAACATATCAAAGATTTCATTCACCATGACCAGGTAGGTTTCATTCTAGACTTGCAGGGATGGTTTTATATATGGAAATGCATCAATGTAATCCACTATGTAAACAAATGGAAAAAAATGATCATCTTCTTAGATGCAGAGAGAGCATTTGATAAAATTCAATACCTCTTTTTGTTTAAAGTTTTGGAGAGATCAAGGATACAAGGCACATACTTCAACATAATAAAGGCTGTATACAGTAACATACGCACATGCACACACACACACAAAAAACACACACACACACACACACCATGCCTGAAAATAATTCTTTAAATATGTGATAAAAACTCAACTGTGAAGATTGTCCTGTCCAGTAGCTGGGTAGAGGTTCAAAGTTTTCTGCATGTATTCTCCTTGGCTGGTGCCATATTTGACCATGTCCCCTAGATGAGGAGGCCTGATGACACTCAGAGGAAGAAGAGACTTGATACCCTATGAGCATATACAGAGAATGAAGGTCCCCCTTAGTCACAGTTATAGGGGAGGGTAGTAAAGGGAAAATGGGAGTAATGGAAGGATATAAGGGATGGAATAACAATTTAGATGTAATATGAATAAATTAATAAAATATATTAAAAAAAAGAATTCCACAGAGAAAGAGTCATATAAACTGTGATTGCTAAATAAAGGTATTATCTTCAAAAACTTTATTAACCTGGCCGTGAAGTACTGAATCAGTTGTCATTTTGTTTACCAATATATATATATATATATTATATATATATATATATATATATATTATATATATATATATATATATGTGTGTGTGTGTGTGTGTGTGTATTGTATACATAATGTATATATGTATATATATGTATATATATATATATATATATATATATATATATATAATCAATATATATATTGATTAAAAGTGGTGTGCTGGTAGTAAAAGGATAAAAATTGGAAGTTCAGAAGAATTTACAGTCATAAAATTGTTCACAGGATTAATACTTATAAATTAATTTATTGCTATAAAAACTGGCCAATTATTAATAATGAGTGCACTCAATTTAATGAGATATTGGGAAAGCTGTTCAGTAGAAGAGATTCTTTTTTTATTAAGTAAAACTGTGAAGAAATAAAATAATTATGAAATATTACAGGGTAACAATTGAGATAATAAAGAATTTTCAGTTGCTTACATATACTTGCTTACACTATTCCCAAGCAAGATTGTTAAAGACTGATGATTATTAATATTTTAAGATATTAAATAAGTTGATATAGTTTCCAAGCATGTAAATTTATCAAAATTATGTTTAAACTCAAGAATATCTGACACTAGATCTCTATAGTCCTGACTTTTGCTATTAATATAAGGATATAGAAATAGACATTCTTTGTCTCTGAGATGATAAAGCCAACTTTATCGTGCATATTAATTATATATCACGATACTCAAATGAGAATATTGTGCTCTTATACCATATAAGTCTCTCATCTCTTAAAATCTGTGCAATTTATATGCAGTTCACAGAAAGTAAGAATTACTAGATATATGCAGGTGATAGTACACTCCTATTCCTCCCATGCATTTATTTCCTTAGCTATCACTAACTAAATATCATATATTTTTGTTGTTTTGTTTCTATTACTTTGTATGTAGGTATGTTTTGCATATATATATATATATATATATATATATATGGCATATATATATGTATATGTATATATGTACACCATATACATGACATGTCTCTGATGCTCATGGAGGGCACCCAGAAGAGTTATAAATAATTGTGACATGCTATATGGGTGTTGAGAATTATATTTCCATACTACAGAAGAACAGCCAGTATCCTGAAGACTGAATCATTTCTCAACCTCCCTAGTTGGTATATGTTTGTATATATAATGTTTCTATATTATAGTGGACTAAATAGTATAATATTTGTGTAATTTGTAGACACAGTAAAATGTGATGAATAAACTTTTCAATTTGATTGGATTAAAAGGTGGCTAATAGTAGAGACATGCCTGGATACATCAGAGAAGTGTTTTTGGAAACAATAGGATCATGAGTGATCTAAACCAATGATTGGATTGCTCTCTTTATGGAATAATAATATATTGCTATTGTGAAGAAAGACATGATTGAGACAATAATCCACTAAAGGTATATTTTTGAGAGCGGCATTGCTCCATAGCCTCTTCATATATTGTCTTTTATCAATTTATCCTAGTCTTTCTTCTCTGTTTTCTGTATAGTATGTGTGACCTTTTTCTGAGAGCCACAACCTCACTACTCTTATATGACATTCTGCTTAGGCACATGGAAATAAAGACCAGACTTTGAAACTGTGAGCCTACTGCACTTCACCTATGATTTCTATATCATGTAACTTGGCCATAGCAACACTAAAAGAACTAACTCCTGGGAGAATAAGATGATTTTACCGTAGTGAAAACATTAGTATTGCAATCTTGCTTTTATAAGATGTGTGAAAATAATGCCCAGTGGTTTAAATGGGTTTCATGTTTCATTGTAGTAGCATTTGCTATGTTATCATAGTAGTTTTCATTGTACAGAGAAATCAAAATATGATACCTAAAATAAAGAAAAATCTTTCACTGTGAAAAGGTGGCTATAATAATTACACTAGATTAGGTGATAGATTGATAAATAATAGATGATGATGATAATGAATAAATAGATAGATGGTAGGTAGAATGATACATAGATACATCAGTAGATAATGTGAACAGAGTGATAGATAGATAGTACACTATGGTGGATAGCAAGTAAAATTATTAAGGAAGGAAGACATCCCTTTACACAGAAATGCATGGGTCTAAAAGTAATGCCAAGCTACTGCTCTGAAATGTATCTGATATCTGATTTTGAACATTAATTTACCTTCCTGTGCCTCAGTTTACCAATCAGAAAAATTAGAGACTTGAAATTTGTGATCTTTAAATTTTTAATCAAGTTTATGCATCATGTGGTTTTTCTCTGGTGATGTAAAGATTGTCCCGTTTTTAAGTCCTTAATATCATTGTACAAACTAGAATAAGCTAGTGTTCCAGCTGCCTGCCACAAGGCCTAGGGCATTTAATGGAAAAAGTCATAAAAGAGGATTAATTCTAAAGTCTGGATTTTCATCATGGCATCCAATTTTGACATGTTTATATGAATTGAGTGATGCTACAGAGTTTGAATATGACCTAAGGTGTCTGGATCTCAGCCATGGGCTACATTTAAAAATAACTAACATCCAAAATGTGTACATATTTAAATGTTAAACATCAAAACTAAACCAAATATAGATTGTAAAATTAAATGCAAGTCTATTGTTAGCAAAGTAGTTAATGAAATTAAATGATACCATCAGAGAGGTTAAATAATCTTTTAAAAGAAGCATTATTAGCAGGAAGCTATAGAAAATTTCCAATTAATTGTCACATATGATTACTTAAAACAGGCAGATCTCCAATTTTTGCTACCTTCTTCTTTCCTGACCAAAAATTGTTTTTAAAATAAAACATTGATTATTACTAAATAATATGTACATCCTGTGATAGAAACTGATATCTGGATTGAAAAAAACTGAGCAGGTAACATACTACAGAGGTTTTAAAACCATGCCAAAGGAAGACATTTCTTCCAGAAGTATTGTTTCTGAAGTTGTACTTGAAAAAGCACAGTGAAGCAGGCATACTACATTAAAAATAACCTTTAGTATATTACTTTAAAAAATCATCTCTACAGAAGGTATATAATAAAACAGTAGGAATTACTGATTAAATGACAGATAGGTTACAATTTCTCAATTATTTTCTTTTTGAGTGGCATTTTAAAATATTTATAAGAAATTTTATTGACAAATAAAAAGTCTTTAAAGATAACTTTCTTGATTTGTACATATCTTGCTTTAACCACAAATTGACATAAACACAGTGTCTTAAGTACATAAGTCTTTAAAATTGTGAGCCACTTTGTAACAATACTGTGCCTTTTGTGAAAGGAGGATGGTGAATGTGTGATTTAAGATCTTTTCACAGCAAGGTGCTAAAAATTGTATGCAATTATACCAGCTGGACTGTTAAAATAAGCAAGGCATCTCCAGAGATACCTGAGCAAATCTATGTAATTTCAGTAATGCACTTTTGCTTCCTTCCTAAAATGGCTTAAAATGTGTAGAATTTTTCTATGGCTTGAAATAAGTGCTATATTTCATTTGTAATATCACCTTCTATGTCTCATGCTTATGCCATTTTTGCCTACTTATTTGAAAATAATTTTCTATGTTTGTAAACTTGTAAGTTAATACTTGCTGAATTTTATTATGTTTAATATGATAGTTATAAGCAAAACTTTTAATTTTAGTATGTCAAATAGTTATATCAAACTGATACTAGTAAAGTAGAATATTGCTTTTTAATTTAATGTATTTGTCAGAACCAAACTCTTATGTTTAAATAGCGACTATACTCATTACTAGGGATTTTAATTAAACTAGAGGAGCACTTGTAAATGTGGAAATGTCATTCTGAACTTTGGTTTTACCAAAGCTTTGTCGAAGAATGATTTTCATTATCTCTTATAGTTTTTCATGAAGTTTAAGGGAATAACTAATTACTATTTGTATAGACTCTCTTTTTTAATGGTTTGATATAAAAAGCCATATTAATAGAAGTAGAAGTTTCTCCAGAACCCCAAAAGAGGTATGTTTACTGTGTGAGATTATAAAGATAATATCTTCTGTCAAGTTTATGGAATTTGTATTATTGTTTATAATAAAATACTTGAGCTTCCTATGCTTAGTTTCTTCTCCTGTATCAAAGCCAATGCATGTACAGGTGTTCTGGTGGACTTACAGCCCTGTAGGACTAGGATTAATTAGGAATAATCTATAAATATACAATCTGCATACTGAATAACAGATTCTATCTTTAATCCAATTGTCTCATCCTTTTTTCAATGGTTGCGAAGCTAGGAGTATTCATGAGATTTGTTAACTTGCTCGGGTTCAAATGTGAATAATATTTTAGAGAGAAATAAACACCAGGGACTTTGTCCTATATTCTACACAATACTTTCATCTTAGCTTATATTTACTTTTTGGATTTTTCAACATTAGTTTCCATCAGAAATTAAGTGATTTAGGAGGAAGTTTAGCCAGAGTGTAAGTAAGGACATTCCAGAAGTTGCAGCAGAGAGATTGAACCCGAGTACTTTTCCTTATGAATTAACAGATTAACTTTAAATTTATCCTACTAAACACAAGAAAAAATATGGTGGGAAACTCTGCAAGGGTCAACATGTAAATATTTAAAATTTTTTATTAAAATAGTATAGTAAATATTATAAATTAGCAAATATTTTTATATAATTTTATGTGAGGACACATTATATATCCTTTATAGGAATAACAGAATATTTCATTATATGTGAGAACTATAATTAATACAATCACTCCTCTAGTGATGTGCAGATTAAATTGCTGAGCCAGTGAGTATAAATAAACATTTACCAACTTAGATACACTGATAAATTATCTTTGCTTTAATACTGAATCAATTTACACATTACAAGCAATAGCAAGGATCTCTCTTTACTACCAACTTCCATTATCATGAATAGGCATCATTAAACTTCAATCCTGTCAATATGATGTATGAATAATTTCCTCCAAAAGCTGTAATTTATAGTGGAAGAATTATGAGACTCTTAAGCTATCCTTTGATGTGCTATAAATTATCCATATTTTTTAGCAGTGAAACATAACACACATAACGTCTCACAGTCTCTATGTAAGCAGGTGGATAAAACAGATGCAGCTGAGTTGAAGTCTTCATGAAGGTCTGTTACTCTGTGATAGAGGAAGGCAGTAATGTTAGGCTTAACCACATCAAGGTCAGACTTCAAACTCACAATCTTTCTGACAATCTTTTCCCTAGTCCAAATGCGCTTCTCTATTGTCAATTTGCATCTGTTCATGACATGGCAGCTTGTAGGTCATGGGATAGAAAGTCACAGAAAATTATAGAGATGAAGCCAAAACCATTCTGTAACCTGATCATAGAAGCAAAACACATCATTTTTATTTTTTTTAATTTGATAGAAACTTGTAACTAACTTGATAAACCTATATTAAAGGATAGAGAAGTAAATAAGGTTGTGGGTCATAACAGCCACTTCAAGACCTGTCTTTCCAATGAGGAGTGAAAGACAGACTTTTACATAATTTATAATGTGTATGTGGCCATGAAGATGCTTTTTAGTTTGCTACTTTTCTGTTTTTTTTTAATTAACTTTCAAAATAATGGGTTTCAGTATGGCATTTTCATATATACTTTATTTTTCTTGATATTCCTGTTTCTTCCTGTTGATGGTATTCATCCTCATTCCAATATTTTTATATGGCTTTCATGACATACCGAGTCTGTTATGAACTTTGTTACTTATCCCTACATGATAGAGGTTTCTGTATACTCTAACATGTTTCATAATTTCCCAAACTATATACCCACATCCAATCACATTATATTTACACACATACAAATTAAAATCTAGGCTGTCCAATTGGGATAAAACTTGGGAATTTTTTTGCATTACATTACACTATCCATCACAATAATTTTCAATTCTATCCATTTTCCTGCAAGTATCAGGATTTCATTTTGGAAAGTGAATAATGTTCAATTTTGTGTATATACCATATTTTCTGTGTCTGTTCTTCTGTTGGTGGACATTATGATTTGTTCTATTTTCTGACCAACACAAATAGTGCTGTCACAAACATGGATCTTCAAATATGTCTATGGCAGGCTTTATAGTAATTTAAGTGAATACACTGGAAATGGATAGCTGAGTCATATAGTAGTTATATTTTTAGCTTTATAAGAATCATATTTACTGATTTATTTTGTTGTACTAGTTGATAATTTTGGGGAGGAGATGAAAACATGAGTGAATTTGTGTTATTTTAAGCACTCCAATGAATGACAAAGTTCTCCCAGGGTAAGGCTATGAGAAATGGAAAGTCTTTCTGTGGTCCAAGTATGAGTGTTTACTAAGAACCAGTGTGTACAATAAAACCAAATGAAGCTTCTGCATCCTAGCTGACTGCACCTGAAACTGCTCTCCTATAGAGACTTCCAAAGCAGACCAGCTAATCTCTCCTTTATATGCTGTACATAAGAAAAGTGATGACTTTTATTTTTTCATAGTTGAAGGCCTACATCAGAGAGGGTGAAGGCTACCCAGCTTTTCTGTGTGTCATTTCTTCACTGTCATTCTTTCTTCATTCTTCACCACCTCAGTTAGGTGAAATCCCTAAAACTATACAGGACATGACAAATAGTCATATACAGGAGTTTTTATACCTACATCTTTGCAAGCACTTGATTTTAGCTTCCTGATGTTAACCATTCTGACTTGAGTGGCATGCAGTATCAAAGAATACCAAACCCTCTAAACCCTTTTAATACAATGAGGGTTGTAAGAAAGAGTTATTTGGGAACCATTTTTCTTGAAATCCAAGGAAATACTCTAAGTGATATTGTATAACCCATGTGACATGGAAGAATCTGGGGAAGGGGGAATACTGAGATAACAGGATTAATCAGGGAAGTTGCATGGAAGAGAAGAGGAGGTAAGATATGGGTTAACCAAAACTGAAGATGTCTGAAGAAACCTTACAGAAATACTCTCAGTGCTTAAAGAGCCATACATGGGAGGATAATTATGCTTCCCAAAGGTGTAGTTTATTAAATGATAATCCCAATGGCAAAAATGGAATACATCTCTACAAGCTATTAGTCAGGGAGACCCTGGAGGAATCCAAAACATGACAGCCTACTGAAACTGTTTTTGGTTTTTGGTTGCACACAATAACTCGATTATAAGAACTTGTTGACAAAGACACCTTGCACTTTGGCTGAAGGATATAGATAAATCAGTCTTGAAGTGACCAAGAACTCTACCAGCAGCTAGCTCTCACAATGCCTGGAGGTACTAATCAGGCTGTTGTGGAACAAAACACACCAATAATATTACCCAGCACTGTATCTTGCATGGTACAATACTGATGTTCCAGGTAGGGTGTTCCTACAGTTACAAAAGTTGCATGAATATTATGGGTATAATCAACTACTTACTGATTAGATTTGAGGCCAAAGCTAAATGGGTATTTCATGCCCAGTACTGTAAACCATCACAAACCTATTTATGAGAGGTCATAGGCATTATGGAAAACTAATTATAGTTTTTCAAGTGGTCTTCTAGTCAAACTGCCTTCTACATATTTATAACTATAGATTTGTGATGCTCTTGGCCTTGGTCAGAAATTCTTTTTGGTAGGTAATATTTAATTCATAGATTTCTTCTAATGAATATGTTCTAAGGGTTTAGAATTTATTCTAAATTACCAAGTCTTAGTCTAAACTACTTAGACTGCCTAGTCATAGACAGGACATCTATTTCATGCTTCTCCATTCCTCAAAGGATCAAGCATCATCAGATAGAAAGGTGGTGGAAAGAATGTAAGAGCCAGATCATGGGAAAGAAAGCTGTGAACTGCTGTCTTCTGGACATGACAGGGCAAATGTGGAGATGAACTTTCAACAATTCCCTGGTTATCTGTAGAAGATTGAACTGTTAAGATTTAGTCATGAATGAGGAACAACTCTTGAAACCCAAACCAAGTATATCTGAGGAGCTACTTACAGTTTTTGCCCTCTGAGGTAGGGAAAGTCACTTTAACAGTGAGTGTGTCACAGGTATGTTGCCCATGCCCAGTCAATGGGCCAACATAAATTCTCATCATACTTAATGTATTGTTAATTTTTATGAAAAGAGTACATTAAGTTAGAAGATAGCTGGGAGGAGGTAGTATGTTTGATTTGATCAAAATATATTGTACATATATGAAAATGTCAAGACTTAAAAATATACTTATTGACCATGACATGGGATATATTTCAGTAGGTAAAATAGTTGTGAAAAGATGAGGACCTTGGCTTGTATCTACAGCATGTATATAAGAAAGATTAGCTTAATGGTGCTTGCACCTACAAGTGCAGAAAGAGAGGTAAGAATTGACCCTCTTTAAATATAGAGCTCTGAAATTTGTTTGTATGTGTATCATTTTAGCTACATTCTTGATTTTAGTTTCCAGGATTTATTAATTGTGATATGGAGAATATTATTTTGAATTTGTGTCCCTAAGAAAATTATATATATCATTATATATACATGTATTATATATACATACATGTAATATATATACATACATGTAATATATATACATACATGTAATATATATATATATATATATATATATATATATATATATATATATATTGGCATTAGGTATTGGTTGAAAAAATATAATTTAGTTTTAGGAGGAAAGGACCAATGTATAAGTAATGAAGAGTGTGAGCATGAGAGTAAAACTATTGGGTTAGAGATATGAAAATGTATAAAGATAGAGATATAAGTATACAGAAAATATCTCCAGTAAAGAGCTAAGGAAAAGCAGTTATTGCAGACTTTCTTGGTGAGATACAAGTTGAAACATACACACAAAAGTCCAACAGTTAAGGTTCAAAATGTAAATAAAAATTAAAATAAAGCTATTAAAAATGAAAATAAACTTTCTGTGGACTGGCCAGTTAACTAGAAATGATCATACTGAGTGAGTTAACCCAGAAGGAGAAAGATGCACATGGTATATATTCACTTATAATTGGACACTAGCCTACGAGGCATGTCACATGAAAGTCTTCACTTATCAGGAGATTGGGATAGTTGTGAAGACATCCTACTGGGACTCTAGGTGAGAGAAGTATGGGAAAATGAGGAAATAGAAGAATAAAGAAGGTCCTAGAAATATACAAGAAGAAAATCATGACGGGCAGATCTGGACCCCGGTGTTCAGCTCAAACTACTGCAGCTACCAAGGACAATACTTGCAGTAAACATTGAACCCCTTCTCAGATCTAGCCATTGAACAAGACATTCTACACAGTGAGTGGAGAGCAGGGACTGACTCAGGCGTGAACTCTGGGGCCCCATATTTGAGCACTTCCCCATGCTGGGGAGACCTGGTGGCACTCAGAGAAAGAATAAGCAGGCTACCAAAATGAGACTTATATCCTATAACCATATAGTGGGGGAGGAGGTCCTCCTCAGTCACAGACATAAGGGAAGGGAATAGGGTGAAAGCAGGAGGGAGGGAGGAACAGGAGGATACAAGTGATGAGATAACGATTGAGATGTAATCTGAATAAATTAATTAAATAATAAAAAAATGAAAATAAGAGACTGTTGGATGCTCAGCCCTAAATGGAACATGACTTTCTAAGATCTAGATTCTATCAGACTAAAGAGGTCCTACAACTGAGCTTGCCTGTGTCAGGACTATCAAAATATAATAACCATGCCCTACCTCACAACCCCATGACTTTGTACAGCTTACTCAAGCAGTGGAGAGCAGGGATTCTCTGATAAATATCTCCTAGTCTCAGTTCCATGTTTCCATACTATACTTCTCTCTCTAGTGCCTTTTCTACAGAAGCCTAGTCACTCTCACTATCTTATCTAACATTTATTTGCATTTCCCCAGCCTGAATCTTGGCTGTCCAGTTCTTGTAAATTCTTCAGGAAACAATGTATTCTTGGTAGCTACAGCTGTCTCAGGAAATGGGAGCACTGTGGTGCATCTGGAAATTGGTAGCTTGGCTGTGGCTTTGTGGAATAATTTCCACATATACATATTTCTGTTTCATTTGTATTTTCTATTTTATAAGTAGAGTGCATTCTGTTTTTAATGTTGACTTTTAAAGTCTAATAATGTGGATTTAGATTTTAATCCAAAAATATATGTCATGACCAATATTCCCTTTAAATATGGATGTCATGTTAGATTAGCATGTATACTATCTGAACTTCATGGCATATTCAGGATTTCTTGATTCTTCAAAGCTTTAAAATTTTTAAAGTAAAAAGGCTTCTGATATTATTTCATACATAACTATTGTTTCAATGGAATAATTTAAATGGTATACAAAATTCGAGAAGGATATATCTGTTCTCATTTTATTTAAATATTCAACAATTTTACCAAAATATTTATTTTTTATTTCTACTAAAATAGTTTTTTTCAGAAAATATATTCTGATTACAGTTCCATTTCCCCATCTCCTAGATTTTTCCAACCTTTCCACTTACCTCAAATTGACATCCTTTATATATCCTCATAATTAGAAAAAAGGAGACTTCTAAAAAAAGAAAAATTATGACAAAATAATATTAAATAAAATCAAACAAACCAGAATAGGACAAAACAAGTACATGAGTAGAAAAAAAAATCCAAAGGAAAAAGTACAAGAGACACATATATCACAAAGACACAGACATTCACATTCACAAACATAATCAGAAACCATAATGCATAAACAAATGATCTGTAATATTTTTTAAGTGCCTAGACAAATCATTATAAGACAAAGACCCTTCAAAGTGGCTACTGAGTTCATTTTGTGTGTTCTGTTTACCAATGGACAGCGGGCCTATCCTGTGGTTTGTATACCTAGTATGACTCCACAGGAAAATACTAATGTTTATTTTCACAGGATTATCAACTAAAGATAGCTTCTGGATTAGGGGTAGGGTTCATACCTACTTCTCTTCCCAGTACTGGACCTTATTTGGTTTAGTCTTTTGCAGGTCCTGTGCATGGTGCCAGTCTTGTGAGTTGATATGTGTATCAGTCCTGTTGTGTCTAGAAGCCTTGTTTGGTTGTTTCTCCCATCTCACTATCTCTTAAAGTCTTTATGACTTCCATTCCATAGATTTACCTGTGCCCTGTGTGTCTGGATTTAATGGGGACATCCCACTTGGGAGTAAGTGTTCCACGGTATCTCACTGGGAACATTGTCAAGTTGTTAGTCTCTGTATTGATTCCCGTCTACAGAAGGAAGAAGCTTCTCAGATGATGGCTGAGCAAGACATTATCTCTGAGTTAGGAGGATATTGTGATGAGTCATTTTGTTGCTACGTTCCTTTAGCAGAATAGTAGTTTTTGGTTTTCATCTAGGTAGGTGACCTATCTAGTCTCATGTTTTTGGCTATTTGAACAGTATTGGGCATGGGTTCCACTGTGTAGAGTGGACCTTCTTTCCAAAGAGATAGTAATTATATACACTCCCAAATTTCATGCCACTATTGCTTCATCACATTTTGTTGGCAGGTTACCATTATATATACCAAAGGATTGTAGTTGGGTTTGTGTCCACATTTCTTTTCTGGTAGCATTCAAATTACTTCCCAGTAGCATGACCACTAGTCAGTAAAAGTGAAAGCTCTTAGTAGGCAGCTTCTTGACTTGTCTGTGTTCCATGAGTTATTTAGGAGTTATCTTCAACCTTACAATCAATTTGTGGAGAGCAACCAATAACATTGGTCCTTGTCTCTTTTGTTCAAGATTTCCAGGTGGCCCTTTGTCCAACAACTCAGTTATATTTAACCAATTCCTGACCCTAAAGTTTCATTTAGCGGTAAGCGATGTCATGTTATTGTTTGTTCCATTTATACTTATTCTACATTTGTATATTTTAAGAAGGTTCTACTCTATTAGGTTTCACATGACCCTCAAATGTTCCGTGATTTTAGTTTTCTCTATATTCCTTTGCTTACCTATTTCTTTCTTTCCCTTCCCTGTGTGTTCTTCCCCCAAACATTTTTAATTCTCTTTCTTCTGCTCCATCTTTAAATGCACACAGCTGGCTTTTTTATACCATGATGTAAAAACTGAAAGAGTTCTCATTAAGGTTCTATAATTACTTAATATGATAAAGTATTTTAATAGGTTCAAAACAAATTATGTTTTTCAGGGGTTTGAAAAAGATAACCTAATAGTGCACATCTGTCAATAATAAAAAATTGAAAACAAAAGTAAATAGTATTGTTACCATGATCTTTGAACTCTTGAGAAATTACAATCTGAATCATATGGCATAACATTTATCTGCTGAATGAAGCAGTATCTTTAGCCTACTACCAGTCACTCAGTTTTTCTCACAAAATACCAAAACATTGGTCTCCTTGTGGAGCTCCTGTCTCCTCCAGGTCCTTCTATGCCCCAACTCTACCATAAGACTCCCTGCCATCAACTCCAAAGTTTGTCTGTGAGTCTCAGCATCTTCAGTCTCCCACCGGGTGGAGTCTTTCAGTAGTCTCCCTTCCTGTTCCTTCTCTTCAACCCCTTCCGGTGTCTATTCTATTTGCCCTTCTGAATGAGAATTAAGCATTCTTCCTAGAGTACTCCTGGCTATTTAGCTTCTTATGATATTTGTGTTGTAGTGTAGTTATCCTGTACTATGTGGCTAATATCTGCTTATAATTGAGTATATCTGTATATCTTTCTGGGACTTGGTTATCTTATTCAAGATGATCTTTTCTAGTTCTATCCATTTGCCTGCAAATTTCAAGATTTCCTTGTTTTTAAGAGCTGAGTAGTATTCTTTATCCATTCTTTGGTTGAGGGACATCTAGGTTGTTTCCAGATTCTGGTTATTATGAACAAAGATTCTATGAAAATTATTGAGTAAGAGTAATTGTGGTAGGTTGGAGTGACCTTTGGGTATAAGCTCAGGAGAGTAGCATAGCTGGGTATTATGGTAGTTTGATCCAAACTTTATGAGAAAGCACCAGATTGATTTCTAAAGTGGTTATATAATTTGTGCACCAACCAGCAATGGAGGAGTATTGCACTTTCTCCACCTCCTCCTCAACATGAACTTTTGATCTTAGCCATTCTGAGGGGCCTAAGGTAGAGTCACGGAGTTGTTTTGGTTAGCATTTCTCTGATGACTAGTAATATTGAGCATTTTATTACATGTTTCCTGGCCATTCCATGTTTCTTTGTTGAGAACTCTGTTTAGTTCTGTACCCCATTTTTAATTTGATTATTTGGTTTGGTGGTGTTTCGTTTCTTGAGTTCTTCATATATTTTGGATGTTAACCCCTTGTTAGATGTAGTTAGTGAAGATCTTTTCCCAGTCTGTAGGCTGTCGTTTTGTTCTGTTGATCATGTCCTTTGCCTTACAGAAGCTTTTCAATTTCATGAGATCTTGTTTTATTTAATTATTAATCCTAGGGCCTATGCTGTTGGTGTTCTCTTCAGGAGGTTGTCTCCTGCGCTAATGAATCAAGGCTCTTCCCCACTTTCTCTTCTAACAGGTATAGTGTGTCTAGCTTTATGTTGAGGTGTTCAATCCACTTGGACTTTACTTTTGTTCATGGAGATAAACAAAGGTCTATTTGGATTTTTCTACACATAGGAATTCAGTTAGACCAGTACCATTTGTTTAAGAGGCTATCTTTTTTCTATTGTGTGGTTTTGGCTCATATGTATTTGATAGGTAACACAGTCTCCTTGTGGGTACTCCTAATATGGGGAGTAGGACTACCACTGATATGGACTCTGGTGCCCACAGTTTATCACGTCTCACAGGAGGGGCGGACTTGCAAGGTTACAGAGGTAGAGGATTCAGGTGCTCCAGATGAGACTTGTTAGGCTGAGGTCAGATGATAGGAGAGGAGGGCTTTCACTTTTTGAGGACTAGGGAAGGGGAAATAGGGATAAGGAAGGAAGGGTGGGACTGGGAGGAGACAAGGGAGGGTGCTATATTTGGGATGTAAAGTGAACAAATTAAAAATTTAAAAATTAAAAAAACAAACAAAAACAACAACAACAAGAAAAAATACTTTATGTTTACTTCCCAATGAAAATAAAATATAAATCTACATTATTTTTCCTAAGAATTAGATGATTGAATAGGTCACTGCAGAAGTGGTCATCTCACATGTTCTGAGATTACATGATTTCTTTTTGCATTGTTATCAGGTGCTAGCTACCTATATATTCAATATGAATGTAATCTACTACATTATATTCTACAAATCTTTCCTTATACCACTTTTTTGATCTGAAAAACTGTCATTCAATAAAGTGGGTTCCATTTTGTCTTCAGACACATGACAGATTAATGATGGCATAATAGATGTTATGGTTTCCTGTCTTGTTCTGAGACATGATTCATTTTTCAACTTTGGATAATATGCTTCTTAGTACCTGTTGTGCCTTCCTGTCTTTTTAACTGCTATAGGAGAATGCATTATTGGATGATTTAGGATGAAATTTATTTCCTTTGTTCAGGCAATTGGAAAACTCCAGGTTTTTGTTGCTGGCATCTAGCTAGAATCTTATTATTGCATGGATGGAAAGTGCATGAGATGGAAGATGGAAAGGCAAAGGAATTCATTCTTTAACAATAATTTTGTCCCCCATCATGGTCAAAAGATCTTGATATGTATCAGCTATCAATACTGCTACAATCATAATTTCTTTCCATGACATTTTAGTAGGAAGCAAACATTCAAATAACACAATGTTGACTTGTTCTTTTTGCCTCTGAAAACCTAAGACAGAAGTTCTAATATGCAGCTAAGTATCTTTCTTTTCTATTAAACATGCTTTAATTTCCATCAGTTAGCCAGTTATGTCAGCTCATCCTAGTTACTTGTGATCAGAGTACATTTTGTAATTTCATAGTGTTATTCAGAATTTCACATAGTTACTTGTATATGATGCACATAGAATATTTTTCCCTAAGCTATATCATAAAACATTATTTGGGACATATTGTTTGTGGTTAAAAATAACTTTTTATATCAAACATACATGATGTTTTTCCGATGCCCTGATATTAGACAATTTTTGCTTACTTCTTGATCTAATTTGTACAGAAAAAATCAAGATTTTAGTACTATTTGATAAAGAGATATTAATTTCATTGTAGCTAAAAAGTGAATGGTGTTTTGGTTTCATGTTCTTCTTGTTCTATGTAATATGTTAGGTAGCCATTGGCTAGAAGCTACAACATAATAAATTACATGCTTACCATCTATAACTCTAATATTGCCATGTTTATTTATACACTCATTTTTTCTAAAGAGGAAACATATAAATTATATAAAAGGAAAATATAAATTAAATTCAGCAATGATGACACCACAGGGCTTTTTTGTGACAATATTTTAATCATTCATTTGAAATTTGTTAAGAATCTAAAACAGTCATAAAAATGCTACTTAACTAAAATTTTAACTCCCCAAATTCTGTCTTTTCTCAAATTCCTTAACTCTATCTGTGCTATAATTTTTATTATGTGAACAACTGTAGAAATTATACACACAATGCTAAATTGTAAACATTTAGATAATGTGACAAGTAAACAAGAAAATAAAAATGAACAGATTAATGTTTACTGTTGTCTTCTAGATGTATTATTTTAAATATAAACTTAATGAATAATTCACACACATACGTTTGCACTTAGCAATGGGTTGTGAACATTATTTTATCAGTTTTTTGTCCCAAATATTTTTTTGTTAACTACAGTTCAAAGAGCCATATGTAGTGGTTCATAAGACTGACACATAGTGAATTTATTTTACCAATACCTGATTTATGACATCACTTTTTTGCAAATATTTATTATCCTGAAGAAATTCTTGAAGAGGACTCATGTATCTTATTCTATGCACACAGAGAAACACATGTTCTATTTTAACATTCTGCATATACCATATTGCTGTGATTCCTTTTGCTCCTGTGTTTCTCTATATTAAACCCTATTTCCTATCGCCTAATGCAGCACTATAGTTTCTCTTCACATTACCATTGGAGTTATCTTTTTAGCAAGCTTATTTGCCTAATGTTATCCACTGTTTAATGGTAATGATATATTTAATTTTTAAAATTAATATAAACATATTTTTAGACTCTCTTTAGGATTCTTAATACATTTCAAATGATCGACATATGTATATCTAATTTATAAATAAATAATTATTTAAATATTATTTCAAAATAAAATGTAGTTTTAAAAAATATATTTTATTAATTTATTCATATTAAATCTCAATTCTTATCCCTTCCCTTGTATCCTCCCATTCCTCCCTCCCTCCCATTTTCCCCTTTCTGCCCTCACCTATGACTGTGATTGAGGGGGACCTCCTCCCCCTGTATATGCTCATACGTTATCAAGCCTCTTTTTGGTAGCCTGCTATCCTTCCTCTGAGTGCCACCAGGCCACCCCATCCAGGCGATGTGGTCAAATATGGGGCACCCGAGTTCGTGTGAAAGTCAGACCCTACTCTCCACTCAACTGTGAAGAATGTCCTGTCCATTGGCTAGATCTGGGTAGGAGTTTGAAGTTTACTGCACGTATTGTCCTTGGCTAGTGCCATAATTTGTGCAGGACCCCTGGGCCCAGATCCACCCATCGTAATATTCTTCTTATAGGTTTCTAGGACCCTCTGAGTCTTTATATTTCCCCACTCTCCCATGATTCTCTCAACTAGAGTCCTAATAGGATGTCTTCCCCTCTGACCCACTTTCCTGGTAAGTGAAGACTTTCATGGGACATGCCCCTTGGGCTAGTGTACAGATATAAGTGAGTATATACCATTTGAGCCTTTCTGCTTCTGGGTTAACTCACTCATTATGATCATTTCTAGCTCAATCCATTTGTCCACAAATTTCGGGAATTCCTTGTTTTTAATAGCTGAGTAGTATTCCATAGTGTATATGTACCACAGTTTCTTTATCCATTCTTCTACTGAGGGACACTTAGGCTGTTTCCATGTTCTGGCTATTATGAATAAGGCTGCTATGAACATGGTTGAGCAAATTTTCTTGTTGTGTGCTGGAGCATCTTCTGGGTATATTCCAAGGAATGGAATAGCTGGGTCTTGAGGAAGCCCTATTCCCAGTTTTCTGAAAAAGTGCCAGATAGATTTCCAAAGTGGCCACCCTGGTTTATTTTTATCTTCCTTTCCTACTCATAATGCCTTCTATCCCTCTCAAATTCATGGCCTTTTAGTCTTTATTGTTGCATGCATGCACAAGACAGTCCCTGCTCTGCCACTATCATGGATAATGTGCTATCCATTGGCTAGATCAGAACAAGGGGTCTAGATTTACTGCATACATTGTCCTTGCTTGGTACAGCAGTTTGTACAGGCACTCCTGTGTCGAGATCCACTAACCTTGTCTCTTTGTGTGGTATTGTAGTAGATACCATGAGATATTTTTGCCCTTTCTTGTTAGCATATGTATTGATGTTATTCTTTTGCGGGTTTTGTTTAGGCAGCTGTATTGTTGCAGATATATATATATACGATGCTATTTCTAGGGAGCTATTTCACAGCAGATATCTTGGTCTTCTGGCTGTTATCACCTCTCTGACCACTCTTCTGTGCTGTTCCTGAGCCTTACTTAAGTATAGGAGTTGTGGTGGAGACATATCCATTCATGCTGGGCATCCAACTCACACACTCTGGTAAATCAAAAGTGCTGATAACCATGAGCACAATGGTTATCATCATCACCCTACCTTTTACATTCAGCCTCCTCCAACTTATGCTGATTTGGTTTTAAGCTGCACGGTTAGCTCGTCACCATTTCTCAGAGAAAAATCTAGAGATTTTATGCTTGAAATAATTCATTTCTTGCTAAATGCTTTTCAAATTCAAATCTTCCAATGGCAATAAATATAGATAACTTTATGATGAAGCAGAAATTGAGTCTCATTTTGCCATGTGCTTAAACTGTTTCATTTGAAATAGGCATGGTATAGCGGATATGAGCATCTCACAAAATGGGTGTGAGGGAGCTCTTTTGATAAGAAAGTGCTACCCAGGGGTAGTGTTTCATATTCTCTTTTACGGAGAAACTGAAACTAAGATGCAGAATAGTAAACTCACTTTTCATACTGCTTAGCTCTGCAGTCTCTTTCCATGGAAAGCAGTAAATATTGATTATAGGTTAAAGACAATTAAAATAATGGACCTGTTGCTGGCAGCCTTGCCAGATAGTTCTTGGCACTGACAACACTTACCACATAAGCAATGACTGTCAAATTTAATGAGCAAACACATTTTCCAGGAAAAAGCATTTAATATTCATTGTGCCAAGCACTGGATATATTCAAATTGTGGGTTAACACTTTTTTTTTTCAAAGTAAAGGCATAATATGGAAAATGTTAATTTTAATATAAAAAATGAAGACTTTGGAAAACTCATTTAAATTTAAAACTTTTCACTAACTGATAAAAATGAGATCTCCTTTGCTCTGCACGGGGAGTAGAACTGTAAATTACTTCAAAATCTCCACGGATAAGGAGCTCATAAGCCCTATGGGGAAACTTAGAACTGTTGTTCATATAAATTTCATGGTGCCAATCTGCCTCCTAAATATTTATATTTATAACCCACGCATAAATGCTGCTGTTGGCCTTAGTCAGAGAAGTCTTTCTTTGAAAATGAAAAGTGGTAAATTCAGAGACCCATAGGTCTTCATGTCACAAAAACCAACTAGTGATTGAGAGCTAAGACCCACATTTATACTATTCTTTCTAAGTTTCTGGGAACACATGAATAGACAGAATTTTAGATCTGGAAGATAGGATAAAGGACTGTGAAATATTACCTTTAAGCCGTGGCCTAATCAGCATTGTCATCATCTCACAATAGCTGTGGGTGCCACCTGCAATAAGTTTTCATAAGATTGGGCAACCAATGGTCAATCATGGATAGGAAAGTGCTTAGGAGAACATAGCTTCCCCCTCCCCCCCTGCTCACTATTGACTAGAGATACATCCGTGGGGAGGGCAGTCATTGTTACAGACATAATCTTTGTTAAATTCAATGGTTCTCAAAGCATACAAACAAACAAACAAAAGTGCAAAAACAAACAAAACCACAAAAGGGAATTATGGCCTTTGATGGATTTGATCTTTGTTTTTCTTTTTGGCAGGTGGTGCTGTCTCATGCTGAGTTTTAGAGCCTGAGTGGTGCTCCCATCATGGAGTCAGTTGTCTCACAGTCAGGGACTCTGTTATAGTCCCTACCAATTTTAGTAAGTGAGTCAAATCACAGACTCATTCTGCTTTAGTTTAAGATGTAGGGCTCTGGGGTTAATCCAATCTAAATGAGAAATAAAGGTTCAGTCCGCGCTACTAGCAGAGTAGTTAGCGAGGAAGTCTAGGAGAACAGACACTGATATCAATTATTTTCCCAACCATGGCAGCATTTTCTCAATTAGCATAGAGACAACAGGTTTCTTCCAAAGCCATGTGTAGTTTCCTATGAGAAGTAAAATCTAAGTCTTGACACTTTGGGGGGTCATTTTGGCAAGGGAATTGAACCACTGTTTTAATATTTCTAGGTCCTGTCTAACTTGTCAGTTTAGTTTAGAAAGATCAATAAGAGGCGTATTTAGTTAAACCATTGGTACATGATCACTAAGTAATCTCAGGGGCTATGGAATATTGTTGTTATCTCTGAAAAACCCATAAGGCAGAATAGCAGGCATCAGGAATATGGCCTGGGTTAAAAATTTGATTATTAGAAAAGTTTCAGCCTCTTATAAGTCTTCTAACATCAATTTGGACCACTCCCCAGTCACTGTGAGTTTTTTTTTTTTCCGTGATTGGGCTGACATTTTTCTTAGTTCCTATCCCTATGTAGTACAAAGACCAGACATCAAAGCATAATTAGCAACCCTGTATGATTTCAGGCTAAAACTGATTAATTCTATCCCTGGGAATTTTTCAAGGTCAGAATTTTTCTAAGGAATTTTTCAGGAAGCCTCATCTTAATAAACCCAGTTCTTGTAATCTGAACTCCCTTGGTCCTGGAAACTACGGGGCTCAGCCACTGGGCATGAATAGAACTGTAAATACTATATAGTAGTCATTAGACATCACAATGTAAAGCTCAAGATGGAATGTGGGTTGCTTGTCTGCAGTCATACTAGCTAATTATTTTCTTTTATCTGTCTTCCTCTGTTTTCAGTCTAGTCTTGGAGGTGGTCAGGGTTAGACCATGACCCTGCATTACTACCCACAGTCAAAAATAGAAGACTCAAGAGGAGGTAGAGGAGTAGGCTATGAAGGGCCCTGGGCCCAATGAAACCTTAATTTCAGTGGATGCATAGTCAGAAACAGTGCATTTGGCAGCAGCATTTGTGGCTTTTGCTTTCTTGGATTGGGTGTGGTGGATCCATAATATAATGCCAGCTACCTTCACCACTGGGAAGTAGAGAGAATTGCACCATAGGGTTCTTTCCAGGTTTTCTTCCATGCCCCTTTGGCTATTTGTTTGACCCAGAGAGGATCACTGGAATAAACGAAAGGAAACTGGTGGTGGGAGCTCTGCTTTATCCACTTGAGCACAAACCTGTCATCTGGATGAAACATCGTGCACCAGGCTGTTCATTCTAGGAACAGCATTCCTTGGTCTGAGCAACTTAGTACATTTTGTGGACCACAGCATCCTGGTGATGAGTAACCTGCTGAAGTTCAGTTACAGGTAATGCTGTCAGTTGTTTCTGGGAGAATAACCTTTTCCTTAGGTGTCCTCCATTAGCCTGTAGGTTTAAGCTGCCCATTTTATTCCTTTATCATGGAGTCTCAGGTAGCATTGGGTCAGGGGATGTTATCAGAATATCAGAATTTCAGAATATTAGTAGGATCCACGGATAGGCAATTTGTCAGACCACCAGATCAATACTGGCTGCCAGTGAATGACAGCAATTAGAAAAAGAAGCCAAATAGTATCTAGGATAATGAAGCTGAGTTTTGTGTGTGTGTGTGTGGTTGTTGTTTTGTTTTGTTTTTAATGTTCTTTTCCACAGCAGCGAATCATTCCTTCTCTGAGGATTATATCATGAGCATGCCCAGTAGGAAAAGTATACGAACTGACTTTCTTGGTGGATTATTTCTTTTCCCCATCTGAGAGCATGGGTCAGATCAGTCAGTTCTGCACTCTGGTCTTGGGCCCATATCATTTTTGTTGAAGTAACTGTGCAGCTTCCACAAACCTGGTTTCATATTTCTTCCCATGATGTTCATGCATGAGCACCTGCATTATCAGGCAGGAGCGAATTGATGGTGGTAGGCTTCTCAAACCAGACAAAAGGGCAGGCCAACAGCACATCTTGATACTGTGTCAAACAGCCATTAGACAGCCAGCATTCTGGAACTCCTTGGAGGAGGGCCTCAACCACATCATGGAGTCCTGTGAGTACAAGATCTTGACCTAGGGTTAACCTATCTTCCATTAAACTAGATGTAGCCTCTACAACTCTTAGACAAGGAGGCCAACCTCTGGCTTCACAGTCCACTTGGGTATGTCACAAGGCCTTTCCATGGCTCCAAAATTTGGGTTAAAATTCATTTTGTCTATTTTCCCAGGAGAACTCTGATGGAAGGACAGGAAGTCTGTATTTAGTGTCTTTTAAATTGCCACACGACCTGATCCAGGCATGTTGCCCACTGTAATCTCCCTTGGGTCTGTGTGTTCCAAGAAAAGATGGGTTGACTCACTTCTGCCAGTGGGAAGCTGAAGATACATATTTTAGGTTCAAGATGGTACACAGTCATTTCTTTTGAAGAATCAGACCCTTGAGAACAGTTTCTTCATAGACTGGTGAGGTATCTATATTCCAGGGTGATGGACATGGTGTCAGCATACCTGTCTCTGAAGAGAAAGGCAATATGGACTGCAATTTCCTTTTTTCTTTCTAGGGTCATTGGGTATTGATTAATCTAGACAGAGTGTCTGAACGAGTTAGTTGTGAAATTGTAGGAACTTGATGTTGGGCCAGTCCTGTGGGGTTGTTTTCTCTCCATAACCCTGAGAATCTTTGTTGTCAATCTGAGAGACACCCCACCTCCATCTTCCTATTAGAAGCAGAACTCTCATCTAGGAGACATTCTTCTGATAGAGGGTAAGGCAACAACATTTTGCTGAGCATCTGTAAGTCTGAGTTTAACCATCAGAGAAGGTAACACAGCTTTCCATTTATGCCAAGAGTCTCACTCTTGTTAGTTCTCTGCTGTTAAACACCATTGACCTACCTCCTGCATCGTGGACCTGCTTATACTTTTAATTTTTTAACTTTTATACACTTTTCCTAATGTCTAAGGCCAAGTAAGTGACAAAGGGAATCGTTTTACCAGCTGTCTTTAATCTTTCCAAAAAGTACCTAGTGGAGAATGGCTTAAAGTCTCCTTGGCCAATGCTGAGCAACAGGGAAAATCAATTCTGTCCAGGTTGTGTTGCCTGGGAGCAGGAACAGTGTGTTCCTGGCCCAGGGAGAGTTTTTTAACTTTTCTTCAGAGAATGCTGGTTTTTAGGAATCACTGTTTGAGAAAGAGGCATAAATTATGGCAGAGATGGAGTGGATCTTAGCTCTATGCCCAAGGGAAATGTTTCACTTCTCTGGGGTGGCTTAAGGCAGAGACAATGCCCACCCTGGGCAAAGTATTTCCTCCTTCCTGAATACATTCTGCTTCAATGCAGGGGGCTCTGGATGAAAGACCGTGAGAAGCCAGGTCCCTGACCACCTCCGGCCAAGTACCAACATAGATTGTGAACATGAGTCAAACAACGAAAGAAGCAAGTGCTCCTGCTCCCTGAGTGGCATAGGTGGAGGGCTTTTGGGAGGTTGGATGGGGGTTTCTCTGTGTGATATGGCATAAACAAATTTTGTTTCCCAAAAGTAGTAGGGTATGAGTCTTTAAACCAGGTAGAGGGAGAGCCTCACACCAAAAAATCCACTGGTCAATACAGGGAAACAAACTTGTCAGAAACTTAGAAAGAAAGTAATAAGGAGAGAGGAGTGAGGAGAGAGAGAGAAAGAAGGGGAGAGAGAGAGAGAGAGAGAGATAGAGATAGAGCGAGAGAGAGAGAGAGAGAGAGAGAGAGAGAGAGAGAGAGACAGAGACAGAGACAGAGACACAGAGAGAGACAGAGAGAAAGAGAGAGATAGAGATAGAGCGAGAGAGAGAGAGAGAGAGAGAGAGAGAGAGAGAGAGAGAGAGAGAGAGAGAGAGAGAGAATCACCAGGGTTAGCCACCACACATTCACACAACTGAACCAACAAAGGGAATCCAGTGACTTTTCAGATGCAGCCTTGTCCAACCTATTTCTGTGACCAAACAGAAAGTGTCTTAACCAGACTTAGCTCCAGAGGTGACAGACCTGCTGACTTTATAATTTGTTTCCTTTGTGGGTATAGATGCCTGCCATACCCATCAGAAGTATTAGACAGTGATTGATCAAAGGGAGCCCTGGGCACTAGGACTATCTCAGGCTGGGCACCCTGACCATTGCACCCTCCTTGCTCCAAGAGGCACTGAGACCCCTGGTATCTCAAGGTCTTGTCTCTGGGATCTCAGTGTAACTTACAGAAATATGGGATATTTACAAGAGAAGACAGCTCAGACATGGCTTAAGCCAACAGAAAGTCCTGATTAGCCAGCCATTGGGTGCTTCGGATCCCAGTGTAGCAGCCAAGTCTTAAGAGTAAGCTTTTTAGCAAACAACAATGTTATAGCTGACAGACTTCGGTTAATAAGAAAAGTTATCCAGAAGCAAAACTTTAGAAGCCAAAATGCAAGGTTAGTACATTTAGAGACATTATCATAACTTTGGAATTTGATGGGTTGGGTCATTTTTGGCAGGTGGTGTTGTCTACATGCTAAATTTTACAGTCTGATTGATACTTCCATCATGGAGTCAGTTGTGCCAAGATCTGGGGGCCCTGTTACAATTTCTAATGATATTCTGCTATACTCAAGATAGCTGTCATTATCAGAGAGGCTTCCTACATCAGCAGATAGAAGAAGTGCAGAAACCCACAGCCAGACATTATACAGAGAGAGAGAGAATCTAAATAGGAAATTGCTATTTGTTCCCTCTCATAGGAGTTCATGGAAACCCAGGAAGAGGGGAAGGAAAGACTATATAAATCAGAGGGGATAAAGAACACCAGGAGAACATGGCCCACTAAATCAAATAAGCAGGGCGCATATGAACTCACAGAGACTGAAGCAGCAAGCACAGAGCCTGTATGGATCTACACCAGGTCCTCTATGTACATGCTATGGCTGTTAGCTTTGGTATTTTGTGGGAATGGATATATCTCTACTTTTTTTTTTTTCCCGTGTCTGGAATTCTTTTCCTCCTAGAGAAGTGCCTTGTCCAGGCTGAAGATTAGAGCTTTTGCCTTATCTTATTGTATCTTGTTTTGTTGTGTTTGATTGTTGTCTCTTGGAGGCCTGCTCCTTTCAGAAGGAAAACAGGAGGAGGGGAGTGGAAGGCAGGGGTATCTGGGAAGACTGGAGGGAGAGGAAACTGTGGTTTTTAATTAAAAAAATAAAATAAAATTCTCTGCTTGTTTCTCTTACTAAGATATTGTTACTATATCAGTTATATAGCCCACTATGCAGGATGTTTAAAATAACCTGCCTAGAGACAGGTCAGGTTGCCTTTGAATTCCAGGCAAGCCTGGTCTACAGAGTGAGTTCCAGGAAAGCCATGGTTACATAGAGAAACCTTATCTACAAATTAAAAACCCAAACCACCACCACGATCACCACCACCACCAACAACAACAACAATAACAACAACAACAACAACAACAACAACAACAACAACAAAACCAAAAATCTCTTTACCCTGAATACTGATGCATAGTTGCTGGAAGGAGAGGTAGATGGTTCACTATCACGTAAGGAGGAACCGGCCTTCAAAGTGGATCCCCATTACCATAAAATATATCCTATTACCACCTGATAAATAACCTGAAAGTAATTACACAAGGAAACTCTCCAGCACTACAAAGTAACAAATGGGTTATCAAACTGTGAAAGCCATTGCCTGATGAGTGATACTGGATAAAGACAATTAACATAGGCTATTGTAGACATTCTGCTAATTACAAGACCATTCTGTACACTCTTTAGCCTTTGAGGGAGAAAGTTTTACATGCTAAGAAATTCTATTCCTGTAACAAAGAACAAACTATTTCTATCAATAATGTTTCATAGATTGTTTTTAAATAAATATATTGTATCTTATTTTAGCCTAAGCTGCACACCGCAAAAACAAAATAAATTTAGAAAGAGCCTATCTGATTATGGTAAGCATTGCTCCTTCACTCTCTTTGCCACATTTCCGGTTCAGTCCTCATCATCTCCAAGTGATAATAAAAATATCTTCTGAGCCAAATCCTTTAATTCTAGTTATTTACGTTAATAATTTTCCCACTTTATAGCTAGAGATAAGTTGCTAAAACTTTCATAATTTTCAATATACCCCATTCTTAAAACTTAACATTGGCATCATTTTGTGGACGTTCGTGACAAAACGCATCAATGGTGTGGTGTCTAAGACCTTTCCATCTCTACCCTCATTCACTGCCACTCACCATATCTTAAATTCAATATTCCAGCCACATCTGTGTGAAGTCACCCGAATTACGTGCAACTTGTTCTCTTCTGAGCAATTTTCTATTCTATGCCATTTGCTAGGATTCATTGAATTCTACCCTTTGCCTTGGTATTTTAGATATTTTTTTTGGACTCACTGCCCAAAGTTCTATTCTACTTTGTGGGAGACTTATAATGATTTCTGTCTAATACTCATTTACTTATCTAGAGAATTCTATAATTTGCTATCTTAATCTATTATAGTTATTATGAGTATTCAGTAGTTCGTTTGATGTCATGAACATAAATGATCAGTAATGAGGAAGGTACTACAAGTCCAAAGACCTTTGACATGTGCACACAGGAATTTTCAAGATAAAAGGCACTTCTTCCTCGTTATAAAATGGTCTAAGCATTGCTGTTGTAGGTGAAGGATTATGAAAGTTAGGGTAAAGGTTTATAATAGAAAGATACACTTAGAGATTAAAAACAAATAAAGTAACAAAACAGGTTATCATATTGTGAAACAAACTTTCTAACTTCCATGAAAAAAAGATTTGTTTGTTTAAGATTTTACACTTGCATTATCGACCTCATTTGAGTCCAAAATCATTAAACCCATTTTTAAAATAAAAGCTAGATATCTTGGATATTTCTTTACTTCCATATGTTATATTTTGATTTTAAAGTAAGCATTGTATATCTATAGGGGACTGGGTTCAGATTCATGTTGGTACCATAATTGCTGTGTCAGTCTCTATGAGTCCATATATATTTTAGTTTGCTATGTTTGTTGTCAAAAAGCCATAATCATTAAATATATTACACTATCAGAAAAAATAAAACATTTTAATGAAGTAAGTCACTTGTTATATACTTCTTATATAATTATTTTCCCAAAAGTAACAAACACTAACCAAATATGTTTAACCATGAATACTTAATAAATAATGTGCCAGTGGGAAGGGGAAATATTAATTGGCATCTTTCTCTACTTAGCTAATGGAATTCACATGAATACTAAGTATAACTGTTAACAAGAACATTTAATGGAGTAAAATTATAATTCTGGGCGTAGCATCATATTACTACAGATCTCTCCACAAATTGGTACTCTTGTATAATGGTTTCCCTTAGAATAAAACTATCCTAGAAAGCAATGTAGTTAGATTGTTACAAAATATATGGAATAGGCTGCAAGGCTCATAAGAATGCTCCCTGAACTCATATAAGCTATAAAATGTTGCCTAGGGAAAGGATGCATTTAGAGATGCAGCTGTAATGTGTCCTCCATGCTGGGATTTTTGAAGGTGTGGCAGCCTGAGTCACCTATTTCCATATTCATAACCCTTTGTGCCTGTTCTTGTAAGTAACCTCAATAAATTCAGTAATCCACAACACTACACTTGGAAAGAACTGATTCTTTGACTTGCTTTGGTGAATGATCTGGGAGAATAGATATTTGATGATGTCTTCCAGGAAAAGGGATGCTAGTAATCTGTTCTGTAATCTTTAAATCACACATATTTATTCTTTCACAGAGCTTTCAGGGTCCTGCATTGCCTTTGTCACATGTCTGTCTCTATACAGTGCTCTCCTTCTCCATGCGCATATCCAAATCTTATTTGTATGTATGACTCAGCTGAATTGTACATCTTTCTCTTTTAAGATTTATTTTTTTATTACATGTACAGTGCACATTAGATTACATAATAGATGGTTGTGAGCCACCACGTAGTTGCTGGGAATTGAACTCAGGACCTCTGGAAGACCTCTTAACTGCTGAGCCATCTCTCCAGCCTCTGAAATGTACATCTTTCACAGACCCTTCTTTATTGTGTTCTTTTTTTAAATTTTATTTTATTAATTTATTCGTACTACATCTCAATCGTTATCCCATCCCTTGTATAATCCCATTCCTCCCTCCCTCCCATTTTCCCCTTACTCCCCTCCCCTATGACTGTGACTGAGGGGGACTTCCTCCCCCTTTATATGCTCATAGGGTATCACATCTCTTCTTGGTAGCCTGTTATCCTTCCTTTGAGTGCCACCAGGCCTCCCCATCCAGGGGACGTGGTCAATTATGGGGCACCAGGGGTATGACTTTCACACATACTCTGGTGACTGTGTTCTTTTGAAATGCTTTCTCATACCTCTGAATCACAGAACAACTTTATTGTGTGTCCTCATTAACTATAGGCTAACAAAAGTAATAGTCAACCTTTTATAGTACTGATAGTCATGCTGTAAAGGCAATTTCAAATGTATATTAAAAGAGGCAACTCTGTAAATATCTCTGTCAGGGATGCACACATTCTAACAACATGCGTATAATTGCCAAGTCTCTTTAAATATATCCCTTATTGTTGTAGTATATTTGCTAAAAGCACTGACTAGGCTGCTGTGCACTGGCCAGTCTCACATGAAATACTTTCTTTGTTCTCTGAACTACTGGAGGTCGCTATGTCTTTTCATATAGTGCCCAGATGAATTAAAGCCTCACAATCATGGGAGGAGTCTTCCAGGACATGGTACAGTGAACAGTTCCAAATGAACATTTCAAGAATGTATTTGGAACACTTGTTTCAACATAGTAAGTTCCCCTTCTTCAAGTGATTCTATGAATGAAATCATTCCTAGAAGTACTCGCTCCATGAACAGTCACATAAATAACCATTTTCAAAGAATTGCCCTTTAGCAAGCAGCAGACTGTTACACATAGGACAGAGAACAGATGCCCTTCCTCTAAATGCTGGTCAATTTACTGCTGAGGTGAATTAGGATGAGTGGTGAATTGAGAGGTACAAAGGTCATGGTGACTCATCGTGGTGGAAGGGGTTTGGGTGTGAACAGTATCATAACTGACACAGTCTCAGGGCCCTTCAGTGCTTCAGGGAATCCCAAAGGTAAAACTAGCCGTTATTTACCAGTATGTGTCTCATGTCCCAGTTGGCCAGATGACTGTATCAGATCACTCCTTAGACTTGGCAAGTACTTAAGGAGTAGGCTAAATGAAGATTGTGTCTCATGTTTATTTTTTATTATTTTGGATGTCTTAATTAAAAAAAAAAAACAACATGGAGCCTTCACTAAGGGAAAAAAATGAGTGTGAACGGAAAGACTAGGCAGATCCCTGAGGAAAATTAAATTATTCATTACCTGACAGGAAGTAGAAGTCACACTATCTCAATAAAATATGTTTTCTGTTTATTTGTTTTATTTGTCCATGCCTTACTTTATACTGATGTTTGACATCCCTCTGTGGCTGGTTGTTTATGCTTTTATTTGGTCGATGCTAAAACATTACATTTGGACTATGGAGAGCCTCTCACTCTCACTATAAGCCCTTATGCATAGCAAATGCACCTAGGAAATATCCTGACATAAACATAGTTACATATACTAGTACATATATTAATAAAATTGTGTTTTTTGTTATTTCTCTATTCTAATTTATGTCAAATATTAGCAGTGTGCCATTGAAGGCCAGACTCTTTAATGCAGACTTAGCAGTTGACTTATTATACTGACTCTGCATCCTCTCTCCTTCTCCAAGTTTTCTATTCCTATAAGATTTCAACGTTACTTTGTAAAGCTGTAAAACTTCAGGAGAAAGTAGCAATGCTACCAAAACATGAAATGCTGAAGAGTTCAGCTTTTGGGCTTTTCTCCCTAAAAGATGTTATTGCCGAACTGTCAGGTTTCCATGGGAGGAAATGGTTTTGCCTTAATTGCTTTGAGAAATAATCACGTCCGCATCTCCATCCTGAATATTAAACACGTTGTAGTCTCAGAGAAGTCTTGTGGCACGGATACCTTTACTTAAGTCAGTGTTCTCCAAATTCACGTGAACACAGAAGTATTTCATTACACATGCAATTATTATGTTCTTACTAATATGATGCTTCCAGAAACATGGTTTAAGAAAAATAACTGAATTTATCTTCAACTTTTATGCTCGCCATTTTTCCTGAAATGCAAATTTAATTTCATCTTTGCTAGGAATATATCACTAGCTTGCTATTATCTTCAGAAACATAAAATCTTACTTGCTCAACAAAGCCATTTATATATAGGTTCTACCTGTATATACTTGGTGTCATAAAACATTTGAAATTATTCATATGCCGAAGGCAGAGATTTCTGGGTATTCTGTCTGTCATCTTATATTTATATGACAATACACTATTTTCTATCTTCCTTGGAATTATGATGTTTTTCATTATAAATAAGAAAAACAAAACAAAACTTCTGTTTATCCTGAAGCTCTACTGGAAACAGTGTATGTTCAGAAGCTTTTTCCTGATTATTCTTGGCATCACAGCTAGCCAGTGATCTCGATTGTGTAATGGATAGACATTTTATAAGAATAAGACAACTCCTCTGAGCCTTACAGTATGTCTCTTCTTTTCCTCCATTTTCAGCCTTGCTTGTGAGATCATTTACTTTGTCTGCTCTTTGTTGGCATGGGACATCCACACTTCACCTAAACTGTTCTTGTTTCTCACACAGCTGTCTCAAGGTTAACATTTTAATACAGATCATTGTTTCCAGTCTTCCTTCCTCTGATATCATTTCCAATGAATAAAAAACCATATCCCAAGATACACAAGCCAAACATCTGGAAATGCTGCTCCCTTTGCCTTTCCCTTCCCTCCCATTAGTCAGATCTTCCTTCAGGCTCTCCCAGATATGATCTCTATCCCAACTACAACAGTAACTCTTAAGTGCATTTTTTCCTTTCTCCTGTTTCTTTTCCAAATAAAAATCTCCATAATTATTTCAAAATCACTCCCAACTTAACAAGTGTTATAAATAGTTCTACTCACCTCAAGTTTAGAACCTAAATTTCTTACTGGATTGGATAGTTTTATGTCAACTTGATACAACAAAAAGTCAGTTGGGACGAGGTAATCAATTGAAAAACAGCTCCGGCCAGATTGGTCAGCACACACTCCTGTGGTGCATTTTCATAGTGATGGGTGGAGAAGGGCACTGAACAAGGTAGGTGAGCACGCCTTGGGGTGAAAGCCAGTAAGCAGGAATTTTCTACGACTTCTGCCTCAGCTCCTGTTTCCAGTTTCCTGCCCTGAAAACCACAACAACAAAAATAAAAATTAAAACAGGTGTGGAGATACAGACCTGTAATCCCAGCGCTTTGGAAATGGAAACAAGATGACAAACAGTACAAAGGTAGATTTGTCTATCTAATGAATTTGAGGCAAACCAGGGCTGTGTGAGACCTCATAGCAAAACATATGAAACCTGGAAAAGAATAAAAACAAAACAGAAAGAAAATAGTTACATGCATGGCAGTTTGTAGTGAAGTTAAAAAAAAAGGCAAAGCTAAGAGACACATGCATTTTAAATGTGCATTATAGGCTCACATATGTATACTCACATATTTCCAGTATCACTTAATAAAAATTATATCTGAAGACTCAATTATAATCTTTTAAAATAATTTCAAGTTATTATCACAGACCTTTATGATTAACGTAGAAATGCAAACTTTTCCTATTTTCTTCTGTCCTATAAGATGATACTTGTACAATATTTAGTATATACCTTTAATAATCAGTTCTCTCTAATAGAACTCTGTCTTTGTGCTGCTCTTTTTAAATGTCCACTTAGGATGTAGAAAGTAAAATGATGTTAAATTCAAGTACATTCCTCATAACTTCCTTTCTTACAGTTATGGTGGAGAAATCGACATCAACACTTTTGAACAAGGTATTTAAAGAAAACGACTACTGTTGCTTTTGACAAAACTACCATTTCTACCTAGTTGAAATCTATGAAACACACATGTGTACATGCACAAACACAGAGGAAGAAACCCCCTTTCTCATCAGGAAACCTGCAAATAACCTTGAAGCAGTCTACTGACTAACTTTCATACATAAAAGCACTTCTTAACGTTGGTATGTAAAAGTTCAAATCATGATTGTCCATTAAAGGAAAGAATATATAGAATTACTATAAACATTTGTAATAAGATAGAACAGAAAACAGGCTGAGCATGCCTTGGGAAGAAAGGCAGTAAACAGAACTTTTCTATGACCTGTGTCTCAGCTCCTCCTTCCAGGTTTCTGCCCTGAGTTTGTGACTTTCCTCAGTGATTGAGTATGAACTCAGAGTTGCAAAATGAAATAAAATCTTTCCTCTCAAAACTGCTTTTGGCCATGGTGTTTTATCACAGAATTAGAAATCCTAACTCTGACAATTACATAGCTCAAAAGAGCTGTATTTTATTTTTTTTTAATTTTTTAATTAATTTATTCTTGTTACATCTCAATGGTTATCCCATCCCTTGTATCCTCCCATTCTTCCCTCACTCCCATTTTCCCCTTATTCCCCTCCCCTATGACTGTTCCTGAGGGGGATTTCCTCCCCCTGTATATGCTCATAGGGTATCAAGTCTCTTCTTGGTAACTTGCTATCCTTCCTCTGAGTGCCACCAGGTCTCCCCCTCCAGGGGACATGGTCAAAGGTGAGGCACCAGAGTACGTGTGAAAGTCATATGCCACTCTCCACTCAACTGTGGAGAATGTTCTTACATTATGATAGGCAGATTTGGGCCCAGAGGTCCCGCTCAAACTAAGGCACCAGCCAAGGACAATACAGGTGGTAAACTTTAAACCCCTACCCAGATCTAGCCAAGAGCTGCATTTTAAAAACCCTATTATCCTTTTGTACTCATCCTAGTTTCTCAATTTCTATATTCAGTTCTATTATTTTCTTCTAGTGTTTTAAGCCATGCTTTGCCTCTAACACAGGAACTATGAGTATCATTATACTTCTTCTTAGAGTACTTTTATTAGTCAAAAACGTCTCTAATACAACTATAGTTTTTTCTTATCTAACAGTGTGTAGATTATTCTTACTTCTGTATTAATCCTGTACATGTCATTATGCTAGACATGGGAGCTAAAAATTAATCTAACATACACTATTGTTTGAATTACATTAGTTACTGACTAAAACCCTCAGATGTAAATAAATTACTAAGGTGAATTAACTTACATTTGATTATTCCTCTTCTTAAAGGATATTTGGATTTTGCTAACTTGAATATATTCTTTTCTCTTGTTCTTCTACTTGTGTTCCACTGATGCGATAAATCATTTCCACTATGGCCAAAATCAACTTGGCAAAGAAAGGGTTTATTACAGCTTACAGTTGGGAAGTTAACACCAGTTTAAATCAAGAAAGAACCTAGAAGCAGGTACTGAATCAAAGACCACAGAGAAATGATCCTGCTGACTGCTTTCTTTGTGGCTTGCTCCAGTTTCTCTCTTATACCATCTGGGCCCACCTGGCCAGTGGTGGTGTTACATCCCCAGTAGGCACTAAACCTGATGCAGAACCCAGGAGGCCCTCCCTGTGCATGCTACTTTAGTCACTGTGAATTCTTATGTATGATCTTTGCTCATGTTGATTTAGAGGGTCTTGTTTTCTTGATGTCCTCCATCCCCTCCTGCTTTTACACTCCTTTTGCCTTGTCTTCTCTTCTGTGGGGATCCCTGAGATCTGAGGGGAAGGCTTTGATAGAGCCATAAAATTTTGGCTGAATCTCAAGATCTCTCACTCTCTCAGTACAATGTCTGGCTATGGATCTCTATTTGTTCAATCTGCAGCAGGAGAATGTTATCTGAAGACACCTGAGGAAGGTATTGACCTGACAGTATAGCAGAATGTCATTAGGAGACATTTGACCATTAGATATACATATTTTTTTCATTAGACCAGTATTATTTGTTTTTACCCTAGGTCCTTGGACTATCTGGTTTCAGGTTCTTGGTCACCCAAACCATGTTGGGTATGGGTTCCATTATGTAGAGTGGGACTTAAATCAAATCAGGTACTGGTTGGTTATTATAGGAACTTGGTCAAAAGAATGACTCATGATGAGCAATGCCTAGGGAAACTCTGAGAGAGGCTTCTGGCAAAAAGGCGAAGGGCATTTTCCTTCAGGTGTTTTTTGTTCCCTGGATTACTTTTGGATTTGATTTCCCACCTCCTGTGACAGACTTTTACATTCAACTTATAAGACATGTTTATTCTTTTTGCATGTCAAAGCATAGCCATAGAGCCCAATCTGGTCTATACCCTGAAACTAGGCAGAAGCTTTCTGCCTTGCTTTCGTTCTTTCCCAGATATGATCTATAGTATTTATCTGTCAGTCAATTATGTTTAAAATGGTCTGCCCTTTGAAAAGTCTAAGAAGGGGCTGCTCTGTTAATATTTAGTATGTGCTCACTGGCATTTATTTACATAATTTCTGTACTCAAACAACTTTCCTTAGATCATTGCTTTTTTTTTTGTTAAATTCATGTATAACAGCAGACTTAAAGTGAAGTAAGATCTGCACAGATTGGCTAAAAAAAGTTGACAAGGAGCGAGCGCCTTTATACTGAACATATCTCCCCGTCTAACTCATCATTTTTAAGGGAGAAGAAAGAATATTCAGATTGTTTAGTATGATACTCATTATCCTTGTTAGATAAGTGTACTTAATTCTCTGCTGAGTGTTTAGAGTAATAAGAACTATATATTTTAAATCATTTTTAAAATAGCAACACAATGGGAGAATTTAAGATATTTGAGTCCTCTTATTAAAGCTGTGTAAACATTTCCAGGAACAATTAGCGTCTCAATAGGTTACTTCCATCAAACTTTACGTCAGTGCTGCCCTAGCATATTTTGTGGGCATGGCATTATTGTTGATAAAGGGTTTATCGCTCGCTTGGTGGTTATATTTCTTTTTTGATAGCATGCAGAATATCTTCCTGTACCAAGGAGACATGTAGGGACCATGTAGGGACCATGTAGGGTCCATGTAGGGACCAGCTTGACATCTCCACCTTCGATGAGTTGTGTAGGTGTTGAGTTCAGGAATGGGACCTTGCTGTTAGTTTGTGGAGAACAACATATAGTTTGACAACAGCTTGGATCATTTGCAAATTCACTTGGGGCCAGTTTGGTCAACAATTCAAGTAGGTGTAACCTAATACTTGTACTCTAAGCTTCATTCGGCAACAAAAGATGGCCAGTTAGGACTCTGTCTCCCCCATTATTTGGCAATTTTGTTTAGATTGTCTTCATATATGTATATATTTTAAGAAGTTTCTACTGTATTGGGTTTCCATACCACCCCTTAAATGCCCTTTAATGTTTGCTGTTTCTTCCAGTCTTCCTTCCATCAGTCCCCTCTCTCCCCTCTCTTTCCCCACATGAACCTTCATTCTTCGTCCCTCCTTGATCCATTCATAAGTGTCTATTCTATTTCTCTGTTCTAAGGAGAACTATTTGTTCCCTCTAGGGCCTTTCCATATTCTCATCCTCTGTGGTTCTATGGATTATAGTCGGTTATCATTAGCATAAGAGCTAATATCTGTATATAAGTGAATACATGCCATATTTGTCTTTCTGGTCCTGAAATAACTCACACAGTATGACTTTTTTCTAGTTCCATTCACTTGCCAGCAAATGTTATAATGCCATTTTTAAAAAATAGCTGGGTTATACTACATTATATGTGCCAAATTTAGAAAAATCATTGTTTTCTTGCAGGATATCTAGGTTATTTCCAGTTTCTTCTACTATGACTAGAGCACCAATGAATATGTTTTGAGTAAGTATCTCTGTGATAGGATAAAACATCTTTTGGGTATATGCCTAAGAGTGGTGCTGCTGGACCTTGATGTAGACTGATTCTGATCTTCCTGAGGAAAACACTGTTTTCTATAATGGCTGTAAGAGTTTGCATTTATGTGAACAATGTATGAGTGTTTGTCTTACTGCATACCCTCACTAGCATGAGCTGTCTTATGTTTTGTTTTGTTTTGTGTTAATTCTGGCCATTCAAAAAAGGTGTAAGAGAAAATTTCAAAATAGCATTGATATGTATTTCCCTGATGTCTTAAGGTGTTGAACATTTAATTGTTTATCAGCCATATTTGGATATTAGCCCTCTTTTGGATGTGTAGTTGTTTTAAAAAAATCTTATTATATTCTATAAGCTGCCACTTCATTCATATGCCAGTGTCCTTTGCACACAGAATTTATTTAATAGCCTCATAAAGTCCTACTTACTAACAGATGATATTAGTTCCTGTGCTAACAAAGTTCTACAAAAAAATCTTTTCTATTGACAATTAGTTCAAAGCTCCTTGTTTTCTCTTATATCAGGTATAATGTATGTCATTTTATGTTGAGGTCTTTGATCCATTTGGAATTGAGTTTTGAGCATAGTGAGCTATTTGGATTCTTCTACACACAGCCATCCAGTTTGACTAGCACTATTTGTTAAAAATGCTGTCTTATTTCCAGTGAGTATCAAAAAACCAGCTGTCCCTAAGTATTTGGATTTATGCTTGAGTCTTCACTTATTCCATTGATTAAGGTGAGTATTTTTGTGGCAAGTATAATAATCTTTTCATTACTACAGCATTGTAGTATAATAAAGATGTGATACTTCTTGAGGTTATTTTATTATTCAGGATTGTTATAGCTACTCTGTGTTTTTTGTCTTTCCATGTGAAGCTGAAAATTGTTCTTTCATGATATGTGAAGAATTTTGTTGGAATTTTTATGAAAGTTGCACTGAAACTGTTTTGGGTAGAATGACAATATTTACTATGCTAATGCCTGCAATCAATGAGCATAGCAGATATTTCTATCTTCTATTATACTCTTCAATTTTTTTCTTCAATATCTTAAGGTTTTGTCAGACAAGTACTTCACTTGCTTACTGGGAATCACCCCAAGATATTTTATATTATTTGAGGATGTTGTAAAGGGTACGGTTTCCCTGATTTTTTTTTTAGTAGTCCATTTGTCATTTGTACATAGAGGGCTACTGATTTCTGTGAGTTAATTTTTTTATCCAGCTACTTTGCTAAAATCTTTTATCAACTCTAGGGTTTTCCTGGTGGAGATTTTGTGTTCATTATATATCTTACCATATCATCTGCGAATAAAGACACTTTGACTTCTTCCTTTTAAATTTTTATTCCCCTGAGTTCTTTCAATCATTAAATTCCTTTACCTAAGAACTCAAGAACTACATTGAGAAGATATGGAGACAACAACCTTTTTTTCTAATGTTGATAATGGGCTTGCTATAAACTGTCTTTATTATTTTGAAGTTTGTTTTGGTATCCCCACACTCTCCAGGAGTTTTATCACAGAGAGATGTTGGAGCTTGTCAGGGGCCTTTTCTGCATCTAATGTGAGGTGGCTATGAGACCTTTTTGTATTTAAGTTTGTTTTGTATTCATTGATTTACTTGTGTTGAACCATTGCTGCGTCTCTGGGATTAAGCTGTCTAGATCATGCTGCATGATCTTTGGGGTGGTTACTTGGATTCAGCTTGCAAGTATTTTAATGTGTATATTTGCATCTATGCTCTGAAGGGAAAATTATTTGTTATTCTTATTTTTTATTGGGTCTTTATGTAGTTTGGGTATCAGAGTAATTGTGGCATCTTAAAATGAATTTGGTAATGTTCCATCTGTTTCTATTTTGTGTAATAAATTAAGGAGTATAATCACCAACTTTTCTTTGACAGTCTGGTAGAATTATAAACTAAAACCATCGGACTCTGTGGTTGGTTGTTTTTTGTCTTTTTGTTTTTGTTTCTTTGTTGTTGTTTAATTTTTTGTATTTTTCTTTACTTTTTGGTTGGGATACTTTTAATTACTGCTTCTATTTCTATTGTATTAGGAATTATAGACTTGTTAACTTGCTTATCTTATCTTGATTTAAGTTTATTAAGTGGTATGTATCAAGAAAAATATTCATTTTCCACATTGGTGAAGCAGAGGTCCTATGATTCTTTGGATTTCTTTGGTATCTGTTTTTATGTCATTCTTTTCATTTTTAATCTTGTTGATTTGGATCTTCTCTCTTTATCTTTGTTGGCATGTGGATAGCTTCACTAGCCTGCCTATCTAGGCTAGTTAGCAACCTATGATTTCATTGCCTACCTGCCAGGCGTGTGCCAGACTATGAAAAGAAAAGCCAACCACCCTTTTACCTTTTACCTCCCTTATTCTCTTACCTCTCTCCCTCTCTCTATTGGACTCTCTCTCTCTCTCTCTCTCTCTCTCTCTCTCTCTCTCTCTCTCTCTCTCTCTCTCTCTCTCTCTCTCTCTCTCTCTCTCTCTCTCTCTCTCTCTCTCCCTCCCTCCAACCCCTTCTCTCTCTGCTCAGGGCCCACTCAGAATCTAACTCCTCTCCCCTTCCCCAAATTAATTTCTCCATATTCATATAGGTTGTGTGATATCAAATTTTTAATCCTAACATCAATCTCTTAATTTGGATAAGAGTTTGTCACTCTTGTTGATTTTTTTCAAAGACGTAACTCTGTTTCATTGCTTCTTTATGCCATTTTTTCTCTTTTGTTGTTGTTGTGTTGTTTTGTTTTGTTTCTATTTTGTTGATTTCAGTTCTGATTTTGATTTCTTCTTGCCAGCTAGTCCTTTTTCCTGTGGTTTTTCTTTTTGTTCTAGTGCTTTAGATGCAATTTTAAGTTGTTAGTATTAAATCACTCCATTATTTTTAATTGTACACACTTATTGTTATGAACTTGCCTCCTAGATAAACCTGTATTGTGTTCCATAAATTTGGATATGCTGTGTATTCATTTTCATTAAATTCTATCAATTCTTTAATTTTTCTTTTCACCATTTTTTTAATTAAGCAAAGAGTTGTTTATTTTACATGAATTTGTAAACTTTCTGTTGTTTCTTTTGTTGAGGATATTAATTGGAGTTTGGTGGGCTTACCCCTGGGTTCAAAGCTGAAGACAATGCTTCTCCTTGCATAACAACCATACATAGTGAGTAGTTCCCCAGGTATGGGTACTGGGAGAATTCCTTGAATATCTCTGCATCCATGACTAAATATTGATAGATGTAATATTGTGCAGGTCCAGTACAAGCAACTGGACCGGCTATGAGTCTATAATTGCAATGACTGTGTCATACACATACAATAGAACTTTTCTTCTCCTTTTTCTTTAGGACTTCTTCCTGTCAACTTTTTACAAATTTCAGAAGCTTAAAGAGTGGTATACTATGAGCATATACAGGGGGAGGAGGTTCCTCTCAGTCACAGTCATAGGGGAGGGGAGTAAGGGGAAATGGGAGCGAGGGAGAAATGGGAGGATACAAGGGATAGGATAACAATTGAGATGTGATATGAATAAATTAATAAAATATACTTTTTATATAAATCTAGGTTACACTGTAATTTTATTTTCTGTAGAAGAGAAAGTATTCTAGGATGATGAATGTTTAAACAGTTACCCCTTTAGTCATTTAGTGACATATGGTCTTTTAATTCTTTTTTTTCTCCTTTATTAATTATTCTTGTTACATCTCAATGGTTATCCCCTCCCTTGTATCCTCCCATTCTTCCCTAATATACTTTTTTTTAAAAAGGGAAAAAGAGTGTAGTATAATAGATGAAAAAGGTAAGGGAGAATGGGGAAATAGAAAGACTCAGAGGGTTCTGGAGCCCTACAAAAAGACCATCAGGGCTGGTAGATCTGGACTCAGGGGTTCCTGCATAAACTACTGTACCAAGCAAGGACAATACATGCAGTAAACTACACCCCCTATTCAGATCTAGCCAATGGACAGAGCATTCTCCACAGTTGTGTGGAAAGCTGGGACTGACTCTGTCATGAACTTTTGTGCTGCCTATTTGACCACTTCCCTGTGATGGGGAGGCATGGTTGCACTCAGAGGAAGAGGAAGCAGGCTATCTGGAAGTGACCTGATGGGCTGTGATCATGTGATGGGGGAGGCAGTCCCCTTCCCTTACTGGTATAGGGCAGGGCTATTGGGTGAAAGAGGGAGGGAAGGGGGAATGGGAAGTTACAAGTGAGGGGATTACAATCAGGATGTAATCTGAATAAGTTATTTAAATTTAAAAAAGAGGGTGGTATAAAAGTTCTGATTAGTGCTGAACACTCAAATGTCACTACTTCTCAGCTATTTGCATATCCATAACTCTCCTCGGATATCACTACTTATTGCAAAGAGAAGCTTCTCCAATGAAGGCCGAAGACAAGGAATTGAATATGTGTATAAACATGAATAGTTAGTAGACAATTTGACACCATGTCAAATTAGTAAAATAAAAATGGTGGGTTTTCTCCTAGGAACTACTGTATCCCTAGCCATGGCTTTAAGACAAAGTCTATTCTATCAGGCATGTTTTACCTACTGTGGAGCAAACCTTAATCAAACCAGAGAGTAGTTTGTTGGCAGTTACTCGAGTACCAGAAAGGCTGTTATTGTTCCAGCAGGCATGTCTGGTTTGGCTTTTGTTTGTTTTGGGTTTTTTGTTTTGTTTTGTTGGGTTTTTGTTTGTTTGTTTGGAGGTAGAGATTATAGCTTGCAAGGCTCATAGTTGCATACGACTGTTAATAGCTTTCCTCCTCTTGTAACTTGAACAACCCCTTTTTAGACTGTCTATACTAACAAGTAGGGAGGGCATTTACAGTCCCTCCCAGGTCAATTTCTCTATACTTGGAAACACAAGTATATAGTGTCTTTAGCAGTAGGCTTTAACATCTTGTCTGTATTATTTTGGGGTGAATGTGGCCTTCCCCAACTTATAATTCAGAGATTAGTATCTCATATTTAGTATAGGGATTGCAATTTGATTATCTGTGGCTTCTGCAATTAGCATTATGCACATATGTAGGTTACCTCCATTCAAAATTTTGTTGTTCTGTTTTTCAAGACAGGGTTTCTCTGTGTAGCCTTGGCTGTCCTGGACTCACTTTGTAGACCAGGTTGGCCTCAAACTCACAGAGATTCTCCTGCCTCTGCCTCCTGTGTGCTAGGATTATAAGTGTGCTCCACCAAGCCCAGCTCCATTAAACCCTTTAAAAACTATTTTTAATTAACTTATAGCATATAGGTTTACACATGTATTCCTACATCCATATTTTAGTCATCCTTTACCCTGCTTTCTTTTTGTCCCTATTCCCCACATTTTCCTAGTTTAAATCTTACTATCCTGGTAGTCTCTACCTGCCTGTACTTGTAGTTACAGAATTTTTACTATGCTCCCCCAAATCTGGCTTCTTTCTTTTCACTCTTCCCCACATGACAAAAAACAAAACAAAACAAAACAAAAACAGAAAAGCAACTTTCCTGATTTGGTTGGAATTTTCTTCTCTTTCATTATACATTGTTTCTAGTTAAAAATATGGCTGTTGTGCATATGGATGCTGCTGCCTGTGACAATACAATTATCTGTTAAACATAACTGACACAAGTTCAGATAGGATTCTGGTGTTGAGAGAGGGTGTAGATACAAGTACCAACTCTAAACAGAAGCTGTTTCCACCTGATAAATGGTCCCAAGGTAATACTTTTCTCCAATACTTGTTATACAAACCACATTTAACAGTAGTTCCCATGCCTAACAGTAGGTGGTCAACTCAAAATGAAATCAACTTTATTTTTTTTTAATGTACAGATCTACTTCTTACATACTAAAGGTTCCAATTTTGTTTTTATGGATTTTCTGCATGGACAAATATGCATGTCTCAGAGTCTGTGTGTTTCTTGTACTTTTTCTTTGGCTTTTTAAAAATCCAGTTAAGTTTTTATTTCATTTTATCTTATTTTATTGCTTGTTATATGCCTTTTTATATTCTAATGGGAGAGAGAAAAATGAGTAGGATTTGAGAAGGTAGGGAGTCGAAACCATATCATAATAAGTTATATGAGAAATATGTTTTCAATAAAAAAGCAATAGTTGAATATATTACATTAGGTTTTCATTGTGTACAAAGCAATGCAGTATTATCTCTAAGTAACTGTATTCCTGCTATAAGATTTAGAATCCATGAAAAATGTAAGTGTTAAAAAAAGATATAAATTACTGAAATTATGTATACAGAGAGGCTGTATTTAACAGATGAGTAAACAGAATGTCAGGGAATTCTTCATGAAATTAATGTATATACTAAGCCTTTCCATTAGTGCACCATTAGTTAAAAAGAATAAAGAAATGTACATGAAAGGGGTCATATAGTAAAAAATAGAAGATGTGAGATGTTTGCACAGTTTGCTTTTTGACAGAGAATTTGATAAAATTTGATCAATATATATTTAGTGGATGCACTATTAAACAAGGTAGAGAAAGATAAACTGTGAAGTGTCATAAAACATTTTGTATGCCATACAAAGATATTTTGTCATAGAATTATGAGCCAACCATGAGAAACAAAGAAATTGTGTGCAGGTTAAGTCCCAAGGGAGAAGTGTGTGTGTGTGTGTGTGTGTGTGTGTGTGTGTGTGTGTGTGTGTGTGTGTGTGTGTGTTCCTAGGGCATGGGTTTTAGATGAGGAAGAGAGTCACTAGTGCTACCAAAAACCTGTGAGCTGAATTTTACCAATATTCAGTTATGGTAAGAGTGTACTTCAACCAGAGGGGATTGTTATTAAAATCATAACTTTCAGATTGAGATTCCCATTTTCTGGAAAATGGACCAAGTGTGAATTATATAAGTGTGAGAAAAAGAAGATAACACTAGTAATGTGTGTGAAATCTATTCAAACAGACCACAAGGTATTGTTTTAGAATGCACAATATTAGCTTGAATGTACAACATGTAATTTCAATGAAATGTGTTTTAAACAAAAGAAAAATAAGCCACAGTTTCAACTAGAATACCAATTATTGCCCTATTCTTAAGGTTTGGAAAAGTTCACAAAATAAGATCATGAAGTGGGCCGCCTGGAGAAAGCATGACATTTCCCAAGCTATGGACATCTGAATGTAAAATCCACTCATGTGTATCTGTGATGGACAGCCTAAACTGGTTGAAAATAGACTTCTCAGCTCTCTTCCATTTCGATGATTATGTTTTTCTGGCATTAAGCTCATTTTATACATTGAAAACACTTCAGTATTAGAACAAATGTGCTTGGAAGGCAGCCTTACCACTGGCATGGGGCTTTTCTAGATATGCATTGTAACTTTTAATATGAGTTTTTCTTTACTATTTTATTACATGTCTCATAGTACAGCACTTTTCTGTGGACATAAAGCACATTTTGTTAATTAAAAAAGTGTCTTATCTGTTTTAAGGACGAGCTACTAAGAAAAGTTAATGAGAAGCTAAGAAAAACAAAATAACTATCGTTCCAATTTAAGCACTGTCAACTGTTTTGGGTCTACTATCAAAAGAATCATAAGGTGTTGTCATCGAGCTCTGGGAACCCAGGAGTGGTGGCAAAGGACTGGCGAGCTTGGAGGAGCTTCTGGGATCTCCCTGGCCAGCAGCTTTCGGGAAGCTATCGCACACCTGCCACTGGAATTGTATTTTTCTAGTTGAAAATAAATTATTCTCTCGTACAATACATCTCGACTAGAGTTTTCTCTCCCTACACTCCTCCCAAGTCCCTCACCCCACCTACCTACTCCCCCACATCCACCCGTGCTCTGTTTCCCTTCAGAAAGCGGCAGCCTTCTAAGAGACAAAAACCAAACACAACAATACATGATACAATAAGACAAGGCAAAAGCCCTCATAGGGTTCGTGGCCAGGATGGAAAAAGGCAGCTGAATAAGAGAAAAAGATTCTCAAGATCAGACAAAAAAGTCAGCAACACATCCATTCTCACTCTTAGGAGTCCCATAAAAACAGCTACAACATAGATACAGACAGCCTGGTGCAGATCTATGCTTAAGACTGTTTCAGTCTCTGTGAGTTCATCGCACTCCTCTCAGTTCTTTCTGGGCCAGGTTCTTCTGGTGTCCTCCATTCCCTCTGACTTCTACAACATTTCTTCTCCCTCTTCCAGTTGGTTCCCTCATCTTCCAGGGGAGGAACCCAAGGAAGACCTCCAATTAAGACTCTGGCTCACCCCACCCCTCTCTGTCTTTGTATGATGGCTAGCTGTAACTCCTCTCTCTCTGTCTCTCTCTCTCTCTCTCTCTCTCTCTCTCTCTCTCTCTCTCTCTCTCTCTCTCTCTCTCTGTCTCTCTCTCTCTCTCTCTCTCTCTCTCTCTCTCTCTCTCTCTCTCTCTCTCTCTCTCTCTCTCTTCCCCTTTCCCTCTCTCTGTACAATGTCCGGATGTAAATCTATACACATGCTCCTACCTGATTCCAGAGGAAGCCTCTATGACTCTCTAATAATGACTGGAAAAGCACAGACTTATGAGTGATCACATATGTCATCTGAAAAAAGTTATCCATTTATGGAGGGTATCTCCAATTAAACTGCCCCTTTTGAAATATTGTATTATATTATGCTTATAAAATAAGAGAACTTGCCAATGGGCAGAACATTCTCCACAGTTGAGTGGAGATTGGAGTATGACTTTCACACGTACTCTGGTGCCTCATATTTGACCATGTCCCCTGGAGGGGGAGACCTGGTGGCACTCAGAGGAAGGACAGCAGGTTACCAAGAAGAGACTTGATACCCTATGAACATATACAGGGGGAGGTAATCCCCCTCAGGAACAGTCATAGGGGAGGGGAATAAGGGGAAAATGGGAGGGAGGGAAGAATGGGAGGATACAAGGGATGGGATAACCATTGAGATGTAACAAGAATAAATTAATAAAGGAGAAAAAATAATAAAATAAGAGAACTGTCTCATATATCAGTAGCTTTGCTATCCCTCCCTCCTTCTTATTCCTCTTTTCTATCTTCTCCTTTTCTTGCATAGAGTTTTCTATTTTGAGTTAATTACATCAAAATAAAAAAAAAAACTATGTTAAGCCTCATGCTTCAGAAAGTAATGCTTTGAAGTAACTTTAAGTGATTTCATTAGTTGTGAACCTTAATAATGTTAAATATGACATAGCAAGGAAAAGAAAGGCTGCTTAACAATCACAATTCAATTTGAGTAAAATGAACTAACTCCTATGCATTACAAACATAGTACCTATAATATGCTAAATTTAAATGAATATTCAGCATTTGTTATGTCACAGGTAGGACAGTTACTGGGATTTCAGGGCCAAAATCTTAATCCCTTTGTTCAAACATGCTCTTTCAATCTTTAAATTATATTAAAAGGCAACAAAAATAATAGCAAAACTATAGGAATGTTTGAAAGTAAATAAGTATATGATAGAAAATATTGTTTGAAGTTTTTATAGATCATTTAAAGTAAGTCCAGGGGAATGACACTGAAAACAGGTGGATAATGCAAATAGCAATCCTGTGTAGAATCAGGCTACTGGAGAAAAGAAGGAGTGTTAATGTTTAACCCAAAAGAAAACTAGGGGGGAAAATCCAATCTCAGAGTCAGCAAGCTGGAAACAGGAGTAGGCCTTAGGGCAGTAGCAGGATAATTAATTGAAAATCTTCTACAACTGGGGCAGCATGAGCTCTGTGTTCATGCAAAACTGCTGAGACATTTGCCACAGGAAAAGCTTAGCAAACAGTGCTCTGTAATAACTGCTGAACGGAGTTTACTTTCAACAATCCTTAAGGTGTATATGAGAGGAGAAAGGGAATAAAAGTACATTGTGACACACTTCAAATCAACATAATAGACAGAGGAGGAAGAGACGGAAGACAGACACATAGAGACATGTGAACATGTATATGGCAAAGGGAGGCTCATTCAATGGCAATATATACTAAAATATTGTGTATCTAGACAAGATGATTACTAAATATGACAGTCAGTGAAAGATTCAGTTTTAGGTGACTTGGGGTTTGAGTTATGTTGGATCAAAGTGGCCCCCCCCTAAGACCAACCATACGTATATAGATACACAACAGAAAACTAAAGAGCACAAAATATTTATTAGTATATCAAAAAAAGAAAAACAAAGCACCTCAGAAAAAAATTCAATATACAATTTGGAAATTGAGTTTATATAAAGAAGTTTTATTTCAATTTTTGTTTGAAATTTCCAATTTCAAACAAATAAATTATAAACATAGAAAGAATTACTTCACAAATATAAGAGAAAACATGCTATTTTTTTTTACAAGAGAACCATGTTAAACAGAGAATAACATTCTCATTATTAAACTGTGCTTACTTAAATATAAAAGTGAACTGTCAAGGGAATTATTTCCATGGTAGCATGCTTGCATAGCATAAACAAAACCCCGAGTTCAATCCCAGACACAAACAGAAAAAATGCAGATCATTGAATCATATACTAACAAGAGAGAATATGCTTAATGACCCAGTCATACCAAACATGTATCTCCTTTTACTTTGGCCACACATTTTAGAATGATAGAAATTACATTAGAAAAAAGTTATTTTCCCCTGTATTTACTTGCACTTAGAAAATAAAACTTGCTAATGAGAATTAATAATCCATAATATTATATACATGATGCAATACTGTAATTTACTATCCAAAGTGCTCAACCATCGGCTGTAAAGATGGCTCAGTCTTTAAAGGCTAAGCTCACAACCAAAAATATAAGAGCAAAGAGCTCAGTCATCAAAATAAGAAAAAGTATATTTGGGAAATAAATACATAATTAGTGGCGAAAATAAATACAAGCAAAATTAAAATATAATAATGCTCGAGGGAGCAAAAAATTTTCTATTAAGAAATACCGATTGCAAAGTAAATGGTATTCTTTTACAACATAAGAACAGACAAAATGACAGACTATTATCAAAATTGAGAGAAAAACCTGAGCCTAAAAAAAAATCACTTAATCAAATGTACGAATTTACTTTTTCAATGTTTTTTTCATTTTTTATTAATTTATTCAGATTACATATTGGTTTTTATCCCCTTGCTTGTCTCTTCCCATTCCCCCCTCCCTCCATCACACTGTTCCCCTCCCCTAGGTCTGTGACAGAGGAGGACCTCCTTTCCCACCGTATGGTCTACAGCCTATCAAGAATAGGCAGCCTTTCTATTCTTTTTCTCTGAATGTTACCAGGTCTCCCCACCAAGAGGAAGTGGTCAAATATGGGGCACCAGAGTTCATGTCAGTGTCAGTCCCTGTTATCCAAATGATTGTGAATAATATCCTGTCATTTGGCTAGATCAGAGTAGGGGTTCAATATATACTGCATGTGTTGTCTTTGGTTGTTGCAGTAGCTTGAGCAGACCACACTGGGTCCAGATCCTACCATCATGATGTCCTTCTTGTAGGTTTCTAGGACCCTCTGGATCCTTCTATTTCTCTGTTCTCCCATACTTCTCTCACCTAGAGTCCCAGTAGGAAGTCTCCACACCTATTCTAAACTCCTGGTAAGTGAGAACTTTCAGGGGACATCCCTGTTGGGCTAGTGCTCAATTATAAGTGAGTATATACCATATGATTCTTCCTGAGTCTGTGTTAACTAACTTAACATGATCATTTCTAGTTCCATCCATTTGCCCAATTATCTCAGGATTTTCTTGTTTTTAATAGCTCAGTAGTATTCCATAGTGTAAATGCACCACAGTTTCTTTATCCATTCTTCGACTGAGGGACATAACCAACCTACTTTTAAAATCTTAAAAAGGTAAAGTCTGCCATTTGTACATGATTAAAAGTAAAAACATGCTATGTCCTTCCATGTAAGTGAAAGGTCAGTACAATAAAGAAGAAACTAGTGATCAAAGAGTTAAAAACACTGCTGAGCAATAAACTTTTAGAACTGGTGTTCATGTCCAAATAATTATCGATTATATGGCTATCCTATCAATATAAATATAAAAAGTATCTCCCATGGAAATAGGCCCATAAAAGCAATAATAACCAACCTTCAGACAGAGTTTACAGATCATGAACTTAGGATCCCTTGTAAGTAAAAACATCTGAAACAAAAGTTCTATTTCCTTGAAATGCTTCAAATGAAAACAAAAATGCATAGTTATATTAGCAATAACAAGGATGATTAATCCATATATAAATGTAGGCTGTATAATTAGTATAATAGATCAAAATTCCAAAGACATCTTCATACCACTAAGTAAATATCCGTACTATCTTCAAAGGAGATGAGATATAACAGATACCTTTATGATTATGTCAAATCCAGTTTTGAAAAAGACATGGTGAGACTGGAAAGCTATTGAGAGGCTTTTACCCGCCAAAGTATTGAGCCTCATTTATGGAGATAAGCCAACCAAACTAACAGGCAATTTGGCATGAGGCTACCTAGGGTCACAAATAAGTATGAATGAGAAGGATGCAAGAAAATTGGAAATGTTGAGGGAGAGTTACATAAATGCTGTAACCTTTGACCCACAAAATTCTTTATTACAGAACTTGCAGTAAAATGTCAGCAAAGGGCAAGTGGAGAATGGCTTAGAAAACCAGAAAGAAAGAAAATGTTCATTTAAAATAAGGCAAGGACGGGGAGCAGGCAACCTGTACTTACTTAATGCAAAACAACAGAACACTTCTTCATAACCAAGAAAACATGTAGCTGTGGAACTCAAAAAGCTATATTTGTTCAATTCATTCAGTAACTCAAGTACTTCTTCCTAAATTAAAAATGAACACAAACTCTTTGTTTCATATTAAGACAATGGAATTCTGCAGTCAAGTACAGTACAAAAATAGTAGTAGCTGGCTGTGGTGGCTCGCCTTTAATCCCAGCACTCAGAAGGCAGAGGCAGGCAGATCACTGGGAGTTCTAGGCCATCCTGATCTACAAAGTTTTATATATATATGGAAAGAAGTATAATAATGTGATATAATCATTAATTGCATTAAGAAACACTACATTTTTATTTTTAGCTGTGAGTCTAACCTTTAACAGCTGAGCCATCTCTTTTTGTTCTAAATTGATTTTTAAATTTATCATAATTTACACAAATTACATCTGAATTGTTTTCCCTTTGCTCACTCGCTCTTATCTTCCAGTTCCCTTTTAACAGCTCTTGGGACCCTTTTCCTCCTACTAGTTTGCCGGTCCCTCCTTGATTAGAGGAATTATGACCAGTCTTATGTATCTTGTGCTGTCTTTAGTTGATATCCCTGCCTCTGACAATAGAGCAATGGGACCAAATGCCTGAAAAAGCATGCTCAAAATATATACCTCGTGTAATTCTCCTGTGCCAAATATTTTTAGTATTTTCTATTTTAAGATTAGTCTACTATTTTTTCCAAGATATATATTATTTTATTAATTTATTCTTGTTACATCTCAATGGTTATTGCATCCCTTGTATCCTCTCATTCTTCCTTCCCTCCCATTTTCCCCTTATTCCCCTCACCTATGACAATTCCTGAGGGGGATTTCCTCCCCCTGTATATGCTCATAGGGTATCAAGTCTCTTCTTGGTAACCTGCTGTCCTTCCTCTGAGTGCCACCAGGTCTCCCCCTCCAGGGAAAATGGTCAAAGGTGAGGCACCAGAGTATGTGAGAAAGTCATATCCCACTCTCCACTCTACTGTGGAGAGTGTTCTGTCCATTGGCTAGATCTGGGTAAGGGTTTAAAGTTTACCGCCTGTATTGTCCTTGGCTGGTGCCTTAGTTTGAGCCCAGGGGTCCCGCTCAAACTAGTCTACTGTTTTTTAAAATTATTTTATGGCCTGATTTCCTGATTATCCTTGATTTTAGTGAATAAAATACCCCTAGTAATCTTATAAGTGACACCCAAACCATATGGTATTTCTCATATTTTCCAGAAAACAAAGCCAAAGAATTTCAAGCAGCATTGTAAGAAGACAGTAAGTTATAAATAGAAAATAAGTGATCATAATAAATTTGGGACAATGCTTTTACATTTTATACATGAGAAATATATTGAGGCCAATTCTAAATGAATGAAAGTGTTATTGATGATGTACTCATTTATCTGTAAAGAAGAACAATGTATTATAAATTGAGGTGAGATTAATGAGAACAAAAGTAATAGCTGCAAAAATATAAACAGGATACAGTTCATGAGGATATACGAGCTATTACTAATGTTACATTTGCAAAATTGGATTTTGTGTCACTGACTGTTGAGGCTAGGAAACAAATATCAAGCAACAATTGAATATAATTCAGAGTTTAATAAGTATATCTAGAGTCTTTTATAATTTCTAAGATCTCAGCTGTAAAACTGTTTATTAACACCCATGAAAAAAATCGAGAGGGAATTTTATTAGAGATAGATGTAGACCTTCTTTAGACAATTTACAGATTTTAGTGGTTCATTAATAACAACTTTCTTAAGGTCTGTGTTGCAACTCAAAAATAAGATCTTTCACCATCAATTAGAAGACAATTAATCTCTGTACTTCTAGCCTGAAGGCTTTCAGAACTGTCTTCATCTGTACGGCAGCTTGTCCCTATAACGAGGATGTTGACATTTGGCTCTGTCACCTCAGTACAACCCATTAAAACTTGCTTCACTTACTAATATAAATAGAATCATATTTTATTAAAATTTTTGTTTACCTCTGCATATTGTGTATGGAAATTTGCTTCAGTATCATTCCTCATTGCAACTTATTCCTTAACACACCACTGTCTTCAGTGTATTCCCAATGAGATATTGACTGACTAAAATAAAACTGAACTGATAGTAGGAGTTTTCTAGTACTCTATATATGTTAGGTATATAGGGATGTATTGCTTGCAAATTATTCACTATGAAGTTTTTCAAGGCTCAGGTAATAGTGAGGCATTTGTTATATTCATTTAACTTTTTCAGTTTCTTTGTATTGATATTCTTATGTTAAATGCATATTTTCAACTCCTGGGTTTTCGAGAGTAACTGGATTTGATTCTTATAATTTTGAAATGTGCTTCATTATCTTCATTATTTACTTATCTTTATTAAGAAAGTGTGTGTGTGTGTGTGTGTGTGTGTGTGGGTGTGGGTGTGGGTGTGTGGGTGTGTGGGTGTGTATGTATGTCAGGGTTGACTTAATGCATATGTGCCACAGTGCACATGGAGAAGTCAAATGACAATTTTAAATAGTCTACTCTTTCCTTATATTGTGAGGTTTTGGAATCAAAATCAGGTTTTGGAATTTTGTAGCAAGTACCTTTAATTGCTTAGTCATCTTGTCAGTTATTTACCATCACAAAGCATACAGTATCTCTTAGAAACACTGATTTTCTTATGAATTGTATTTCCATGACATTTTTTTTCTATGGATTTTCTCTTAATACATATTCCCATTATCTTTACCTGCTATTTAAAGTATTTCCTTAATCAATTTTGTAAAGTTGTGATTTAACGTTTGTCTCATTTGAAGCTTTCAGACTATTAGTGAAAATGTTTACAGTTTTAAATTTAATTAATTATATTTTATTTTGTTTGCTTTTTGCATTGTTTTATAATGACTTTATATTTGTTCTTTTGTTCTACAATGTTAACAATTTATAATTAATCACTTTACTTTATTACACAATTCAGTATCTTCTATTGATCATATTGCTATCTCTGTGATATGTGAATGAATTCATATCATTTGTTACTAAAAGATGAACACAAACAATTTTACTCTGCTTGAAATGATAAACAACTTTCTGGACAAATTGCTCTTTGGTTTCTAAATGTTTCCCTAAAGTGTTCATAAGCATATCTTTCACTAGAGCTGAAAATCACATTATACTAAATATCTTGCAAATGTATTATGCCTTGGTCAAGAAAATACCACTGTCCAGATAATAGTTTGTGTAGACTCCCTCCAGGGCACGGAGCTTACTGATGGGCTGACTGATGCTGTGCTCCAACTACAAGATGATGGCAACCATGGCCCTGAGCTCTTATAGCCTCATGAGCCTCATTTTAATCTCATTCATGAACAGCACATTATAATTTATCATTGTTTCAATTGTTCTTCTTTAAAAGTCAAGCACATTGAGTTATAAATTACATATTTTAAGAATCACTATCATCCTGTTTAAGTTGTTAAACAATGACTTCGAATGTTCTTTTACATAATCAAGTCTTTCTGGCCGTTCTTCTACGATGGACCTCTGAGGTTTTCAGATATAGGTGTGAAATATGTGACTTTGCCGTCTCTTGTTCTCTGCACCTCAAGCAGGTGTGTGTCTTTTTGTTTACTGCCATCTGCTTCAAGCAAGTTAAGAAATTCGATAATTTAGGAGTATATTGAAAAGTCATTAGAATAGTTTTAATAAAATATCCATTTAGCAAATTAATAGTTATAGATCCTCCACTTGGGAGTATGACTTACCTGGCTATAGGGTTTTGGCCTTGATAAAGGTGCTTATGGAGTGGGCTATAATCGTATACGAAGACATTTGTCTGCTCCTAAAACATTTTTGCCACAATTGTACCTTGTGGTGTCTCATCTTTTATGCCAAGTCAAGAATGTAGTTTTTCAAGTAGGTTTCCTCCCTCCTGCTATCATTCATCTTCACAGGATGTTCTGTTAACAGACTTTGCAGTGCATGCCTGCCTGTGACATGCTTCTTCGCTTTTACTGGTCTATTTATTTACTTATATTGTGCTCAGTTCAAAGTATGCCTTCTATGAATATGTAATTCTAGGTTTTTAATTTTAAATTACTTTTTCAAAATCTAATCCTAGGGACTCGCAGTGGTTTAAGTGAAAGTAAAACATTCAAAGTTCATTGTCCAAATTGTTCGGATGTTTTTGTTTTCTGACTGTCTTTCTTTTTCTTTCAATGTGAAGAGTTTGGCTACACAGTGACTAGCAACTGCTTCCATTTCATCTATCTTTCTTAGACTCTTTTGAACTGCTGGAATCTATTGTTTCCGCCTTTTTTTTTCTTTTCTTTTTAGCTTTTTTTAGTTTTTGAAAGAGGGTTTCTCTGTGTAGTTGAGCTGTCCTGGACTAGATTTGTAGAACAAAGTAGTCTTGAACTCACAGTGAACCACCTGCCTCTGCCTCCCTGAGTGCTGGGATAACAGGCTTGTGTGACCAGGCCTGGATTATTGTTATGCTTTTGATCCAGTACTGAACATGGATACCAACTGCTTATCCAACTGCATAATTTTCAAATAATGTATTTACTACATAGCCTAACATTACATTATGGATTTTTGTGTTTTGCCCTCAGATAATCTGACCCCAGAAGTCTTAAACCTAGTCCAAATCTGTAAATTTTAAAGGTTTTCTTACTGTTTTTGAATTTTTTTATTTCCACTACTAATGCTAAGTTCATTGATTATAAACATTGTGGGTTTTGGGGGGAACATTCTGTTTGCTTGTCTGGTTTTAGGGAAAAAGTCTTTCTAGGAGTCCCATGCTAACCTGTATCTCTCTTATCTTTTGCTTTAAGTTTCAAGAGCTGGTGTTATATACATGTGCTGTGGCAGATGTCTCTCGTGGTTATATTTAAGAACCTAGAATTTTTAAAGTATTTTTAATAACTAGATACTAAAATGATTTGAAAGAGAAATCTACAAAATTTCTGATATTTATACTATCTATCTTCAGAAGAAAATGAAGCATTTAAAATTCTATTATATTTATTATTTAGTAAATATAGAAAATTATATAAAATTTATTTATTACTTAGGTAAAAATAAATGTAAATGGCAACTATGTAATGTATGTACAATTTTCTAATGACACAAGATTGGTTCAAAGAATAAATTCCTCCTTTAAAAAGACTAACAACCTCTCTGATTAAATCCATATGTTACAGAGTGTTATGGTTTAGATTTTATTTCTAAAGTCTTCATGAGATAAAGTTTATTGAAAATAACCATTTTGTTTTTCTTTTTACTTTTTTCTTTCTTTCTAGTCTGAGGACTAAGAATTTACTACCTGGAATTTTTTTTATGTTCTACAACATGAAAATAACCTTAAGATGTCTGCCAGGTTTGCCAATGACAGTAAGTACCTTATTAGACTATTCAGATTACAACAGTGATTTATTTATTGGAAAGAAATAAAAAGTGAGAAATAGTCCCTTTGTTATTTTCTATATTTGAGCTTTGAATTTTCTTGCTGGTATCAATATTATACTATTTTATTATGGAACCATAGATATAAAGGTTGTATCTTAGCATTAGATATGTTTAAAAACCTAGATTATGTACAATCTAATAAAGTAAACACTCAAAGAATTAGCTTATTTATTTTGTAATCTTAGAATGATTTTCCCAAATCTTAGTGAAGTTTTTTTTTTGATACAATATCTTGGAGGAGCTCAGAGATACAGTATGATCTCTTTATATTATATAAATGAAATATAAAATAAAAAGCTTAAGTTATATTAATATCTTGAATATGAAGCCAAAAAAAGTTTGAATACCTATTTTGTTTGTTTTATAAAGGCTTTTACTAGACTATGATCTTTTAATATTCTAAGAAAACATTAAAATATATCTGTTAGAAAATAAAATAAAATAAGCTTGTTTTTAATAAATTGAAAGTTATTTTAGGAAGCACCTTGAAACTCTCTGAGTCTTTGTGTATTTTTAATTTTTGTATCTACCATATCAGACACAAGAGAATCTGCAAGATGTTTGTTATAAAATATAAAATTTTATAGTACTTTATCTTCTAAAATCATGATTTAGCTTGCTTATTTATATCTTTTGCCCAAAGTCAATATAAGCATTATAGGCAAAAACTGTTTAGTATTCGTGTTTGTTTATCAATATATTCCCAGGAGTTGTGCTTTTATATGAACTCAAAGTTATTTGCTAAATAAATTAATAAATAAAATGATTTGTCTTAAATAATGTACTTTAAGGGGAATAGGCTTTCTAATTTTTATTAGGAGAGTAGATTTTCCAGTATTTATATATTTAAATTTACTAAATATGTATTATTATAATTTGTTAAATAGGGTTGATACTGGGTCTCATGATTTCCTGATCTTTGTGCCTTTACTTTTCTGAAATTCTGACTATAGTTTAAGGGTTGCCTTAACTATATAAACTAATCTGACAAAGAACTCTTGGTATTCTTTTGTGTTAGCTTGGCTACAGGTGGGAGCCACAACCTATGAAATGGAGTTTAAAATTTAAAACATCAATGAATTTTCCAATTATATTTATGTACAAACTAGAATTTTGTATTACTATGAAGAAATAGTATGACCTAAATATGGTATAGAAGAATATTTAATACAAAAAAGTATTTGTTTTTCCTTTTTTTTGTAAAGTTGCTAGAAAGTTAACATGAATGTGTATTATCAAAGGGAATTTTAAAAAGAGTTGAATTGTTGAATAATCAAGGTAACAGTGCATTCACTTGTGTTTGAACCATGTCAGAACCACTCATTAATCTTTGATTTAAGTTTCATATATCCTTTTAATTTCAATTAATTCATCCTATAAAATTGAGATTTTAATATGTATTTCAAGTTTTCTTTAGAATTTTAACATATTATGGAAAATAATTAATATAGGCACATAAAATATTATCTAATGTTTAATAACAAAAATAATGGACTAATAAAATAATGTATCTCTTTCCCAGCTCTTCATGGAACTTTCTCCAAAATGGAACACGTACACTGAAACAAAGCAAGTCTCAGTTAGTACCAGAAAAGGTAAATAACCTCCTCCATCCCATCAAAACAGCATGCATTAAAGCTGGCCATAAACATCAAAAGAAACAAAGAAAACAAAGGTCCAGAGGAACAATCTCCAAGTTTACAATGACAAATGTCAACAAGAAAGTAAAACAATCCCCAGAAGCAGTGTAGTAGAGGCTTTGCCCTTTTCTGCTATCTCATAAGCAAGGTTTCTGATCAAACAAATGCCAGAAATTGTATCAAATGTCTTCGACTACTATTCTCAAAGACATTTACATGTGACATTTTCAAAGCAGCAAAGAAATAGAAACATCTTTTCCTTTCTCATTAAGAACCAGCTAGGGATCAACTTGCCCAGTGATCTGACACTGGGCTCACTGCTAGCCTTCCGATCAATCACAGATTTCTTTAATGACTGTACAAAATGGCTGGAACATTTCAGTTACATTCTGAATGGCTTTGATTTGTGCCAAAATTAGCACCCTGTTCCTCATAATATATCTATTCATGCATTTTATGGTGTCTGTCGGCTTTACTACCTAGGTGATCAGCCAGATATATTAAAATGTAAAATAAATTCGTAAGTGGGAATTATTCTTGTGCAGCTTGAATAGTTCTAATGCAGTATATGAAGTTCGGGGAATTCTGATTGACATGATTTTCTAATGTTAGAAGAGTCCATATTTGCAAAATAATTTAGCTAATAATGTATTGTCAATTGAGAGCGACTGTTCTTATCTCATTTTGAAAGCTATTTTTTAATATGAAAGTAATAGAATATCACCCCTAGTTATGAGATTAAACTTTATTATAAATATATGAATTTTTCTGAGTTATTTCATTAGGTTGCAGTCTTAAGAAAGTCTATTAAAAACAAATAATACTATTGAAAAAACCTCCATTAAATGACAAGTACCACATCCAAAGTAGTTTAAAATATCTTTCAAAACTGCCATTTGTTTTTCTGTGGAAAGTTGAACATTCTCTCTCATCTTGTGTTGTTTTTCAGGTGCTTTTGTGTGTTTCGCTACAAATTCTTCTAGATTTGACAGAAGAGATTTTACATAGCATGTTTTCCTTTTTTCTTTGCTATCTGAGACACAGGTGTGGATAACAATAGGACACTAGTATCTCCATCTTTCATATGCAAGTTGCTTTCTTTTTCAAATATATTTATATGACTGAAAGACGAAGGAGTTAGAAGGGGTGGACTTTCTATTGGGAATTCAGGTGAGACAGGTAAGGGAGAATAGGGAAATAGAAGGATCTAGATGGTCCTAGAACCTACAAGAAGGCTGGCGGATCTAGATCTAGGTCATTCAGTTCAAACTACTCTACCAACCAAGGACAATGCATGCAGTAAATCTAGAAGCCCTATTCAGATCTAGCCAATGGACAGCACATTCTCCATAGTTGTGTGGAGAGTGGGGACTGACTCTGACATGACCTCTGATGCCCCCTATTTGAACACTTCCCCTTGGTGGGGAAGCTTGCTGGCACTCAGAGGAAGGGTAAGCAGGCTAGCAGGATGAGACCTGATAAGCTGTGATCATATGGTGGGGGAGGAGGTCTCCTCAGTCACAGTCCTTGGGGAGGAGAATAGGGTGCAAAAGGGAGGGAGAGGGGAACTGAAAGATACAAGTGAGGGGATAACAGTCGAGATGTAATCTGAATAAATTACTTAAATAAAATAAAATTACATAATTAAAAACTGAAAATGTCTTATCACTAAAAGAAAAAGAAATGATTCAAGAGAAGGGTAGAATATGGATAAAGCTTCCTAGTGCAGTGACCTTGTTGAACAAAGTGGGGGGAGGGGTTTAAGTTGCCTTATCATGGGCTTCTAAGCTTATTTACAATGCATGGGCTTTTTGCCTCATTTTTACAACCTTGGTTTTCCTTTTCTTATTCTATTACATGTTATTTTACACACTTCATGTGTTGTATGACAATTAACTTCTTAAATCTCTACACAAGGGTATACTTTTTTTGTATTGTAATAAGGCACCATATTTACACTCAGGTGTTCTGCAACACCTGTGTGCCCTGGTCAATGGTGCAAAATGGTTTTATCTGGCTTTGGTTAGAGAGTTCTAGCTTCTTTCTTTGCTGACTCTTTTTTTTTTTCATATGCTATTTTTGTAAAGTTTTCTCAAGCCTTTTCAGAGCTCATTCTCTACTATTTTCTCAAGTCAAAAATCCCATTAACTTAAAGGGCTTGGGACATAAATTCTCATCAGTATATTCTTGTTCCTCATCCACATGAACCAAGGAGGCAAAACTTAGTTTTAAACAAGAAAAAATAAATCTTACTATTTATATAATACAGGACACACACACATATATGTACATATGATATTAAAGTTTTATAGGGTAAAGGCCATTTAGAAAAAAATGTCTCTGAAGTTCCCTTAGGGTCTTTATTATGCAAACAGAGTATATGGTTTTGCCAGAGAATTTGAAGCTAATATTATTTCTAAGACATTATGAATTTATTTTCTTTCTTCCTCTTAATATTAAATGTACCATGATATATGCTCATGAATTCATCTGATTCACCTTAAAATTTAATAGTTTTATAGTATATTGTAGATCATTAGTTTCCCTACCTAATATTTAATTTTTATCCTAAATTTTAAACAAAGTAGCCTATAACTCTGAAACCTAATAAAGACCTTTAAGTGGTTCAGTAAGCAGGCATGCTTAATGGAACTACTACTCTAATTGTATTTTCAACAGCTTCATGCTTATATTTTCTTGGATCTGGGAAAATACAAGATATTGGAAATCACATTAATTTAAAAAAGCAACATAAATTTATTAGACTCTTTTTTCCTGATCATTCTTGGGTTTATCTTCCTTTTATCTAATAATGGATGGCATGTTTTTTCCTGGTATATTTTTGAACAACTGATCAAAACCATATATACTATCCACATTATTCAAATGCATTTTCTTATTTATATCCATCTTCTTCTATAACAAAGTCACAATGTATTTAGTGAAACAATCTTAGTTTTTGAATTAACTAGTTGAATCACTTCTCTAGAAGTTTTGTTATACAGAACAGTGATAAATCACTGAATTGAGTTACAGTACAATCATGGTAAATATAACACTCTTATGGTAAAACTTTTTAAAGTGACTACAACTAACAGATATTTTAAAATAAGTGTGGTGGTTTGAATAGGTATTGCCCTCATAGACTTGTGTGTGAATGCTTGATCCATAAAGAGTAGAAATATCAGATGGCCTGGCCTTGTTAGAATACATATGTCACTGTGAGAATGGGCTTTGAGACCTCTCACACACTCAGGCTATATTCCATATGTCATACAGTCATATTCTGATGCCAGTGGCTAGGAACTCTCAGCTCCTTCTCCAGCATGATGTCTGCCTACACGCTGCCATGCTTCCCACCATGATGATAGTGGACTAAACCTATAAAACTGTAAGCCATCCCCAATTAAATACTTTCTTTCATAGGAGTTTCCTTAGTCATCGTGTCTTGTCCCAGCAATAAAACCCTTCTGAAGACAGAAGTTGGTACCAGGAACTGGGGTATTGCTGTGATAGATGTGACCATGCTTTTTTTTTGGAACAACATGGATCTGGGGAATTTGGATAAGGAAACCAGAGGAATGGTTAAGTGTAGGTTCATTGGCCATACTGGTAGAAGAATGGAAGTTAGTGGCGCTGAGAGTGATGGACCTGGGACGGTCTTGTTCAATAAGATTCAGAGAATAATTTGAGTAGGTTACCTTTCATTCTTTGTGATATTTTTATGAAGACTGTAGCTTCTTTTTGCCCTTATTCAAAGAGTTTGCTGGAGGCTAAGGTGAGGAGATGTGCATTGGCAAAGGAAATCTTAAAACAGCCTAGATTAGACTCTGTCCTGTCGTTCATTCTTGTCAAGAGAATTGTGAGGAAATGGAACAATCAGAGCAGGAAAAACGACAAAAGGTATTAGTCAAGGATTAAAGGTTTCTTAATTGTAAGTTGATCAAATCATGGTCATATCAATAACTAGTCTATTTTTATATCAAGAATATACATCCTAGGTATGATTCTTCAGAAAAATAAGGTAAAATAGTTAGATAAGGTCTTCAAAAATCTCAGAGACATACAGAATATGGCAGTTTAAAATGTTTTTATTATTTTAATGATTCACTGACAATGAGACAGGCTAACTCCTGGCAGCACTCAGCCTACCACAAAGAGGATGATGAGCATAAAAGAACCTCCTTATTGAGATGGCTTCAATTGTGGCAAACTGAGCAAATGTCCTCATTTCTACTACAGACAGAAATCTGACTAAAAAAGGGTAAGCTTGGATATAGGCAGAGTCTTTGGCCAAACTCTCCCAGGACAGGGTAAGCAAATATTCAATAATTCCTGCCTCACAAATGTGTCTGTCAGATATATTGGGCCAGAAGGCTGAAGATGATGCTCCAATGTTATAGAGAGCTGTGGGTTACTATTCAGGTAGTGAAATGTCTCTGCTGTCTTCTCATTTGGAAAGCTACCAACTTGCACTCCCGGCATACTCAGTTAATCAAGTTTATTCCTTCTTAAGTCTCTGATGAGGTTAAAGACCAGATAATTTAGTTTCATAATTAAGCTTAGTTTTTTATGTTTTTAGTTAAGATGTTTTTAGGTCTAGATAGATGTTTTACATTGATAATGAAGGGCTATGATAGATATTGATCTACATTCAGAATTTTAGATGCACCAAGACAGGAAAGATGTTTCTTCAAGGATGACAACTACAAATAGCCAAAACACTAAGAATGTAACATTTACATAATTCTGATTGTGTCATGGTTCTTCTTGCTATAGGTAGTTTATTTTATATATATGTCTAATAATATGAATGTATGATTAAAAATAAAAAAGATAAATAAATAAGTAAAAATTTAAAAAGGTCTCACAAAAAAAAACTCAAGCAGAGTTAAGATTATTCTCTTTAGTTACAGAAAATAAAGTGTTTATTGCTCCTATTCAGTTATAAGTTTGTTCAATATTTGTATAAGTTTTAAGGTGTATTTTATTATTTTTAAAACAACTCTTTGTAATTAGAATAACCAACCATTAAATCTTGAAATTTTAAAGAGGATTTGTCTCACCATTATTTTACTATCCAGAAACTAACCCTCCAAAGGTTAGAGGGAGGAGGAAAATAAAGGCATTTCAATTCTTCTTTCTACATGTCCTGAGGCCTTCAACATAAAATTAACAAAATTAGATGTCTGTATCCAATCAACAACAAAATATTATGAGTTTAGTTTTCCTACTATGTATTTCTGAACTTGCCGAAAATGTTTACTCTCTAATTAATGAAATAAGCAGAATAGTACATGCCACAAAATATCATAGCTCCACCATGTTAATGCTTGGTAACAGTTAGGCAACCAATAAAAAATAGTTATCATACCCCAATACAATTATATTTCACTAACATTTCAAAATCCTTTGTAAAGAATATCATAATGTATAATATATTTTCTTCATACAATATCCTTAAGGTATAAATTTGGTAGTTAAAATTATTGTTATGTTGTCCTACTACTGTTGTCCCCAGAGGAATCTGCATATACACAGTGACATAGAATTTCAATATCTAGAATTGGAAGGGTCCATGAGACTCTTATCATCCTAAATTTTTATCTCCAAAATATGTCTCCCTGAATTGCACAATCCCTAAACACTTGTGGATTTTCTTAAAGCAGTAAACAAGTGTCTCTCTCCCTTTAAAGTACAGCCCTTTTAATTAGTTTTACTAGCATTGTCATTCAGAAATCTTCTCTCATGTCAAAGTAAACCCTTTTTATTTTCTCTGCCTTTCCATTGTTATAAATCTAAGAGCCAATCCTATGTGTCTTGCTCATGTAGAGTAGCTAGGTAAAAAGGGCCAGTGACTGTTGGGAGAAATTTGGTTCTTGATTTAGGAAGGGTGCTAGACCACGTCTAGGTTTTTCCTTATAGAACTAAGCACTACTTTGCTTCCAGAGAAATACCTTGAGGCAAAGAAAAATTCACAAAGCCACAAACTCACACACCAAAGATTAGCATGAAGGATCTTCTACTCTCTTTATCGATAGAAATATCTGTCCTTTGCAGATCTCTTTTCCTCATGTTTCATCTTTCCTCAGACCTAGGAAAGATGTAGTCTTGCTTCTGCCAGGACCCGTGTGCCTCATTGCTTATCTGTATTTGTCCACTTCAATCCTGCTGGTCCTTTTATTCTACTAGGGGTGTTTGAACAGTTCCGTACAATTGTGATCATCAGCTTGCTAGTGCACAGGCAGACTCTGGCTTCTTTCCTTTTATACAGAACAAAACGAATCAGCACCCCACATGCTTGTTGTTAAAGTAATCTTTTAAAAAGAGGGACATGTGATGGGAATATTCTCTCTGTCACCTCACATTCTTGCCTTAGATTCATTTCAATCAACTTCAATTCACAATACTCCACCAGTTGCTCCTCTCAAGATCAACAAAGATATATCTACCTACCAAATATGTGGTAATCTTGCTTTCAATTTCTTTCTTGTGTTCTCCCAGAATGTGACATAATTTGTAATTCTTTCTTTTTGTCATGTTTTTCATTGGCTTTGAGGAATGCTCAGTAATCTAGTCTTCCTCATAGTGTCAGAGTTCCCTGCTCTCATTTGCTCTTCGACTGCTGAGTGTTCTGACCTTCTGACTTTCTCTTTCACTTCCTCCTCTGTTTAAGACTGAAGTATCTCCTTCTATGTAAAAACCTTTGAAACATGATCCTTTAGGCCAGAAACTTGCATATAGGTACAATGATTAATTTTATGTCTCCTCCTAGATGTATACTCTTAGTCTGCAACTTGATCTTTCTCCAGTATTTCCCCGTTCTAACTATCTTTTCTATCTAACTATATAGTATTTCTATTTACCCTATTCTCAGGCAAGATATTCACCAATTACTTAAACGTATTCATCACCTCATCAACACTTGTCTCTAAACATTTACTATCATTAGATCTCTTTGGTTCTTCTTATAAAAAGCTCATCAACTTTCCTCCATTCACAGTAAAATTCCCCTAATTATCATTGTTTTATATGGCAGTAATCACTTATGTATAACCAGATTCTCCACTTACACTTTTGCTTCCATGATACATTATTTATAAAATGCTAAGAATGATATTTACTTTTATTTTAAACATTTTATACAGATAGGTATTGCACATTGATTAATTTTATTCTTTATCAATTAACATAATATTTCATATGTAAATACACACAATCTGAAGATTGAATTTTTAACTAGAATTTATACTGCTAGGCCACATCCCCTGTGAAATCAGGTTTTTTTTTTGTTTGTTTGTTTTGTTTTGTTTTGTTTTGTTTTGTTTTTTTTGCTATGTTCACTACTAGATTTTCTCCTATAGCAGTAGATAAGATGCTTATGGCACAAGAAAGACCTGGCAAATACAACTTCAAAAAGATTGTTATTCAGCAGAAAGTGTCAGCATTGCCACTGGAGAGACAGATAAGAGACCAGGATTTTCTTCCTTGTCAGCCGCCACCCTGCCTTCCCCAGCCTCAATCCCAATCTGCTTGTCCTCTCTGTGTTCCTTCTATTTGGTTAGTGTTATGTATCTGCTTTAATTAAGTTTTCACTCCATATGCTGTGTGTCTCAGAGGAGAAAATTTGTTTGTAATATTCATTAGTAGGATGGGCCCCAGGGAGATTGTCAATGTGTCCTGTTAGCTGCTTTGTAGAGTAGGATCCTTGCTAGGCAATTCTTTACATGCCTGGTATTACAGTATCTGCTGTCTACATGAGGTGATTGTGAACTCCCATGTCACCATTCTCACTTTTCTTGCCAGTATATCAAAGACTTCTTAAGTGCAGTAAACCAAGAATAGCAAGATGACTTAGAAAGTAAAGACATCGATGGTGACCCAAGGTTAATCCCTGGGGCCCCAGAAGGTGGAAGAAGTATCTTAAACACACTGTCCTCCACAGGTTAGACCCATACACACACATACACACACACACACACATTACACACTAAATATATAAAGGAGGACTGTGGAGAAATGACTGAGTGATTAAGAGCACCAGCAAATCTTCCAGAGGATACATGTTTGTCATCCAACACCATATAGTGGCTCACAGTCATCTGCAACTCCAGTTCCTGTGATTTGATGCCCTCTTCAGGACTCTGAGGATCCAAGGCACTCACATGGAGTGGAGACATATATGCAGGCAAAATACACATTAAAAAAAATTAAAGTCAGGTATAGTGGCTCAAACCAGCACCCAGGAAGGTAGAGGTAGGTGGATCTCTTTGAGTCCAGCCTGGTCTACAAAGCTGTCCAGGACAGCCAAGGCTACAAAGAGAAACTGTGTCTTGAAAAACCAATCAAACAAAGAAAAACAGAAAACCTATTAAAATAAAATTTAATGAAAAAAAAACTGTCCATGAAACAAAATGCTGAGATTTGACCCTTAATTCTCCAGGTATTTCTGCCCTGTTAAATCAAACATCTGTTCCATATTATACTTCATTTTCTAGAACATACTTTTGTGGAGTGCTCACAATTTTGACTTTTATATATATATATATGTTGCCATTTCGTATGGTCACACAGAGAAACTGTATGGTACAGCATATAGCTTATAACAAATGCTATAGAATAGAGTAGAAAATGTTAACATGTATTAATTGACATCCTTACTTGTCAAAGTAATAACTAACTGTCTTTAAGTGCTTATCTTCAATATTCTAGAGATACAATGGTTCTGGTGTTATTTAATATTTATTATTTTATTTTATTCATAAGGAAAGCTGTCTGCTAAAAAGTGTTTTGGTACAGTTGGTATTGACTACTGAATGCTTAACCCTGAATATATACATATGACTAAGATACAGTCTGAGTGGATTGTTTTTAGAAATATCTATATCTATCTATCTACACATAATGCATATATGTACATACATAGGCACATATGTATATAACATTAATTAAAGAAAATGAGGTTATACATTTGAAATACAGCAAGGATGAATGTATGTGAGGGTTTTTGAAAGAAAAGGGAGAAATGATGAAACTATTCTATAATCTCAAATATTAAAAATAATGGCTATATGGAATAGATAAGCTATATGTATACAAGTCTGTTTTCAGTCAAGTAATGGGAAATATCTACTCATCCTAAATATATTGTTGAGTGTACTACCATCAGTTCCTAGTCTAGGAAAACATTTTTACTTTTGATCACTGAGATTTGTACATTTTAAATTTGTAGCTCATTGTAGGTGGTTTAAAGATTAGGTACTTGAGAATAAAACAACCTTCCCTTTCCTTAGAAACTAAATTAAATTTCCAAAAATCATATAGAACTACATAATGGTTATTGCCACTGTTACCAGATGTGGCTCTCTTTATAAAATACATTAAAGTATTTTCTTTCATTGCTAAAATTTCATTCAGAATTCAATTTATAAAGTTGTCTTGATTACTCTAGATAGGTAGGGTATAATTCCATTGAATGTTCCAGGAAATATGATGGTGAAAATGTGGATATTTTAAAGATACCATGCTGTATATAGAGGAATAGGATAGCGACTTTTCTTACATAATTGCCCTCTTTTCTGTGTGCCTCCTGAGTACATCATCAATCTCTACTTAAAACATGCTTGGAGAACTAGTAAAGGCGTTTACTTTATACAACCATTGTGGGTTTATGAAGATTAACTTCTCTATAAATTACTAAAAATAACTAATATAAGCACCACAGAATATATATATGTAAAACAGATGAGTAACAATCTATAAAATAAAACTGTGTATGAACAATAAAAAGAGCATAGAAAAGATGAGAGAAGACAGCAATTGAATATGATTAAGTCAAGCTTAAGTGAAGTCAATGGTTTTTTCCTTTTCTTCAATGCTTACCCATTAACTACTCACTTTTCCTTCATATGCTATAGTACTTCATTATTTTGTCCAGCTAAATTCTCTTACATACAATAGTATCTTTATATAATTATATCCCAGATCTTAATTTTAATAAAATATATGACTGTTTTATATACAAATAACTAGAGGTAATTTTGTTTTATGCTTCCACAAATATCAGAAGAACATATGCTCAACAGTTTTAATTTATATAGGTGTATCAGATTTCTGATCTATTACCCTTTAATTGCATTGTATAATTTTTGTTCATCTTTGTGTCAAGAACTTGGCAAAATTTCTTGCAGGAGAGCTCTTATTGAGAGAGGTTATGCATTATCCTTTCTCTGTTGTAAAGTGCAAGGCACTTTATGCCAGTTTCTACTGTAAATGCTTGTTACTTATCTAAGTCAGCAAAAAGTCTAGCATATTGTCAGGTACATTCTTTGTGATATATTCATAAATGACCATGGCATATACTTACTATAACAGTCCTCTTATGCACCAAGTATTATTAAGCACTGTATTGCATGTCAAGACTAATAAAATATACGTAACATTTTAAATTATTTTTGAGGAGGACTAATATGTAGTTCTAGTAATCAAACAATTATAGCACAATATGAAATGTTAGCAGTGCCACAAAACAGGGCATTATGTAAGAATGTCCAAATTTTGATGGAGCAGAAAACACAATAACCTGGGGTAAGAATTGACAAGACACGAGTTAAAAGTATTTTTTCTATAAAATACATGCTTGTGTGTGATTATTTTATTAGTTCTCTCATTATTTTGTTGGATATTTTTCTGAAAAAATACCTAATTTCTCCCATTTTACTCTCAAAGAAACTTTTGATCTGTTAATTACCCAATTTTTATTCCCAAAACTTTGTACCACTCATTAAAGAACCAAGACCTTAACTTGCATAATTATTGCTAGTATATTTTCAAGTTGAGAAAGATAGACTTTTGATACCAAATTAAGTGAGTCTGGGTGGTTAAATGTAATAAAAGCATGACTTGGGTATTGAGATGTGGAAAAATTGTAAGTGGCCCATGGCAGGGGGTGGGAAACTTTACTTAGGACCATTTGGGTCTTCAAGTTAGAGTCTCATAAAAAGATATTTTGAGGTCACTGTGTTGTCTAAGTATACAGCACCTATTTCCTGGTGGGAGAATGAAGCTCTCATACTGCTTTCCACTTAGAAAGCTAAATGAAAGATGAACTGGTAAAGAATAAACATTGGCTTTAACAGACTTCTTGTCTTTTACTTACACGAGAAAACACATAATTTATCCCTGGGTTTAGCCTGAAAAAAAGGTGCCTCTTCATATACTGAATAACTAGTGAGAAATCATTTTATGATTTATGACCAATGTTTTTAACCACTGATATATTAAAATCATTACTGTTACATAGTCTCCAGGGCTGGAGAAGATAAAACTGTTTAAACCAAAATCCATCAGCATAATGCTAACACATACTAAGTTCCTGGAAAATACGTCAAGTAAATATTCAATGTGAATCGTATATTTAGTATTCTAATCACGAAGGCACATTATATAGGGAGATTATTTGTCTGAATTATATTTTCTATCCATAAATAACTAATTGCTAAATAACATTTAAAGTTAATACAATTATTATTATTATCGAATATAGGGGGCACAAATATATATGTATATATTTTCCCCTAGGATTGTTAGATTTGGGATGAACAAAATAGATTTGAGGCCCCGTTTCTTCAATACATACAACACAATGAAAACCTAAGATCTCACAGTATCTTTGCTATATAGAGTTCTGTAAGAATGAAAGTTTTTCAATAGCTGGAGATTATCCAATAAATAACATGAAAAATGTATTATTTATTACATATACATTACTTATATTCCATTTTCAAGCAAATTACCTGATTTCTAAGAAATTAATATAACAATAGTGCCATGGGTGTGATCAATGGGTTCATTTGCCATATTCTGACTTCTATGTTAATCACAGTATCATTTATTAAATGAGCTACCTAGAAATATGTTTGGTAGAATCAGAAGCTGGTGTTTTGAATCCTCAACGTATGATGTATTTTATAACTTACTTTAAGCAAGATACATATTTTAAAATAGAAATTTTGTTTATATTTTATTGATTTCAGCCCTCAGTCTCACTACTTCTTGCTTTCTTCTCTTGGGTATGAGTACTTTCTTTTCATTCTAGAGATTTTAGATGTGCTGTTATGCTGCTAATATGATATATCCCAATTTTTCAAAATGTAGGGACTCAGGCCAGTAAACATTCCTCTTAGCACCACTATTATTGTGCCCATAAATTTAGATATGCTGTGTATTCATTTCCATTGAATTGTAGAAAGCCTTTAATTCCTTTCTTTACTTCTGTATGACCCAGTATTTCACTCACTAGAGAAAGAAATTCATTCAATTTCCATGAGTTTGTACATTTCCTGTTGTTGTTATCTAGCTTTAACTCTTGTTGGTCTGGTAGGATGCAGGGAGATATTTCATTTTCCTGGTATCTGTTGAGGCTTGCTTTGTATCCATGTGGTCAATTTGAAGAAAATTTCATGAGGTACAGAGAAAAAGTATATTTTTTTGTGTTTGGGTGAAATGCTCTGTAAATATCTGTTAGGTCTATTTGGTTCTAATGTCTGTGAGCTTCAGTGCTTCTGTTTAGTTTTTGTCTTGCTGATTTGTCCATTGATATCAGTAGGATATTGAAGTCTCCTACTATTCGTGTGGAAGAATCAATATATAATGTGTGCAATATTAGTGATTCTTTTACAAACTAAGGTAACCTTTTATTTGGGTATAGATCTTAAAATTTGAAATGCCATCTTGGTGCGGTTTTCCTTCAAAGAGTGTATACTGTCCTTCCCTATGTCTTTGGAATAATTTTACTATTGGTTTGAAGTCAATTTCAGTAGATATTAAAGTAGTTACACTAGCTCACTTCTTAGACTCATTTGTTTGGAATACCTTATTCAAACCATTCACCTTATAGTAGTACTTATTCTTGCTGTTGAGATATGTTTCTTGGATGCATCAGGAGGATAAATCCTGTTTTCACATCAATTCTGTTAGTCTGTATATTTTATTGGAGAATTAAGACTATCGATTGAGAGATATCAGTGACAAATTATAGTTGATTCTTTTTCTTTTACTGTTGTTGTTGGTGGTGGTGCTGGTGGTATTGGTGTGTGTGTGTGTGTGTCTCTCTGTGTGTGTGTGTGTGTGTGTGTGTGTGTCTATGTGTTGTGTTTGTGCTTCATTTCTTTTGATTTTGTCAGTCTCATATTATTAATTTCCTGTAATTTATTTACTTTGTAACTTTTTGTGTCTAAACTAGAACAATAAGACAATTAAAATAGATCAAGGGGGTAAAATTAGAAAGAAAACAAGCTAAAGAATTATCATTTCCAAATGATATGGTAGTATAAATAAGTGACCCCAAAAATTCTACCAGGGAACTCATAGAGCTGATAGATACTTACACCTATGTAGCTGGATAAGATATTAACTCAAAAAATTGATAAGCCTCTTACATACAAATAATAACCAGAACAATAATGATATAAAGGTACCAACACCTTTTATAATAGTGTCAAATAATAGCAGATATCTTGGAGTAAGTCTAATCAAGCATGTTAAAGACTTGTACACTAAAACATTCAAGTCTTTTAAGAAATAATTTTTAAAAAGATATCAAAAGGTGGAAAGATCGTCTATGTTCATGAAGCAGTAAACCTCACATAGTAAAAAATGGCCATCCTACCAAATCAATGTACGAACTCAATGGAATCACCCAACACAATTCTTTATAGGCCTTGAAAGAACAATTCTTAACTTTCTATTTGTGTTTTCAAATAAAAGTACAGAGCTATAATAGTAAGTACCACATGGTCTTGGCATAAAAAGATAGACATTGTTCAATGTAATCAAATTGAAGACCTAGACATAAATCTACATACATATGGACTCCTGGTATTTGCTTTTTGTTTGTTTGTTTGTTTTTATAAAGAAGCAGGAACACACACTTGAAAAAGGCAGCATCTTCAAAAAAATGGTGCTAGTCTTACTAGATGTCTGTGTGTAGAAGAATACACATAGATACATACACACTTAACCATCCTGAACAAAACTCAAGTCTAAGTTAATCAAAAGTCTCAACATAAACCAAGTATTCTTAACCTGATAGAAGAGAAAGTAGGGAATAGCTTTGAACATAAAGATATAAGACAACTTTTTAAAGAGAACAGTAGTAATTGTCATGGAAATCAACAATTAATAAATAGAACCTCATGAAATTGAGAAGCTTTTGTAAGGTAAAGGACACTGTCCACATACAATATATCACATTAAGAATGATAAAAATATAAGAAATTTCTATATGAATAGTCACAATGTGACTATTCATATAGAAAAGAAAAGAATGATAAAAGAATTTTACAAACTCCAGATCCAATAAAGACTCATATACAAAGAATATAAAGTACTCAAAATCCAGTTATAAGAAAGTAATCCATTTAAAAATGTTGTACAGATAAAAATTACTTTGAAATTCAATCCTGTAGCTGTCAGAATGGCTAATATCAATAGCAGTTTATAGTGGCAATAATATAGAACAAGGGGAACACTCTTCCATTGACATTGTATGTCAAAAATGGTAAGATGTGGTTAGTTTTGGTGCTTGTACATGATAATTTAAGAATTGCCTTTGTACATGATTCTCAGTTTTGTAATGATGCATTTTACTAATGATGGTGATAAAAAGAAATATAATCTTATGGCATCAAAGAACAAGGTTTTGTTCCAGTATAGCACTTTGCGATTGTAAAATAATTCAGATGATCTAATAATGGTATCACAAGACTGTTTTGTTTTTTAAATTTGAGACCTAAAATCAGATTTTGCTCTTCAGGTGGTAGAAATTAAATTAGGGCTGTAGGCAAACTACAAAAGCTCTTTCACACTGAGCAACACATCAAACAATGTTTTAAAGCATTTCATAACAGTTTTGTATTAAAGGTTTTATGAGTGGTTTGGTGTGCCCGTCCCTCTGCTGGGCTTTCTACCTGGCAATAGGAGGTGTTGGCTTCAGGCTTCTTAACGCCCACTGCAAGGAGTCTCGGCCAGAGTCTCCCCATCGATTGCCTGGAGTCTCCTGTGTCCCAGTGATGCTCCTCCACACTGATTTCCATTCTCTCTCCTGGTCCTCCACCTCCCATATCCACTCTCCCCAGACTTAATTCCCACCCTTTTTTACCCTTCCCACTTCCTCTCCCACCCCTCTCCCCCCCAGTTACCTCCCTCCATCTACTTCAGATGTCTGTTTTATTTTCTATTCTGAGATTCAAGCATCTTCTCTTGGGCCCTCCTTCGATTCATTGGTTCTGTGAATTGTAGCATGGCTTTCCTGTACTTTGCCGCTAATGTCTGCTTGTAAGTGAATTCATACCATCTTTTTGAGTCTGGGTTACCTGACTCAGGATACTATTTTTTAGTTCCATTCATTTGCCTATGCATTGCATGCTGATTTTGTTTTTAATATCTAAGTAGTATTCCATTGTGTAAGTGCACCACATTTTCTTTATCCGGTTTTTAGTTGAGGGACATCTAGGTTGTTTGTAATTTCTGGCTATTACAAATAAAGCTGCTTTGAACATAGGTGAATGAGTGTCATTGTGGTATGGTTGTGCATATTTTGGGTATATATCCAGGAGTGGTACTGCTGGGTCTTGAGGTAGATCTAGAAAACCAACAACTCAGACACTAATATCAACGATTAGTAAATGGGACCGCATGAAGCTGAAAAGTTTCTATAGGGTAAAAGACACTATAAATCAGAAAAAAATGGCAGCCTACAGAAAAGGAAAAGATCTTCATCAACTCTATTTCCACAGAAGGCTAATATCTAAACTATATAAAGAACTCAAATTAAACACCAACAAAAAAATAACTGAAGTAAAAATGAGATATAGAACTAAAGAGAATTCTCAACAGAGGAATCTCTAATAGCTGAGGTGCACTTAAAGAAATGATCAATGTCCTTAGTCATTAGGAAAATGAAAATCAAAACAATTCTGAGATTCCTTCTTACACCTGGCAGAGTGGCTAAGATCAAATACTCAAGTAACAGCACTTGCTAGGGAGGATGTAAAGCAAGGGAACCACTCCTCCTTTGTGGTGGAAATGCAACTTATACAACCACAGTGGATATCATTCTGGAGGTTTCTACAAACTAATGTTTTGGTAGAAAGAAATTAGTCCATTTAAGATGAGTTTCTTTGTGTAAAGATACACTCTATGAAAACATGACCTGAGATTAAACTCTTCTTTTTTCTTGGACTTTCTTATACTTTATTTATTTTTTCATAGCATTATTGTCTTTATTTTGGATATAAAGTGAATTAATAAATAAATAATTTTTTAAAAAAGACATGGAATATAGGGATTGAATTTCTAAGGTGTAATCTAAATGCAAGATCTTGGGAAGAACAGGTGACTTCAACAAAAATTCTGCAAGCATTGTTAATAAATCATTACCAATATGTGATTGTTTAGAATGGAAAATATTTTTTTCTGTTCTTCAACAATTCCTCTTTATCCCATTTTTCCTTTACATCCTTCTTTGCCACACTTCTCTCCACACACTAAATCTCCAAGAAACTTGAATGCTGTGACCACTAAGCTACAAAGGAACCATCTCTGTCCTTCTACTGACCAGTAAGCACATAAGAGAAAATAAGTCATCTTCTCTCAGACTGATTTTGAAAACCAGAAATTATAAAGTGAAGGGAAATGCCACAGTATACTTTAGGCTATCAAGGTTCATCAGCCCTCAGTCATGGTTTTATTAAAGAGCTGGATGATGCATGATATATTTTGGTATCATCCCTAACCATCTTAGCTGTTTCTCTATATCAGAATCCTGTAAAATATAGAAAACTAAATGATTGATGGCTATGAGGCTTAGTGGGTTTTTCAACAAGAAAAGTTAAGTTACTGAAAAATGAATTTGCAGAAGTTGTTCTTGACAAATATACAAATTAAATATAGAAAATAAGTAATACATGTGGTAACTTATTACTTGGCAAGCTATCTCTGATATATTTCAAGGACATAAAATTATCTTAATGTGAATACTACCATACCAACCTTACCATAACTGTATTTGGTTAAGCAAAGGAAAGAAAAAAATAGAATAAAAACAAACAACAATTATTTTGCCAACATTTACATTAGAAACATACCTGCATGAAATATTAGACATAACTAATTTTTGATTAGCTTTATATGTGGTAATGTTTATGAGTAGTAATGAAAATTAGTACTACAGCCCAATAAGACTGAGAACCCATTGACCAAGGCTCAATTTTGCACCTACACAAGAAGAGACAAATGAAGAACTGTAGTATCTACTAAACTTTGCCTTGCTGGATACATTTTGGCTATCTGCTTCAAGTGAGGTTAAATTTTACTGTTTCTGAGAACTCATGACCTACCCTGACTTCTGTTTCTCTTACAACAATGATTTTCTCCATTTCTATCTGGTAGCTTTAAGAAAACTCACTCTAAGTTTAAAAAATGAGTTTAAGTTACTGGGGTATATACTAACATTGATTTTTACCTCTCTTGGATTCAAATGCTTACTGGTATAGATTTCCCAATTTCTGGGACACAAAGCTGAGATCTATATACCTGAAAAATTTTGGGTATCAATAAAATGCTCATATCCAGCGCAATAAATGTTCTGATCATGTTTGTGGATGGCATTCTGAGTATCTGGAACTGGTTATAGAAAAACACCCAAGACTAATTTCTCATGTTTCCCAAAACATGAAAATCAAAAGAAGCTTCTAGGACACCAGAACAAGCTCGGGCCCGAGAGTTCCTTAAGGGAAGAATCTTGTCTAGTTTACCTCTCCTTTTAATTCTTAAGCAATGTATGGCACACAGAACACAGACAGAAAATATTTATGATGTGTTTAGCTACTTGAAGAACTGATAACACTTTGGTTAATGGACTATATCAGGCATCAGAAACAATAACAAATCCAAAGATCTTCTTGGTTCATTTGTTTGTTTGTTTTCTTTTGCATTTTCTTAAACTTGTCTTGTGCTTCCTCTGCTCCTCTCATAACTCACAGGGTTATCATTTCTATCTTCTCTTTCCAAATGACAAAACCTAACCTAAAATATGATGTACCTACAGAGATATAGGCAGTACATAATGAAACTCAGATTCTGTTGCAATTTTGCCTCTCAGGACATTCCTTTTCAGTTCTCTGAAGTGCTATAACAATAAAATGAAGAAAGGTAAATATTCAGTATTTACTTGTATGTATGCAAAATGAATTCTCCTTCTATGTTAAGAAACAAGTACATCTGTAATTGTATAGGTATTAGGTATGAAGGACCCTATAACAAGAATTGATAGAGCTAATTACATCTCTGTAATCCTATGTGTAAGGGTAGATGCATGGAATTTTATCTTTGCCACTTTTGTTAGGACATTTGGCATTTTATGAGAAAATATAAAAAATGAGCCAAACTATCTCTAATTTCTGAATTTCAAAGAAAACTATAGCAATATTAATACTTGATGTTTTACAATTATATATACTTCTATCAGCTTTATTGTATAAATCTTTTATAAAAATTATTCTTTAGTTCTTATAAAACAAGGAGTATGATTGACTTTGGCCAATACCCTTTACCAAACAAAGCTTCACCTTGTATATCGCATATGCTCACAAATAACTGTTTCTCAAAATACTTTTTTCTTTTTTATTAATTTATTCATATTACATCTCAATGGTTATCCTATCCCTTGTGCCCTCCCATTCCTCCCTCCATCCCATTTTCCCCTTCCCCTCCCCTTTGCCTGTGACTGAGGGGGACTTCCTCCCATTGTATATGCTCATAGGGTATCAAGTTTAAAAATTCAATAACAGCTTTTCTATCTTCTATCAAAAAGGAAATAATTTTTACCTTTTGCTGTCTTTTTTCTTATTGTTTTGAAATAAAGAACAAAGTAGTTTAAACATACATGAAACTCAACATTCCTTGAAACAGAATGTAAATATAAGTTACTATTATGCACTTTTGTTCTTATTTCTTCTTTTATTGAAAATAGATTTTTTTCTTTCATGATATATCTTGATTATTGTTTCCCCTGCCTCTACACTTCTCAGTTCCTACCCACCTCTCCTACCATCTGGATCTACCTCCTTTCTGCCCCTTGTTAGAAAAGAATAAGCTTCTAATCAACAATATTACAATGTAACAAAATAAAATATAAGAACAGAAAAAATATCACACTCAAGATGGGCTTTATAGCAGCAAAACCTCCATCTTTAGAGACTTCTCAGTGGAATGGAAGAGGCATCTTAGAAATCAACCAATGCTTTGAGCCATCACTGTCACTATCATAAACTTTTCCCAGGCATCTAACAATGCATAGTTCTATTGCATATACCTTCCCTGTCTGCCACATAGAATTTTAAATTGTACTCACAAAGAATATTGATTATGATTACATGTTATAATGTTATGAGCACTATGGATAAATGTACTAAAATGACCACTTACTTCATTCATATAACTGTTAGAAATTTTAAAAAAATGGTTTTGTTCTTTTTAAATTGAGGCATCCACTTAATTTACATAAGATATCATCCAGATACGTAATCTCCCAGTATCCTCGGCTTCATTATCAACATGCATAGTACCAAAATTTTGGAAGATGTTTTTTGTTAAACTAGACACAAAATACAGTTGTTTCCTGGGAAGAGGTGTCAAGGGTCCAATATTTTGCTTAATACTTCTAAAGTCTATAAAGAGTCTTTGGCCAAAGGAATGAATTTTTGCCTGAGGAGAAACAATATCCCACAGATAGTGTACAGCTCTGTTTGGTTGCTAAGAAAATGCCCCCATAAAACTAACTCTACAGGCCTCTCAAATTAGAGATGCCATCAGCCATTACATTAATGCCAGAACACTTTAGCTTAATGAAATGCATTTCATGCTGCTATCACAAAATGCACTAGAGAGAAGCAATATGGTATTTATACAAATGTTGCAACTAGCATAAATGTCTTGTTCACTGAATAAAAAAAAATCTCTGTATGAGCAAGCATATACCAGTACTCTATTAAATTTATCTGCTTATTAGAACTTATCCCTATACACTATTTTCATCTGGTTTAATTTATTTTGTCAGGCAAAAGATTAAAAAAATATTAATTTTTAAGGGAATATGGATACAATGTGTAACGGTGGGGATAAGCACAGTTTTTGGTGATTCCTAGAAGACCAAGTTGATGACTAAACAGGATATGAATTATAACCCTAAGAAGGAAGGTAATATGTTGCCAATATAATATTTTTGTGCTTATTTATATTTGATAAAAATTAAATTTTGTCCACACAATATACTTACCATGCAGCGTAATTTATGTCAACCAGTATTTTCACTTGAAGAACATTGGAGTAGCACCATGGTCTGTTGAAATATGATAGGTGTTCACATATAGAAAGAATCTTTCATTTGTACATTGAATGTCCTGAATTAGCTGAAGTCATCCCATGCTCTTGTGCTGAAGTAGATGTAAATATAAGAGAGGTGTTTTGAAAGGATGGTGCTTAGCTCTTGCTGAGAATAGTATAGCAATTTCCTGCTGGGGATTAGCAGAATGCTGTACTGGAAAGGAGAAAATTATAGCCCACGTGAAGTAGTATAAGTAGTAAACTTCCAGCTACCCAATTTTGGGAAGATATGAACCTAGCAAAAAATGGTTGCATTGTGTGCTTCACTTTAATAACATCTCATGAGGCCATAGGCTTCTGAGAGAGCATCTTAAAGAGGTATTTGAAAAGTTAGGAAGAATCTGAGATGTATTCCCGAGTGTTCCATAAGTCTCCTTGGCACTGGTGAAAAACGGAAGCAATACTTCATTTTACTTGGAGCAACATCAGCTCAGAGCTCTTTCACATCTGCTGCAGGTGAAAACATGGGCTGGAGATGACAAAGGAATGGGAGCTTTGTTGCAGGACTTCATAAAGGTGAGTTATGCTTTATGACATGATGTTTCCATTTGTTATCCTTCCAGTCCATAAAGAATTCATTTGTCTACAGTGAATCTATATAAGAAGCTATCCAATGGATTCTCTATGAGGAAAATATAAACTAAATGTCAGGTACCATTCACAACACTGGCATTAACTTGAATACATAGCTATACTACTGACATTTCAGGATGATGTTGGGAAACTATAGGCGTGGTTGACTCTGGAAGAAAATGTAAATCATCTATTTCTATAATCTTCACTCTGCCTTTTGGGGACTACTATTCTGGTCTTTTAATATTCTGGCATTTGTAAATGATAATGTGGTGCAATTTTCAATCAAAATGTAAGGGTAGTCTTGATGCTGCTTCCACTCACAACTTTGAAACTTTAAGACAAGACATGACAGTTAGTTCTCAACTGATAAATATATTTTTGTTTTTTTTTTTAGTTTGTTATGTTTAGTTTTGTTTTTGTTTTTGTTTTTGTTTTGTTTTGAGACAGGGTTTCAGGGTTTCCCTGTGTAGACTTGGCCGTCCTAGACTTGCTTTGTAGACCAGGCTGGCCTCAAACTCACAGTGATCCACCTGCCTTTGACAAAACACTGCCAAAGTAATGACAAAGTTTCCAATTTGTAATACTTTGCTGATTCTGCAAGACAAGGTATAATACAGTACTGCACCATTCTCTATGTGTGTGTTTCCAGGAGCCATTCATTAGCATGAGTTTTCCAGAAGACTCTTTTAGGGCTTGCAGCCAATTTCAATGGGGCCATCTGGAAGAAGTGAAAATTTTCATTGTCAAATGCCTTCCATGGTTTAACAAATGGCATACATCTTAATTCTGCTTTGGATAAGCTTTGCACATTTTCTATTAACTTGACATGGTGGTCATTTCAGATTTCCCATAGTGGGGCAATTCCTAAACAAATCTTAAAAGTGACTGGTTCTTCTTATGGGCATGTGTTCTATCTAAGTGACGCCAGAATTAAAGTAACATTTTGGCAAATTATGAAGTTTTTAATAGTATCTTGGCTATAACTCCTCTCAAGAAAAACTTGAACCTAGTTTTCTATTCCCTCATAACTGGATTTGACGTTTTAGAAAAAAATATATCTGACACATCAAGGAAGGGAGAGATGATAAATAGCTTCAGGTATTGGCCTGTGAAAATGATTTCATGTTAATTGCAAGCCTCGAAAAATATTTCAAACTAAAGCAATGAATTTTTAAGGATGGCATTTCATAAAATTTGTATAAACACTTGAGGAACACTCTTGATAAAATGTTTCTCTATTTTAAAAATGTTTCCAGGTCTTTTTACTATCTGTCTCAAGCATTTATATGTACCTGCATATATATTTAAGTGTATTCACAGTTTTTTTCTATTCCCAATATTACTGTTTTCAAATGTCAGTGAAGACCAATAAATATTAGCTCATGACACATTAGGGTTTGTGTAGGTAGGTTTCAAATATGGTTCTCCTTCATATAAAAATGTAACTCAAAATTAAAACATGATGGAAGCTCCTGAAATGAGTAGCAGTTAAGAGTGCCTGCTGATCTTCCAGATAACTTGCGTCACTTGAGAGCTCCCATGTGAAGTGGCTCAGCTGGGCCTCTACCTCTAGCTCTTGGAGTTCCAATGGCCTCTGTTGAGCTCTGTGAGCACTTGAATGTGCATACTCACAGACTGACAAGTACATGTAAATGAAAACAAAGTAAGCTTTACAATTCTTTAGGGAGACTCAAGTAAAATTATTCTATAATCAACTTAACATTTCAGAAAACCCCATTTATCAAGAATATGCTCTAGGTTTTTTATTTTTCAATGGCCATGTGTGTGTGTATATGTGTGTGTGTGTGTGTGTGTGTGTGTGTGTGTGTGTGTTCATGTATTTACTGGTAATAATTTTGCAGGTAGCTACCCACAGTAGTATTCTTGGAATTTTACAGTCTGTCATTTATCATTTTCAACGATACTATCACTTCAGAGAAAAGTATAATAATTGACAGGAACCACAAGTAAATAAGTAGAATATCTCAAAATTTTAGAATGTCTGAAAAAACTGAAAAAAAAAAGACTTCTTATTTAATGGCTTTTACATGTCTTATCAAAAAGTTTCCTTAAACAGGACCTAAGTAGGTTTGTGCTTCGATTTTTGTCCAAAACTCATTTGCTCTTGGCAGCTCATGTTAATCTACAGGCAAGCATAGCTCTTCTTTGGCGCTTGCATAACTATGAGCACACTGCTCTCTGTATGACTCCTCCAGGGAGTTTCTTCTACTTGTCAAGTGGAATGTGTATGGTAGTGCTTTGTTTTTCCTCAACAATCCAAGCGGAATGGAAAATCTTGATTTTATAAAACAAATGATGAAATGAATCTTGTAAAATTATTACAAACTACCTCCTTACATCTAATTTCCTTCTACTAAAAGGAGCATGTACAGTCTGAAATCCAGGCATTATCCTTATCTCATGATGTCATCACCTCACTTAGCTCCCTCTATACACTACAATTAAAATGATCAAACTCTCATCCTTTAAATGTTGAAGTCTATTACTGAATAGATTACTAGAACAGGTAATAATTCAGTAAATTTATCTGGAACAAAACTAAGTTCTCTTTAACTATTACATATTTACAATGTACAAGACATTCCACAAGACTAAGATGAAGATTTAAACCTGTGTGTATTCCTGGCTGGCCTTGAACTCATGATCCTATACCTCCAGGCTGCAATAAAGGGAGGAACAACAAATAGAGGGGAATAGGGAAGGGGGTGAATTGGAAAGAGTGGAGGTCAGGGTTGCAGTTGAGATATAAAGTAAATTAGTTAATTAATTAATTAAATTAATTAAAACAGATTTAACACTTGTTTTAAAGCTGAAGTATCTTGGGGAGTTTTTATTGCAAAAATCATGGAGTAAGCACCCAGTGTCCTAATTCTCCAGTGAACACTATTACATAATCTGAACTGATGACTGGAGCAATTATTGGAAAAGTTAAAATATTAAATAACATAGAGTAGACTGGAGAGCAAAGACGGATGATAAAGTAATATTGAGATATAGAGTTTACCATTTAAAATATGCATATAGTATTTATCAATTTGCATTAACCAAAAGCAGGCTGAAACTGTGAGTAGATGCTGGTCTGGTGATACATTTACAAGTTCTATTGTTCTGTTTTGAAGAGTGAAAAAAAACATCCATATGTAATATTATTACAAAAATGCATATAAAAATATTAATTTTGAAACCCACAAGAGAAGTATCCTATATAGTCATTAGCAAAACAAAAGGCCATTAGAGTAATATCATATTTTCAAAAAGAGTATTCTAATCATCTTGGGGGGGAATAAAAATAATTTTTGTTACCTCATGTAGGAGAACAGAACTTCCCCAAATGATATACTGACCTCAAAGAAGGGGTGGGAACATATTAGGAAAACTATACCTATTCACATGAGGGAGGCACTTTGTAATAGGCACAATCCTACCTGTGTCCTATTTAAGATACATCCTTTCATCATGGTCAGTTAGAGTCATATATCAAGAACACATGGCAGAAAGGAGTGCCTTTGATTACATTGGAGTGCTGCTTAAAGGCAGTGGAGAGAGGGTCAACAGGAACGGAAACCTGTGTGTCACTTCTGGCTTCCATTATCAGTCACTGACCACTATGGTGACCTAGAAAGAAGAAAGCAAACTCCAGATAGCCCATGGGAAGAGAAAACACTGATATACCAAGATAAATGACCAGTTTCCACAGTCCCTTCCCAAGCTAGCAGTCTCAACATGCTTATGCTCAATTCAATTAGAAATGATTCTCAAGCATCGAATTTGTGACCAAAGAAAAGAATGACTTTGAGGAAAATTAAAATAGATCTTTCCTATGTCCCCTAAACATTTAAGCTATTTACAGGAGTAACCAATATGTCTATCTTCCTATTGACTACATAGCAATGAATAGAGAAGGTTGTCATAGTGACATAATGGTTGAAAAGAAAGCTTCATTCAATAATCAATTGATATGCTCTTCCCTGGATAATACTATGTCTCCTGCACTCAGCATTCTTTAGTTGCTTCTTCTTCTTTGTGTAGGATTGAACCTTTGGGGCTCACCAGTAACCTAATCCAACCTCTGTCCATGTTGTCATGGCTATTGTTTTTCTTGTTCAGATCATGTTTAGGCCATCATGTTGGTCAGACTTTATGGCTTTGGCTTCTAACATTCCTTGGTGACACAGTCTCACATTGAGCAAACCCTTGATCCTTTGGCTGTTACAATCTTGCTGCCATCTTATAGCTTTAATGGCCAGAGCTGTGTTATAGATGTAGAGCAAGCAGTGGGCCCCATAACTGCATTTTGACTGGTTATGTTTTTTTTATAATTTATTCTTATAACATCTCTATTGTTATCCCATCAGTAGTATACTCCTGTACCCACCCTCCATGCCTCTGTGGAAGGACCCAGAGTGGTCAGGAGCTGCACAGCATTCTAATCTTAAAAAACAATAACTGTCACTTAGATTATCATATTCATCAAAAATTACTTCATAATGAAGAAAAATGAAAATCTTTCCATGAACTCAGTACCCACAGAATGATTCAGTCATCTCTGTTTCCATTGCCAGGGGATCTAAACCTTTCTTCTAATCTCTTTATGCCCAATATATACATGGATGATAAATATAAGTACAAAAAAACCACTCATACACATAAAATAAATTTAATTAAGAAGACTTTCAGGGAGGCACAGGAAAGATTGCATTGTCCCAGAGCAAAAACAAAATACAAACACATGTTAGGAATATACATATTTTTCATTAGAAAAAATATAGGCATACATATTAAATAGAAGCTATATTAATAGTGACCATAGAATGTACTAGAATTAGAATGAAGATTCACAAATACAAATTTCAGGAATAAATAAGAAACTCCATTTGGTCTAGGATTCCCTAGCTAGGGATTCTCAGACACAATCAGTATAAACACTGCTCGGGATACGTGTACAGTAATGCTACATCATAAAGTCGTAATGTTCGTGCTATAAGACTAAGGCCACCCTTGCTTTGCTTGATGTTTTATCTAGCTTACGTGCTGAACTACTCCAACATGGAAAGCTATTAAACACCTAAGTAAGAAATTTTTACATTTACTTAAACTAACAACCTACATTTAGAGAAGGTTTAAAATTGTACCTCCTCAATCCTCTAAATTATGTCTGAGTCTTATATCCTGCCTGCTTTCCTGATTTTCTTTTGAACTTTTCATTATGAACATGTAATTTTCTTTTGTTCTCATCATCATCTTAATCTCTTCTTAATAGGCTGTTATGGTTGTGCGCAATGCTCTTCTTATTTCACCGTTTTCTGGCTCCTTGGAAAAAGACCAAACCACCATAAAGAAAACAACATTGGTAGAAATTATTCCTACTGTTCAAAGGCTGTACAGATAAATACCAAAAGAAATTTGACAAGATTGAGAGAGGAAAACACATATACCTGCTTAAGAAGGAAAACACTAGTATCATTTTGCTTTGTCTTTCCCAGGGCATTATCATAATTTAGTGGATGAAACATTGGAGTAATGGAGGTAACGTAATCTGAGAGGTAGATATATGGTCAGAATTTCTTTTAAATGTATTTCTTATTTTGGGAATATTTGGCTTTCATATGAAAACATCTTTGACTTTAGAGAACTATCAATGCCAAATTTATGAACGTACTGCAACTGCATATATAATTGCTGTTTTAACTAGTGATGTCAACAACAACAATAATAATCAGGATATTCAACATGGCCTTTGCATGTGAGTCCATAAAAACAAAGGCTACGGTCTGGTACTTTGACAATACAGTGAGCAGATGTAAGTAATCTAAGACACATCCTTAATATAGAATGCTTCAAATATTTATAGGTAAAAATTTAATGCCTATTTACAAAATAGTCACATTTAAGTACATAATTGTCTGTGAGTTTCTTATAACAAAGCTAGTTAAACTGATAGCATAAAAATTCTCCTATTGTCACCGTAGATAGAATATTTAAAAATGATACCCATAAATTTTTAAATGTTTATTTTTAAAATAAAAACACAGTGCATTGATATTTTCATATAAAATATTGTCTTATGTTTACGACAAATTTGAAAAACAGTATTCAATACTAGCAACTGACTTGAACACACTTTTAGCATATTGAGATAGGTTTTAAAACTCTATTTTCTTCAGTACAGAGTAATAGGATAGATTTTATATATATGTAAAACTGAAGACCAGTTTTGTATTTAGTGACAGTCTGAGATGAAGTTTTAAAGAGACCAGGGTGAGGAATGGTTTCCTGCTGCTAAATTCACTACCCACAGTATTCATATCAGCATCTCAGAGAGGAGATAAGGAGACTCACTTAGGGTTTCTCCTGAATATAGTTGTTTTAATTTTGTCAGTGTGTGTGTGTGTGTGTGTGTGTGTGTGTGTGTGTGTGTGTGTGTGTTTATGTGCAGTTATATGCACATGTGAAGACCACAAAAGAACCCCAGGTGACCTGACTTATTGCTAGCTGCTTTATTTCCTTGAGAAATGTTCTTTCCCTCAACCACTTGGGAACACCCTTTACTAGCCTGTAAGCCTTAGCAAACTGCCTCCACAGTGCTGAGGTTACAGGCAGATGAGTGTTGGTCTTCCTCATGTTTGCAAAGCCTTCAAAATTATGTGTATATTATGTATATTGTTTATGTATGTATATTATATACTACGTAATATTATATAGTATATATTATGTATGTAATACATGTATGTATATATAATATATATGTATATTATGGCTTATGCTTAAGCCATCAAAATTTAGCAACCCATTCCACAGCTGCATTACTAAAATCTAGCATTTCAGATGAAACTGTTTATAATAATATACTACAGGATTCCTAAGAATACAGAGCAATGGATATTATAAAATTAATAAGTAGTCAAATTTCAGCATGCATCAAAAGACACCTTGACTTTTGAAAATCTGATCAAACAGATCTAAAACAATCTAAAAATAGAAGTTATAAGAACACAGAGATTTGAGAATAGTCAAATTAAACTTGACTCATATTTATGAGGGAAATCAATTGACAATGCATGTATGCACCTATTATGTATTATGATTCATTGATATTGAATTTTCTATTATTACATTAATAATAAAATTTCTTAGTACTATAACTTTATTGATATTGTTAATATTTTTCTATATATCTTCTACAAGTTATCTTTGCTATAAAGGATGTTATAGGTCTGGAGTTAAATGTATAAATTTAAATATTTTATATAAATTCAGAATAGTATAACCATTTATTCAGCATTGGCTTTTATGGTTCTGAGGCTATTAATAGATAAAAGATAGTCACAACAAGGAATTAACTACTTAGCTCTTTGACCATGGGAGCCATAAAATTAAATCCATTTATTTAAAAAAATTATTTACTTTTCATCCTAATCTTTTGTTTGTTCATAAACTTATAATAATTTTATTTTATGAAATATTAATATGTTGCTTTTCAAATTCCACATCTGAAAAATAAGTTGCCTGTGTTTGAAAAGCAAACCAAAGTGATTATATTGAAGATATCTGTGTCATTCTAAGAATGCAATTAATAGCTATTGTGAACATCTCTCAATTGAAATAATACAGTTGTAAAATACCCAGAAGTTCTCTGATCCATTTGGAGTTGAGTTTTATTTAATGTGATGGCTAAGTATTTATTGGGATACTCTACACACAGCTGTCAAGATTGCATCATTTGTGGAAGATGCTGTCCTTTCCAGTGTGTATTTCTAGTTTCCTTAAGAAAAATTAGGTGCCCAATGGTGAAAATTTTCTTCTGGGTCTTGGATTTGATTCCTTTAATCAAGATGTTTATTTTGTTCTAATCCAATACTGTTTTTATTACAATAGCTTTACAGTGCAACTTGAAATCTGTGGTGATGATAGAAGCTGATTGTCCTTTATGTTCTAGGAAGAATTGGGTTGGAATTCTCATCATGGCTACACTGAAGAGGTAGATTGCTTTGGGAGGATGGCCACTTTTGCTATATTAACCCTTGCAATCCATGAGCATGTGATATCTTTCCATCTTTTTATATCTTCTTAAATTTCTTTCTATCATATACATCTTTCACTTCCTTGGTTAGAGGAAGGTATTTTATATTATTTGAGGCTATTCTGAAAGATTTTTTTCCATGATAACATTCTGATAAGTTTGTTATTGATATATAGAAATGTTACTGATTTATGTGGTAGAATTTTGGATACAGTTAATTTTCTAAAAGTTTTATCAGCTATAGGAGTTTCCCACTGGAATTTTATGTTCACATATATATACTATCATATCATCTACAAATAAAGATACTTTGACTACTTCCTTCTCAATTTGAATCCCCTTGATTTTCTTTAGTTGTCCTATTGTTCTAGCTAAGACTTTATGTACTACATGGAATAGGTATGGAAATAGAAGACAGACTTTTCTTGTTCCTATTTGAGTTTAGGCCAAGAGTCCCTTGAGAATCCTCAAAAAACAAAGGCAGTTGCCAAGACTAGGTTCTTCTCCATAAACTGATGACAAGGCCCAGTTGCTGAAGATAATGTCCACACAACTCATGGAACTTAGAGAAGTCAAACTGGAGTATACGTAGGCCCCTCACCCCTGCCTTTGATTACCTTTGGTATGGTATAGGAAGGTACCCTAAACACTGCCAAAGGAGAAATATATATCCAGACAGCCAAAAAATCCTGTGTATTAAAAAATGGTGTCCTTCCTGAAAAACATGCTAGTGCAATGGTAGGACAAAATTTGTGGAAGTAACCAACCAATTTCTGTTTGAATTAATGCCTACACCATTAGCAGGAACCCATAACTGATGAGACTAGGTAACAATAACACAAGGTTCTAAAGTAAAACCAAACACCAGTGTTCTAAGAGCAAACAAAAATGTACCAGTGAAATAGCTCCTAATGACATTCTTTTATACCCATAGATCAGTACCTTGTCCAGACATCGTCAGGGACGCTTCCTTCTGTGGCATATCAGAACAAACACAGTGACCCATAGCCAGGCATTATGCAGATTCAGTCACACTGGAATGCTTAGCCATAAATTCATTGTCTCCACCAAATCTCTTCCTTCAGTGCTCAGGGAACTCTTCAGAGGAGGAGTTACAAATAGTGTTTGGGTCAGAGGGAATGGAGAACACCATGGAAACAAGGCTCTTTATATCAGCATGAGCAAAGCACGTATGTATTGAAAGAGACTAGTGCAGCAAGAACCGCGTAGGCACATTTCTGTACCATAGTCTAGTGATTCTTTTATTAAAAGGCATTTCATTTTTTAACATATTTTATTAATTTATTCATATTACATCTCAATTGTCATCCCATCCCTTGTATCCTCCCATTCCTCCCTCCCTCCCTCCCATTTTCTCCTTACTCCACTCCTCTATGACTGTGACTGAGGGGGACTTCCTCCCCCTGTATATGCTCATATTTTATCAAGCCTCTTCTTGGTAACCTGCTATCCTTCCTCTGAGTGCCATCAGGCCTCCCCATCCAGGGGACATGGTCAAATATGGGGCACCAGAGTTCATGTGCAAGTCAGACCCGACTCTCCACTCAATTATGAAGAATGTCCTGTCCATTGGTTAGATCTGGATAGAATTTCTGAGTGTGTGGATGAGTTGGTTTCTGTATCTTGTGCCTTCTATTTGGCTCTCTGCCTTCTGTTTGTTTCCTTTGTCTAATTTCAACATCAAAGTTATTATTTTATTTCATATTACATTATGCTAATTATATTATTATTCCTTAAAAGATTGTTTTTTAATGACGGACTGAAGGGGAGTAGATCTTAATGGGAGGAGAGATGGAGAGCTACTTGGAGGAGTAGAGGTAGAAGAAACTCTAATCAGGATACATTATGTGAGAAGGAAATCTATTTTTAAAAAAGAGAAAAATTACGACTTCAACTTTCAGAAATTATTAAGATAAACATTTGAAATTTGATTGAGTTTTAATAAAAGTCAATGCAAATAATGTATTTTAAATTTATGTTAGTTCACTAAATTGATCCCTCCTCCTGTTTCTCTCTCTCTCTCTCTCTCTCTCTCTCTCTCTCTCTCTCTCTGTGTGTGTGTGTGTGTGTGTGTGTGTGTGTGTTGTGTGTTTCCATCATTTCTATCATTTGGGAAGAGCTTAGGGAAACCTGCTGAGCAATCATAAATGCTATGTCATTCTGCCAACAAGTCCACTTTGCATCCTACTGGGACCATATGCTCAGATGCAAGAGACTGTAAGTCTGAAACAAATTTTCAGCATAAAATAGCTTATGAAAAGCAAATATAAAAGCATATACTTCCCCATTTAACGTAATATCTTTTTAATGCAAATGAGAGTAATCCACATTGTAACATCAAAAGCAGTATTTCTAATAAAGGTCTGATAGAAAAACATAAAATACCATGATGGGTAAAGAAAACATCATCTCTCACAAATCTCTTGTATGTCTTTTATCTCTTTGTAGGATCCATTTATAAGTTGTGAGGCTATTTAGCTATTGCGCTACCAAAAAAAGGTATAGTTTTTAACTCAATGATCTAAAAAGAAGCATTCTCTAGTGCTGAGAATGTTCTTGATGTAGACTTGACAATAGATTTAGATTCAGACTTCCTGGAGATCCTCTGTCTTTACCATGTCACATTTTAGAAATGGAGAATTCCACTGATGTTAGTCTGTGCTTCCCTGAAGGATCCACGAAAAAAAAAAAAAATGACAGTGAGTTCCTGTTCTGGCTTGTTTGTTTTTGTGTTGGCTCGTTTTAGTTATTAAAACCATGTGACTGTCGTGTGTGTGTGTGTGTGTGTGTGTGTGTGTGTGTGTGTAATTACACACAATACTGTGCATTTAGAAGTCAGAAGACATTTTGTGGGAGTCGCTTTCCTGCTTCTGTCTTGTAAGTATGTGGGGTATGTGGGTCCTAGACAGCAAACTCGGTTCAGCAGGCTTTGTTGCCAGTGCCTTTGCCTGATGAGCTATTTCAATTGTCCCCTCATTTGATGATTGTGATAATGTTGACATCATTTAAGACATGTCTTTATTGTGTGGCTTAAAATGGACAGCATAGATTGCAAAGTTTCCTACAATGCAGAAAACTTACAACATCAAGAGAACAGCAGCCTTATGATTTGCTCCATATTATGCCCCCGACATTTTCCCCTATAAATTTTAAATAAGTAATTTCCCGTTGGAAGCATGATTCTGCCTGTGACTAGAACACATGTAATCAGAGGTATGAATATTTACACCTTGTGGTTTGAGTGTGAAATAGCCCTCTGGACTCATAAGTTTGAACACTTCACCTAGCTGGTGGTGCTATTTTAGAAAACTGTAGTCATTTGCCGGAGAAAGTGGGTCACTGGAGGGTTTTATAACCAGTCCCCAATCGCTATTCTCTCTCAACTACCTGATTGCTGATGCACTGTGAGGAGCCAGGCTACACCCTGTGGTGGCTGACACGCCCCTCCCTCAGTTCAGTAATGGATCAACTTAAACCCTACAGCAAAGTAAACTCTTCCTACCTTGCTTTGACTCTTGTCAGGAATTTATCAAAGAAGTGAGAAAAATGACTAACATAGGTAATCACCAGAGTCACTGAATTGTCCTGTGTGTCAAATGTACTATTTAACTATAAGACTGAAAAAAAATATTGTGTGAATAGCTTTCCCTAGTAGTTAAAAAAAGTCCTCAGTATAATAGAGTAGTGGCACAAGCACTTTTAGAATAATAAACTTCTTTCTGCTTAGAATAAATCCTTCTCCACAAAATGAAACCAATACCTGGAACTATTATCAGCCCAAGAAGGCTAGAGAGCTCAGCCTAAGGGATAACCAACTACTATTATGCTAATAAATGGACCTAGAATTAAACTGGCTTCTAATCAAACTATAATGCCCATAGATCAGTGCATTTTCCTTCCTCATCTGAAAAGTTCCTTTTGGCAGTAAATGGTGATTAGCACAGAGACCTACGGCTGCCCAAGGTACAGAGAGTGAGACTGAAGAAAGCCCTAAGAGAACATATGGCCCTCCACCATTCAAGAATTAGGGTCATTTGTAAGGAGCAGTAGAAAGACTGTGAGAGCAAGAGGCTGTGATGATTTATAAAGAATATTGTCTTCTGGTCACTACAGAATAACTGAGAATATGGACTCGCAATAGCTGTTGTAAAGTCACACACAAAACTATACCATACAAAATACCAACATGTGGAGAAGAGATGAACAAACAATCCCACCCCTAACTGAGAAGAAGTGGACAAGTCTTCACTCCTTAGAGAAGAGATAGTTTTCTCTAAGAACGTACACCCTGGAAAGCCAACCATAATCCTGGTAAAGACCATACATCCAGGATTATTTGGGCAGAAGAAATTGGTCTTAAGGAGTTTTTTTTTTTAATGACACAAAATTTGGTAGGAATGATGGGGACAATGTATTTGGAAAGAGTTGTGGAGGGAAAGTATTATAGTAATATTTCTATTAAAAACAGTAAAACGTAGTAATATGTTGTATAAACTCTCCAAGAACTAGTATTTTACAAAAGAATGTTTTAAAAGTTATTCAATTTTCACCCAACCACTTAGATAAGAATGATTCCATAAATATGTTGATTATTCTCTACTTATGATATTACTAGCTCTGTAGCATAAGAATAGCTTCTGATAATGTAGAGCATTTTGCTATATTTTGTAATACAAAGATGAAAAAGATGCAAATCAAGCCTTAACACAATGTTGTTTATCTACCTCAAAAGAGCAATTGAAGATGTGAACACTATCTGCTGATTCACTTTCTAGTTACTTATATTCAAATTTTCATATTTTTGCAAAATATAAGAAATTTCTATATGAATAGTCACAATGGTAATAAAATGTTTGATTACCTTGATACTAAGTGGTGAGTTTAGAATAACTGTATCTCCACAAGTATTTGGTAAATGGATGCAGAGGATATAGTAAAAGCTAAGGCTCATATTTTTTAAATTACTTTTTTGGTGTAATGCTTATGAATGGATAACAAAAAAAAAGTATTTTCTAATTATTTCTTATAGTTCTGAGATTATAATTTCAACATTTTCCCTTCCTTTTCCTCCCTCTAAGTCCTCTTGTATGCCTGTCTTATTCTTTTTCAAAATTGTGACCTCTTTTCCATTTAATTGTTATTACATGCATATGTATGCATGTGTGTGTGTGTGTGTGTGTGTGTGTGTGTGTGTGTGTGTGTGTGTACATACATATATATATTCCTAAGTATAACCCGCTCAGTTTGTATAATGTTACTTGTAGGTATGCTTTCAGGGCTGACAGTTTGCTATTGGATAATGATTAATATACTCTCCCTTAGATAAGACCATTTTTATATTCTTCCTATAAAAAACTTAAGTTATTCAAATTTGTTTGTAATTCCATGGAAACTAAAATGTACCAAATGTCACTTTTGAACACATATTGTAATAGAAAATTTCCAAAATAATTCTTACTTGGATTTCTATTACTATTAAAACACATCATGAACAAAGCAACTTAGAAAAGAGCAGTTGTTTTGTTGTTTTGTTTTTGGGGGGTTTATTTGTTTGTTTGGTCTTTGTTTTTGAGGTGGGAATGACTCGAGGGGTACGAGTCCCTCTCCATCATGCAAGATTGCATAGGAGTATTATCAGGTATAGTGGCATAAAGAGCTGAGAGCTTACATCTTGTATCATAATAGAAAAAGGCAAATTGGGAATGGTGGCAAGCTTTTGATAACTTAAATATAGCCTTTGCTGACATACTTTCTCCAGAAAAAAAAAAAACACACTCCCTATGGTTTCTCAAATCGCATCACCAACTGAGGACTAAGTCTTCAAATTCCAGAGTCTATGGGGGACATTTCGTTCAAACAGCCAACATAGTCATATTTTTTGTGATTATGTAGTTCCATGACTTTTGATCGGTGCTTTTGCCCATCTAGCACCAGAATCCAATAAACTAATCATTTTTATTAACTGAATATAATATTGATACTATTAAGTAGACACTCCCAGACTCTGTCCTTTTAGGTAACTACAAGGACAGATTTATAGCACTATTGGTTGAATATTCTTTTTATAGACACCTATGTTTTGTCCATTCACATATATTTGAGACATTATTAACTTTTATATTTTTTCATTACTTAAAAAATATAAGCACTTTGCTTTTTAAAAATAAGGATAGCAGGTTACCAAGAAGAGACTTGATACCCTATGAGCATATACAGGGGGAGGTAATCCCCCTCAGGAACAGTCATAGGGGAGGGGAGTAATGGGAAAATGGGAGGGAGGGAAGAATGGGAGGATACAAGGGATGGGATAACCATTGAGATGTAACAAGAATAAATTAATAAAAATATACTATTCTATAAAAAAATAAGTATGACCTTTGAAGAGACTTAAAGGTCTTCTTTTCTTAATAATTCATAGTTGGAGATACCAGTTACATTAGGGACTGTGTCACTCATAAACCAAGTAGTCATTTACAGCTAGGACCTGAAGAGGGGTGGCTACTCATCCACTCCAATCACCAATCCCTTTGAATGAAAACAAACTACTTTTTTAAAAAATGCTTCATTAAAAATGAGAATATGCTAAAGCATCTGACAGATTGTAAATCGTGGGTATTTAATAAGGGCAACATTTTCTTCATAATTTTGGATACATTTTAGGAACTCCTCATCCACCTCATTTACCTCAGTACAGCCAAAAAACATGTTATGTAACCCCTCACCTAGATTCTAGATGAACTGATCTCTTGATGAACTTACATTACTACCTTTACTGTAAGCACAAGAGTCCTGTGTGTGTGCTTTTAAAGCTGGCACCTTATTTATCCATGTGCATTAGTTGATTAATTCATTAATGCACAATATTCAAGAACTTTCCATGTTTATATAATCTTGTGACCAATCATTTAATTCCTATTACCACTGCATTTAATTTAATTAGAAAGGTATTTCAAGGCAACTGATCCTACATTGTAAAGCCTATGATCCCCTTTTCCATTTATCCGTTTGATTTTCTTTACTACTCTTACCCTTATATACATGCAAACACACAAGGTTGGTCTCTAGTAGTGGAGGCTGTGTTTCATGAAGGTAGGGCTTCTACACACTTTTTTTTTTAAATGATGACCACTTTACAGTCCGTGTCTCCAAGAACAGCCATTTCGGGCGTTAGGTCATCAGCATAAACTTTTTTTTCCTTTATTAATTTATTCTTGTTACATCTCTTCTTAACACACACAGAGAATGCCAGGAATAGACTAAAGTCTCCAGGAACGCTTGTTGATCAAATTGATGGAAGGAGAACTCTGACCATTACCAAACCCATCACTCAACAGTGACATGAGTGGATATCTTTTCCTCTTAGTCTCTCCAGGTCAACATGATTTTCTTTTTGAATTATTCATAAAACATGACTAACTCACTGTCATTTTCCTTCTTCTATTCCTTACAAGCCATTCACATCTATCTTAAGGTGAAATCCTTCTCCTATCCATTTTTCTACAAAGCAGGTCCAACTACTTTTGACCCGATAAACATAGTACCAATGAACTGCCAGTTGAAACAGCTGTTCATATTGTAATGCTATTCCTGAAATATTATTGAAAAATTTTGCTAGAGCAGGCCTTTTTTCTCAACTAATATTGTCAGGGTTTTAAATGTTCAGTTACACTATGCTTGAGTTGGTGAAGCTATATCAATTAAGATCTTATGTAAAAGACATATGACTTTCTTACTTTTTTCCCTTTGAAATAGTTTAACACATTAGAAATAATCATACCTACTTTATAAAAAGCTTTCAAAATGGTAAATAAAAATTTCTAATATTTATGCTTAAAAGTAGAATTTCAAAATAATTTTAGTTTTAGAACTTAGAAGGAAAAGAAAGTAATTGTGTGTGCTATATATCATATATATATGTACATATATGTTTTAAAGTAATATGACTACATTTTACATTAATAATTCCACAGAATTATGCTGTTAAAGTAATCAATATAATATTTCTGGTGACAATATTTTCGTAAAATAGGAATGGAATCTGCATTAAACTTTTCTAGACTAAAATTGGAACTATATTTCGTAGGTCTAAATAATTTTTGCATTCCAAGTTTGTGTAATGTTCTTTTAAGTATCTTCTATTTTAAATTTGGTGAATTATAGCCCTGGAAGATTAAGATTTAAATTCTTTTATTCTTAGGAATTGCAAAGAAAAAGGGAAAGATGCAAAGAAAAAAAATGAGCCTCCCTTGTCCAAAAGCTAAAAAAAAAAAAACAAACCAACAACAACAACAACAAAACAAAACAAAACAAAACAAAAACCAAACCAGTTTTGCAGTTTTGCTCTGCATTTTATCATCTATCAGTGGGTATAGATGAAAAATAGTTGGTTCTCCCTTGTCTCCTTCATAGTTTAACTGTAATGTGGGGGATCCAAGTGCATAGTTTGCCTTTGTGAAAAGCACTGTGAAGGTCAAATTTGTTTTCTTTAAAGTTGCTTTCTCTAACCCCTGACCTTTTCTTATTCTTGTCTTCAAGAATGGTGGTGAGATTATTTGTTTTCTGAACACCTATGACCTAGAAGAGATGCTGATCGAATGTCTGAGTACAAAACTGAGGACATGGAGGGTAGATGTCACAAGGAGATGATCATGCAGGAGGTGTCTGAAGGATCACTTTATTTTCTTCCTTTCAGATGAAAAAGCTATCTGGAAGCATAAGAAGATCCTCCAAGTGAAAGGAATATGCAGTGTTCCTTATGTCCCATGATTATCAGACAAGTGGTTTATTTACTAAGCCATAACTTCGAGCTCTAGCTGTGAGGCTTCTTGAGAATTCAAACCTCTGATGTTTCTTTTCATTTCCAAAAGGGTAATTTTGTCAGCCACCATATGTCTGCCAGAGGCCACTTTATTTTTTCTTTCCTTATTCCTTCCTCACCTGATGAGAACATTAACAATCATGACCATGAGGATGAATTCCTATTGTTGTTTTGCCTCTTTTTGCATTTGTTTGAGCTGAGTTATATATATATATATATGTATATACATGTATTTTGTTATACACTTGACATGAGTCATAGAAAAAAATCAAAGCAAGTCAATCTTTCCTGCAAATTCTTGTTAAATTGGAGTAAGAAAAAATGTTCTTTATCGTTTTAAAAATTCTACAGTTTTGTTGAAAAAAACCTCTGACACATGTTCTTCCACTTCCAAACAGCATTCTCATTGATGTTTCTTTGGGGGTCATTTACAAATAATTTTACTGTCCTACATTTGGTTTCTGACAATGGTCTGGACTGAGTATTTGTTCTAAATTTATTTCTTAACTTTTGTACCATTTTTGCACTTGCCGAAAGTTAACAAACCAGGACTATCTGTTCTTAGTTCATTTTATTGTTCTTAGCTCATTTTTATTTGGTCTCCCTCTATTGTGTTTCTCCCATTTACATTTTGCCATTGGCACCACAAACTTTCCATATAATACTTGAAAAACTGTTTAAATTTTTCTTAGCTATATTATCCCATTAACTAGATGTGTTCTTTAATTTCTAAAGAAATGTCAGTTCAAAGGTCACTAAACTTTTGTGCTGCTACATGAAATAAATTACTTCTTAGTTTCCAGCGTTATTACCACCATTTCTTATTAATTTTTTTTTTTTTAAACTCACAGCTTTGTAAAGTTTCTGAAGCTACTTCAAGGAATATTAGGCTTCTGTAGCTGAAATGGTGACTCCTAGTTTAAGGTCACCTGTTGTTTTTATAGAGGAGAACTTTGGTTATTAGCATTTACGGTGATGGCTTATAGCTACTTGTAAAATAAGCTCCTGGGGCTCCAGGACCACATTCTGGTCTCACTGCACCTGCATATACATGCTTGTACACAAAGAGCCTCACGCACAGTTTCACGTTCATCCGAAACAAAACAAAATAAAATAAATTACGTTTCAACTAACTTTATTCTCGGGGTCCTTATCTTGTTCTAACTTCCTTACTTGAGGCATTTGTTATGGGACTACACCACTCCCAATGTCAAGGTCTGTGTGTGTGTGTGTGTGCCTTATCACTGTGCGATAGCTTATCTGGGTACTTTCAGTTTCAAAACAAAAGCAATGAGGAAAAAAGGTTTATTGCCTCCTTGTGCACCAGTGGGTTAGTAAGTTCTGCGTACACAAATCAGGACATCCAGATGTTTCATTCAAATTGTAGTGCAGAAATTCTGCCATCTGTAGGAAATGAAAAGTTCACATCTAGAGTTAATGATGATATCAGGAGACTTACCAGAGAGTTTATTCCAATCTGGTACTCAGCAAATATATTAACTGTATTGTTGGTGTGTATGATTATATGCATGTTCATATGTTTATGTGTATGTGGTGGGGTGTGGTGTGTGTGTGTGTGTGTGCGTGTGTGTGTGTGTGTGTGTGTGTGTGTGTGTGTGTGTGTGTGGTGTTAGAGACCAACCCTAGGTTTTTTCACATACCAACCACATGCTCTACCATTAAGCTCTAGCCCAGCCCTAACGCAGAAGCCATATTTTTCTGAGGGAGTGATCCCAGAGCCTAGAACTCTTCCAAACACAGAAGCCCTTGTTTGTATAAAACAGTTTCAGAAGACAGACTATACCCTGTGTGATGCTTTATAAAAAAATGGTCCAAGCATGGAGTTTTGGGATGAAATATGTTTCCCTACATATGCTACACTCTAACCTCCAGCACTTTACAATATGATTGTACTTAGAACATTTAAGTAGGTTTTATATTAAGTAATATAAGTGGGTCCAATCCTATGTGGGAATTATCATTACAAGGAAGGGTAAAATTGGAAACAGAACGTGTTAAAAAAAAGAAGGCTATCTCATGGGGCTAGGAAATACATAACAAAGCAAGGAGAGGGACTGCAAAGAAATCAACTCTGATTTGGATTTTGAAATTTAATAGAAATTAAAACATGTTCTGAAGAAGATGGAAAAATGGAACTATACAGCAAAATTGGCAGCAATTAAAAATCAATATTTCTAGGAAAGAGTTAAGCTATAGAATAAGGTGGTTAAAGATTAATGAAAGTGGGTATGAGGCAAAATATTCTCAGATAATCAAGAATGATAAGAAAATATGAGGTCAGAAGAAGCCATGAATAATATGCTCTGTTGGTATTGGCCATCAGAAACTATCTGTACAAACATCTGCAGTGTAGTCATACTCCAAACTGTATCAATTCTAGGAGCTCTCTGAGGCTCTACTAATCTGCTTAATCTTACTTTCTATTTGGCTCTTCTCTTAAAAATTTCTCAAAATATTGACAATGACAGATACACATGGATGCATATAATGACATATCCTAATTCAAACTATTTTTTAATTCTCTCTCTCTCTCTCTCTCTCTCTCTCTCTCTCTCTCTCTCTCTCTCTCTCTCTCTCTCTCTCTCTCTCTCTCCCCCTTCAAAAACTAAATACTTTCCACTGAAAACATGAAGCTTGGTGAATTGACCTGTGACTTTCACTATGGTCCTATTTCTAATATACCTCTAAGATCTTCCATTTATTCTTTACAACACTTAAGTAAGCAGTGTTTCAGAGTATTTTCTACTAGAATAGTATTACATTATTTTCTTTCTTTTGTGATATAGGCCTTTTATTGTACCTCATGAGAGAAATATTTTTTAAGAATACATACACAATACATAACATGTAACCATTTTTTATTCTTTGACAGTTGATGGTACTGTAAATAATAGACTAATAACAGCCTTCAGCACAGGTTTTGGTTTGTCTTTTTCATTCAGGCAAACCTATAAAAACAGGAGTCTTGAAACGGTAGGATATATGCTAAAGTGTCCTTTTAATCAATGACTCACAATTACAGTTATTTTGAAAGTGTTCCCACTACCACCAATATCATCATTGTCGTCGTCATCATCATCATCATCATCATCATCATCATCATCATCATCATTCTTTTTGTTTGTGAGAGTGTATGAATGTGTGCTTGTAGGTACTTTTATTCCATGACATGAGCTTTGATCCTGCAGGCCTGGGATTCTTCATTTCTTACCACACATAGAGGAGAACTCTAACCCAGGTGCTATCACTGATATCTGAAATTATTTAAATTTATCTCCATATATTTTTGTACTATTATTTTAAAGTTAACATTAAAACAGTGGACATCTTTATGAAATCTTCATGGTGCTTTATTCTTATTTGTCATCTTTCTCCATTTCCCTCCTTATTTGCTTGCTGTTTTCCTATTGGCCTCTTTCATCCTTCTTTCTCCCTTTCTGATTTCATGTCAAATGTACTCAATTATCTTCTTTATCTCTTTATTATTATGCATTTATTTCTACCCCCTCACACTTCTTTACATCTTGTATTTCTTTTTCACAGTTCTTCCCTCCAAACACAAATATATGCACATACAAGTACTGAAAATGGAGCTGTTGACACCACATATGAGAAAAAACATACTTTTTTTTTCATTTTTAGCCTGGATTATTTTGCTTAATATATATTTTTAGCCATTTTTCTTTTTAGAATTTTAATTCTTTTATTTTTCCTTTTTCATGAAAAATTAGATTGCTTATGAAATACATTTTCATACCCCAACTCCTCTGAGCTCCTCCTCCCTTTACACCCAAAGTCATACTTTTTCTGCCTCTCATTAGAAAACAAACAAGCACCTAGGGTACAATAATAAAATAAAGTAAAACAAACAATTCAGAATAAGAAAAAACAAATTAAGAGAAAGAGCCAAAGAATAAGTGCAAGAAACATACTTAAACAAAGACAGACAGAATTGCTCACACTGGAATCCCACAGAAACACAAATCTAGAAGCCATAATATATATGCAAAGGACCTGTAAGGTAAAATAGTAAAAATAAAAATATATAATACAGGAATAAAATGACACAACACCAAGAGGCAAATAAATTCCAAAGATGTATTAGGTTCAATTCATATTGGCCATCTACTGCTAGGCTTTGGGGGCCTATATTTAAGAGGTATCTGTATCCCAATCTTGGACAGAGAGAGAAAACAAACAAAGATTAGTTGGGCAAGGGCAACAACCCACATTAGCTGCCATCCTGAAGAGGCCTGTAGCACACGTAAGTAGCTTTGGCCTTGAATCATTCTCTGCCCACTGCTTAGTGGCTGGGCCCATCTGGGACACAGAGAACATACAGGCAGAGATGAGTTGGCTGGAGGCCACAACCCACATTATCTGCCATCTTGAGAAGGACTATGGGACACCTAAGAAGCTTTGGGCTTGGATGTCTCTCCATCTGCTACTTAATGGCCTGGAAGGTCTAGGACACAGAGGGCAAACAAGCAAAAGTGAATTGGGTGAGGGCCCCAACCCACATTAGCAGCCATCTTGAAGAAGTCTACGGGATACCCAAGCAGCTTTGGGCTTGGATCTCTCTCTGCCTACTGCTTAATGGCCTGCCCTATCTGGGTCACAGAGAGTTAAGCAGTAGAGATGAGTCAGGCTCTGGCCAAACCCACATTGTCCACCATACCAAGGAAGCATAAGGGGGTCCCAAGCAGCAATAGGCGTAGAGCCCTCTCAGCCTATTCCTCTCCTGACTGGCCCAAATGGGACACAGACAGCAAATCCTTAAAGGCTGAGTTGGTGCTGGCTCCAAGACTCATTGTCCACAATCCTGAGGAAGGTTCTTGGGAGAGCTAGCCAAAAGTCTTTGGTTTGGAGCTCTCTTTGCCTGTTCTTGACCTGCCTGGCCCCCACTGGGGGAACCTCCAGGCCTACTAAGACCAGAAGCAACCAGATGGCTAGAGCCAGAGCAAGAACACAAACAACAAAACTCAGAGCTATATCTCACCACCAGAAACCAGTGGTCCTAAATCAGAAAGCACTTGAGATACTAACACCCATGAACACATGAAGAAGATTTTAAATCCTATCTAATGAAAATTATAGAAACCTTGAAGGAGGAAAATAAATCTCTCAAAATAATACAGGAAAATACATTCAAACAGAGGAAGGAATTGAATAAATCTTATGAAGAATTACTAGAAACTACAATCAAATGGGAGAAAGAAGTAAAAGAAGTGATTAAAACTATTCAATACCTAAAAAGGGAATTAAAATCATCAAACAAAATACAATTTGAGGCAATCTTGGAGTTGACAAACCTACGGAAAAAAACAGGAACTGCAGACACAAGCAACATAAACAGAATATAAGAGATGAAAGAGATAATCTGAATAAAGAGTAGAAGGTATGGTTGAAGTTATTGATACATAAGTCAATGAAAATGTTAAAATAAAAAGTTCCTGACACAAAACATCCAAGAAATCTGGGACATAATAAAAAGACCAGATATAAGAATAATAAGAATGGAAGAAGACTCCAAACTCCAGAGCCCAGAAAACGTTTTAACAAAACCATAGAGGAAAACTACTCCAAACCAAGGAGAAAAAAAATGCCTATAAACATACTAGAGCCTACAGAACTACAAATAAGTTAAACCAGAAAATAAAATCCTCCTGCTATATACCATATTTTTTTTGGACTATAAGACTCACCTGACTATAAAACACATCCAGTTTGTAGAGCAGTAAAATAAGAAAAATAGTAAAAACAGCAATCTGATCATAAGGTGCATGCTAATCCTTCCCACTTTTGGGGGGAAAAGTTGTGTCTTTGGTCTGGAAAATCTGGTAATAATCACAAAACTAAATGTACAGAACAAAGAAAGATTATTAAAAGCTATAAGAGTAAAAGGCCAAGTCACATATAAAGAAAAACATATCAGAATTACACCTGACTTCTCAACAGAGACTACGAAATGCAGAAATGCCTGAAGCGATGTCATACAATCACTAAGAGATCACAGATGCCAACCATGACTACTATACCCAATAAAACTTTCAATCACCATAGATGGAGAAAACAACATTTTCCATGACAAAACCAAGTTTAAATAGTACTTAACCACAAATCCAGCCCTGCAGGAGATACTGGAAGGAAAACTGCAACCCAAGGAGTTTAAACACAGGAAATATACAGGAAATAAATTACAGAAAATATAGGAAATAAATAACCCCACATCTGCAAAACCAAAAGAAAAGAAACACACACATCCTACCAACAACAACATAAAAAAGGGTGGGGGGGGAAGGAACTACCAACTACTGTCATTAATATCTCTCAATATCAGTGGCCTCAACTTCCCAATAAAAAGACACAGACTAACAAAATGGATGCAAAAACAGGACCCAACATTGTGCTTCACACAAGAAACACAGGACAAGAATAAAGTTGGACATTACATGAGAATAAAGAGCTAAAAAACTGTAATCCAAGCAAACAGACTCAAGAAGCAAACTAGAGCAGTCATTCTAGTATCTCATAAAATAATATTTCAACCAAAAATAATAAAAAGAAATGGGGAAGGAAACAGTATACTCATCAAAGGAAAAAAAATATACAGAGATGAAGTCTCAATCTTGAACAGCTGTGCCACAAAAGCTGGAGCACCCACATTCGTGAAAGAAACATTACTAAAGCTTAAATCAAACATCAAAAGCCCAGTGCAAGATGAATTCAGCAGAGATTCTACTAGACCTTCAAAAAGGAGCTAATACCAATTCTCTTCAAACTATTCCACAAATAGAAACAGAAGGAACATTACCAAGCTCATTCCAGGAGGCCACAGTTATACTGATACATAAACCACACAAAGATCCAACACAGAAAGAGAATTTCAGACCATTTTCCCTTATGAAGTTTGATACAAAAATACTCAATACATCAAAAATTTCATTCACCCTCAGCAAGTAGGCAACCCAGGCATGCAGTGGTGGTTCAATATACAGCAATTTATCCATGTAATCCATCATATAAACAAACTGAAAAAAACACGTCTGTTCATCTCTTTAGATTCCAAAAGAGATTTTCACAAAATCCAACATCCATTCATGTTAAAAGTTTGAAGAGATCTGTGATACTAGGTTCATACATAAGCATAGTAAAGGCAATATATAGCAAGCCTAGAGCCAACACTAAACTAAATGGAGAGAAATTTAAATCAATTCCACTGAAATCAGGGACATGCAAGGCTTCCACTGTCTTTGTATTTCTTCAATATAATACTTGAAGTCCTAGATAGAACAATCAGACAACTGAATGAGATCAAAGGAGTACAAATTGGAAAAGAAGAAGTATCACTATTCTCAGATAGTATGTTAGTATACATAAGTATCCACCAACCATCTACCAAGAACTCTTGATGCTGATAAACACCGTCAGCAAAGTGGCTGGCTATAAAATGAACTAAAAAAATTAGTTGCCTTGCTGTATCCAAAATACAAACAGACTGAGAAAGAAATTAGGGAAACAATACACTTTACAATAGCCACAAAATCATAAAGTACATTAGAGTAACTCTAACCAAGCAAATGAAAGACATATGAAAAAACTTCAAGTCTGAAGAAAGAAATTGAAGAACATATTAGAAAATGGAAAGATGTTCCATTCTCATGGATAGAGAGGATTAACATAGTACAAATGGCTATCTTACCAAAAGCAGTCTACAGATTCAATGCAATTCCTATCAAAATGCCAAGCAATTCTTTGCAGAGCTTGAAAGAACAATTCTCAACTTCATCTGGGAAAAAACCACGAATAGCTAAGACAATGCTCTACAACAAAAGATCATCTGGAGTTATCTCCATTAATAATCTCAAGCTGTACTATAGAACAATAGTAATAAAAAACAGCATGGTTTGGGCTTAGAAACAGATAAGTGGACCAATGGAATTAGATCAAAGTCCCAGCGATAAACCCATACATCTATGGACACTTTATTTTTACAAAGAAGCCAAAACCATACAAGGGAAACAAAGATAGCATCTTCAAGAACTGGTGCTGGTCTAACTGTTGAGAAAGGGGAACACTCCTCCATTGCTGATGGGAGTGCAAACTTGTACAACCACTTTGGAAATCAATCCGGTGCAGAAAATCACATGGAAGATTAGGAGGTAGATGAACCTGGAAGGGACAGGAGCTCCACAAGGAGACTAATGGAGCCAACAAATCCAGGAGGAGGAGGGGAGTGCTGCAGCGACTGATGCACCAACCCTGGACAGTATGCATCATGATGACCTAGACCCTCTTTTCAGATGCAGTAGATAGAGAGCATAGTCTCCTTGTGGGTCCTATAACATGGGGAATAGAGATTTTTTTCTGACCTGCTTTCTGGTGCCCACATATTGATCACTTTCACCTGGCAGAGCGGCCATGCCAGGCCACAGAGAAAGAGGATACAGGTAGGCCAGATGAGACTTGATAGGCTAGGATCAGATGTTAGGGAAGGAGGGCCTCCCTTTTCTGAGAATTGGGGGAGGAGGGGAGGAGGGACGAGTAAGGGAGGGTGGGACTGGAAGGCTACGCGGGATGTAAAGTGAATATATTAAAAATAAAATAAAAGACTCATATTATCCCAAGTATGACTCAGTTGGAGCAAATTAAATTTTCATTTTGGCAGGGTTATAATTTGGTGTTGGCTTTTGTGTCAGTAATGGGGGTTGGTGCCTACTTCTCCTCTCAGCCATCTGGCATGAGCTCTGTGAGTTCATATGTGTGTTATTCATGCTTTGTCTAGATAGAAGTCTTTTTGCCTCCTCTTCCCCAAGGTTCCCTGAGGCCTGAAGGGAGAGATGTAATGGAGACATCCCATTTAGGAATGAATGTTTCGAGCTCAGTCTCTGTGCATTATCCAGCTGTCATTTGTTATCATTTACTGCAGGAGGAAGCTTCTCTGATTAATATTGGGCAAGACACTAATCTAGGAGTATAGCATAATGACATTTGGAATAATTTTATTGCTATAATCTTTTAGTATAATAGTAATGCTTGATTCTTCCCTGAACCCTGGTGTTTTAGGCTTAGGTTCTTGGCCACCAAGGTGATATAGGGATAGATTCCATCTCATGAAGTAGTCCTTTAACCCAATCAGATATTGGTGTGTTATTCTCACAGAACTTTTATTACTATTTCACTAGTGCCCCTTGTAGGAAGGCCATCCCATCTTTGTAGCTCGAAGAATTTATAGTTATGTTGATGTTTACCTTTCTTCTTTGGTAGCATGCTGTGCCATGAACTTTGGCCTATAGAGATGATGGCACTAGTTCTACTGCTCTGTGTTCAATAAAGTGTGTAGGTGTTGTCTTCAGCAATAGAACATTACCATTCATTTGTAGCAAACAACTGATAGCCTTGGCAATTGTCTGGATTGTTTGGGGTTTCACATCGGGCCCCTTTAACACAATGATTTTTAGTTCCTTTATTATTTTGGCAGCACAAATTTATTTTTCTTATGGATGAATGAAATTTCTGTGTGTTTATTTATATGACACATTTTATCTATTCATTAATATTTCACTGAACATGTAGTTCAACTCCATTGTAAAGCATACAGAATAAATACAAATACTGAAACATCTTTAATGGAAGACTATTGGATCCTTTGGGAATATACTTGAGAGCAGGAAAGATAGATCATGTGGTAACTATATTTTATTTTATAAGAAACCTACATGTTGGCTTCTGCTTAACTGCATTACCAGTAATGAATAAGCATTCCCCTTCTCTACTTCTTCACTAACATCTCATTTCCCCCATGATGTTAACTATTTTAACAGAGATGAGATAGAATTTCAAGAGTTTTAATTTGCATTTTCTTTCTGACTAAGGATATTACCTTTTGAAAATTATGTATTGATATTTGTATTTCATTTCAAAACTGTTTAGATTTTCATATTTAATTTTGTGACTGTGTGTATATAAGCATATACATATATGCATATGTGTATATACTTACATGTTCTCTATCTGATGTCCTATGTATATATAGTGAAATGATTTCCTTTCATTTCTTGTTATATAAAGCCGAACCCTTTGGCTTTGGCATACACAGATCAGCTAACACAGCCCCTTACTAACGATGAAAAATTGTGTTTTTTCTTAAATTAATTATTTAATACATTGATAGAATTCCAGATCATAAACATAATTCGAGCGTATTATTTCATACATCATCAATTTTGTGTCTTTGTGCAGAAAATGGTAAGGTCATTCTGCATCAATCACAGTTTCTTTAAGTAAGTAATTAAGTCTTCCTCCCTAAGTTTCTATTTTGGCAAACCAAGACGCCTCACCTTTTCAGACAGTGTTATCTTTTCGCAGCCAAGGACTTCCATATTGACTTTCTGAATCCTGTTAAATGACAATTATCTAACACACTTAACTGGATTAAAAAGTAGTTAAAATGTATATGCTACCATTGGAAACTTCTCACTTTTTCTATATTGCCTTTAATCCATTCTGGAGGCCATATAGTTTTCTATCTAACATATGGATCTGCTTGTGTAACTTTTCCAATTAAAAAACTTTGACAATTGTAATTTTATGCAGAGTAAGGCATGAATTAATCATTATTAGCGAAGATACTTCAAAAGCTAACCCTAATTCATATTTCTAGCCTCAATTACGTTGCGTTCTACTTTAGCCTGTGTGTTAGAATATCAAGTTCATCAATATCAAAGCTCATAAAAGACTCCTGACTGCCTATGGCAGTCCCAAACTTTTAAAGAGCTCTTTATTTGATTTAGACATTTCACATCATAAAATTGGTCTAATTAAATATGTACTTTAGTGGGTTAGTACATTCATAAAGTACTATACATTCTATCTAGCTGAAAAATATTTCATTCCCTCACTACATCCAGATGATGTAGTCTTTTTTTTTACTTTGGACTCAATCATGATTCTTTTCACCTTTCTGGTTATCCATGGTTAACACGTTTCTCAAAGATAGCATTCTCATTCTCCTCTATGTCAAATGTCCTTTAATCAGCTGAAGGTTTTTAACTTTAATCTTTCAATTCACACCACATATTTCCATATAATTTTCTTTTCTTATTGAATAACATTCTCTTTTATGGGTAAATTATTTTGATTATTGATTGATTAATTACTAGACATTTACATTACTTGTACTTTCTGTTATTTGTCAATAAAATGCTTCTCTTAACATTTGTTTATATACATTCTCCTGAATTTCTTTTTTAAAGTATCAAACAAAAATACTAGAAGTGTAAATGCCTGATTATGTAACAATATTACTCAAATATTTGAGAAATCAACTAACAATTTTTCTAAAGTATCTATATAATTTTGTGTTTATTCTACTAATATAGGTGGTTAAATTTCTATTATCTTTTCAGACTCTTCTCACCATCCAGGGGACGTTATGAGACATTCACTAGTTGAAGGTGGAAGGGCCAGCAATTCAGTGTTAAGTGATATATCATTTTGTTTTGTTGTGCTGAGGTTTTGTTTGTTTGTTTGTTTGTGTTTTTCAGTAAAGAGTTTTGCACATAGGGCTTTATCTATGATAGACAAGTGCTCTGACGAGAGGCCCTTTAGAATTTTTATTTTAAACTATAACGTTTTTTAGTGGTTCTAGCCAACATTGGACTTGTTATTTTGTCCAAGTAGGTTTTAAAACTTGTTTTTTTTTCCTTCCATTGCCTCTTGAGTTAGTTCAGTTCAGCACAACTAAGTAGCCTTATAATTATTAAATATCTACTTAATATGTGGATATTTAGGAGAGTTAGTCCCTAGTCAAAAATACTGGATCACTTGTCAAATAAACAATAGACTATAATTGGCATTGTTCACCCTGATTTCAGAGAAAAATCTGAGACCTTTGATATAGTACATTGCAAAATGCTTAAATATGTATATATTATTGAATATAGTTCTAAATTAATGGATAATTAAGCACATTTAGTAAACTATGCATGATTTAGTAAACTATGCATTTTTTATGTTCATTATTATGTTTGTTCAATACTTGTTGGTAGTACACTTCATGGTATTACTTGATGTAAATGAAAGTGCATACTTCTGCCATTGAGAATACAGAGAGATTCCAAATACATTATCCTATATATCCTGTGTAGTGTATTATAGACTATTGTTACTATCAACCTTTTTAGGGATAGCCTGATATTATGACTTACAATCTACTATCAAGTTTCAGATTTCTCATTCAAAAGGGAGATTATTTTTCCTACTAATTTGAGGTAACTAGCTTTTGACTCTCAAATGTAATTTTTGATTAGGAGATATTTATAAAATCTACTCAACATAGAATATTACAGTTGAAGTTTTGTGTAAAAAATAATTAGAATAATTGTTATTTCTTTATCTTACTTTATAAAGTTATTGTGAACCCAAGCCTAAATTCACACTATTTGGATTTTGAAAAGATTTCAATTGTGGTATCTTTTTCCTTAGATGAACATCAATGAATTTCTTCACAGTTAGGCTTTCTGTGGGCTAGGTTTTAATGCTGTACACATTGTTAGAGGCCAACACAGATGATCAATTTACTAAACTGAAATCTAGTAACAGGAATTGGAAGTCCTGTGTAAAAGACCACAGCACTCAAATGTATGTTCATATACCATTTCTGAGCTCAAAAGTTTTGTATTTTTTCTCTGTGGTGTATCTTTTTTTTTCTTTATAAAATTGTTAGTGAGTTCTGCATATATTTGGGTTGTTCTCAAAAACATGTTCAGTCTTAATGAGTTCTCAAGAGGCAGCTAAGGCAGTAAGGTTTCTCATTTACAGGGCTCACAGAAGTTTCAAGTATTCATTATGTGGCTACCTCATATGAATTCCTCTTTCTCAGGAAGCTACTTTGGTCTGAAATTGGACACAGGATTCAAAGCTTATTATCACACTCATACCATGAGCAAAATATACACAGAATCTAAGCCATGAGTCAATATTATCTCAGGCTTATTAAATATCATTTAAACTAGATTTATATTTGGAGAAAATACTGCACAAGATTATGTCATATCTTATTATTTGTATAATGTTGAATGCAAAATGTAACTCGTATTGGGGTAAGTGTTTTAGTTGATGACATAAAATGGCTATCACAAAATGGTAATCTTTATAAGATGACACAAACAAGTATCATTTTAGGCAGAATATATCAAAGAAATCAAAATGACTATAAAACACATATTTTATTTTATATGTTTTATATTACATTGATAATAAACATGTAACATTAAGGGAACGCCTTACTATTAAAGTAATAAACATGATCTATAGGCTTGATATAGGTAAAGTAACATATCTCTTTAGATTAATTGTTTCATAATGTAGTATTTATAAAATATTTTCTTATAGTTCAAATCAAGTAGAATCTTACATATTAAATAAGTAGAAACAAAGATTATTTTAAGGCCTTTCTTCATGAAATTATCATTCTTAAGATATGCTGTGTCTATTATTCATTTGCATTCAGTGGCCATATTCTTATACTTTGACTTATGATTTTACAGTATTAAAGTGGTCTAAAGTGATACTTTACCACAGAGAGTATTTTAAATTTTGAATTTTAATTTTTTCTTAGGTCATCAATATGCAATTATACAGATTTAGGACAATAGCAAAAAACACTAAGCTAGTAAAGTACTCCTGAAGTTAGATCACCAAAATTTATAACACAATGTTGTTGCTAACTTTTGATGCTTCAGAGAGTAAGAGTATTAACCATAAAATAATAGCTTCTATTGCTGTCTATGATGAAAAATACAACTTAAATCTACTTAACAGATACTGCTTTTAATGCTCATATTTCCATTCTCATATTTATTCCTTAAATTACTGATAAAGAATTTAAGTCTAATTATAATTCAGTTGTGACTTTACTTTTTTCTTTTATTAGTACTTCTTTTGTATTTTGAATCAATATATAATTAATATCATGTACCTGTAAGGATGATGTTACTATCAAACCCTTGTCCCTCAGTATTCTTGATAACATTCTTCATTTAGTTGTCTGTTTTTTATGATATGACTAAAGCTTAATAGATTATATTTTGGTTAGTTTATAGTTTCCATGTTTGTTTTGAATATATGTATGTCTTTATAATGTGCACTGTGAAACAGAAAACAATTAGTTGTATGCTACATGTATTTAATATACCTTAATTTTATGTATATGAATGTGTTGTAGTCATATACATGTATCATGTTCATGCCTGATGCCTGTAGGTAGAGGGAGTATAAGTAAGATTCTTTGAAACAGGAATATTATATGGCTGTGAGCTGTCATATGAGTGATGGTACCTAACTTCAGATCCTCTGCTAAAGCACCATTTTTTAAACTTATAAGCCCTTTTTCAAGCCCAAAAATTTCTACTAGAGATATGTGGTTTACTCTAAATATAATATATCATGGTGTGGTTTCTGTTTCTTCAATCTACTCTTTGTTCCTTTTTTTCTAAGGACCAAAGTAAAGATTTTAACACACACTGTATCTTGAATTGTCATTCTTCTTACATATAGGAAATTATTTTTCATAATTTCTCTAGAATATATATTTAAAATACTAGAATATACTTCAAAATAACATTCTTCTAAAATATATGTAATAAAAAAACTTGCAATAGAGTTTGTGAGTTTCTGTGTTTAGTCTAATAAGTCTTAACCGTAAATGTGTTATATTATAAAATATAATATAAATCTATTATAAAGTATTTTATACTTATACATACCGTACATAATAATTTAGTATAATAGTACAGTCTTAAAGAAAGTAAGTTAAGAAACTATGGAGAGTAGACTCCATGTTTGCCTTTCCATGTCTAGGGTACCTCACTCAGGAATATACTTTCTAATTCCATCTATTTGTCTGGAAATTGCATGATGTTTTTGTTTTTTCTGAGTAATATTCCATTGTGCAAATAGACTACATTTTCTTTGTCCTTTTTTTTTTTTTTTTTTTTTTTTTTTTTTTTTTTTTTGGTTGAGGGACATCTAGGTTGTTTCCAGTTTCTGGATATTACAAATAAAGCACCTTTGAACGTAGTTGAGGAAGTATCCTTGTGTTATGGTGGAGCATCCTTTGAGTATATGCCCAGGAGAGGTATAGCTGGGTCTTGAGGGAGATATAGTCCTAATTTTCTGTGAAACCTCCATATTGACTTCCACAGTGCTTCTAGAAGTTTGCACGTCCACCAGCAATGGAGGAGTGTTATCCTTGCTCCACATCCTTGTCAGTATATGCAGTCACTTGAGGTGTTGATTTTAGCCATTCTGTGAGTGTAAGATGGTATGTCAGAGTACTTTGATTTGCATAACCCTGATGACTAAGGATATTGAACTTTCTTAAAAAGCTTCTTAGCTATTGAGAATTCTCTGTTTAGATCTGTGCCCAATTTTAAAAATGGGTTATCTGCTCTGTTGATGTCTGATTTCTTGAGTTATTTATATATTTTGGATATCAGCCCTCTGTCAGATGTGAGGTTGGTAAAGATTTGTTGTTTTTAAACAAAATCCTTAATATTTGATTTACCAATGAAGACTCAGGAGCTAGAAGCTGGGGTGAAAGTCTTCTAGCTCAGAGAAGAAAAAAAAAAAGCACTCAGCTGAACTTCCTACTCAGAGGACCTCCGAAAAGGAAAGAGCCCCTTCTCCTTTTCCATGCTTTCTTAAAAAGGTTCAAACTGAGTCTCTCTCCTTTAATACCCATGTGAGTCTCTCTATCTCTATCCATCTTCTGTACTTCCTCTCAGTCTCTATGTTTTTTCCTATGTTCACATCATGTCAACTGTTTGCTTTATCCACTTCATGACCTGTGCTTGACTTTATCTAATCCTGTTTACAGAAAGTTCTTTTATTAAAGGTGGGTGTTAAAGCTGAGCCACACCACAACTAGAAACAAGTTTTTCAAGCACACAAGTACTCACAGTGTGATCAAATATCCTGCAACAAAGATCTTTCTCATTCTGTAGGTTGCTGTTTTGTCATGCCCATAGAGACGCACAGAGACTGAACTTCCAAGGAAGGAACATGCACGGGACAGACCTAGAGCCTCTGCACATATGTAACAGGTGTGCAGACTGGTCTTCATGCGGAACTCCTAACAGTGAAGCAGGGGCCTTTTATGACTCTGTTGCTTGCTTTTGAGACACATTCTCCCTACTGGGTTGCCTTGTCTGGCCTCAGTAGGAGAGGGTATGCCTTGTCTTGCTGCAGAGTGACATACAAGGTTGTTTGAAACCCATGAGATGTCTTCACTTTTTTGAAGAGAAAGAGAGGAATAGTGGATGGATGGAGGGGTAAGGACTGAGAGTAGAGAAGGGAGGTAATTAATTACTTGATTAAAAAGAGAAAAAAGTAGAGTTGCCATTAAAAGTCTGTGTAAAAGAGGTTAAGGTTACCTGCATTATTTCAATAAACTTGTAAAAAGGAAAACAAGAAATTATTGTAATGAAATAATGAATAGGAGAACTTATCTAGACCTTCAGAAATACTTGGTTTGTGCTAGGAAGATTTTTCAGTAGTTAAGAGCACTAACCTCTACTTCAAAGGATGTGAGTTCAGTTCCTGAAACCCATATGGTGGTTCAACACCAACTCTAATTTTATTTTCAAGACATCTGATAGTTAGGCGTGCATATACATGCTGGTACTCAGATGCATGTGCAAAAAACCCACACATATAATTTTATTATATATGCATTTCCTTTCTTTGCCATAAAATATAGTTTATATAGTAAAATTATAATAATTATTTATAATATAGTTAATCATAAACAAGCATGCTAAGGAATATATTACTTAGAAAGATCAAAGGAAATGATGTAATTAGTTAATGAAATTATTAAATTACCAATGGTGTCAAAATATTTCAACTTTTCTGTAAAGTCGTAGAATTTTCTACAAGAAAACTCTGAGATGGTTATTGGTTTTACAGTAGTACATTAATTTCCCCAAGTATTGTGTCATGCACAGATTCAAAGGCTAGTTACTAAGGTATATGACCCCAATGTGGAGACTTAACATTGTCCTGAAATGCCTACCACATATAAAATATGATGGACAGCACAGATGCCACTAGATCCTTGCAATGGTGCCAAAAGATCAGTACTTTGCTACCTGATGGATGTGGAGAGCCACGGAGCCCTTTGTGGACCCCCGCCTCCACAGGGCGCCCGGCATGCAGCCGGAGCCGTTTCGATTTAAACAACCCCTTATTTGAAAAAGGCCCGCTGCTCGCGAGCCTATCAGAGCGTGAGACGTGTCTTGGTGTGATTGGCTGTTTGAGTGCTATAAATGAATGTGAGGGGAGTGGCTTGGGGGGATTTTTCACCGAAGCGAAGAAGAAAGGCCTGAATAAAGCTACTTAGGAGAAGAACCGGTGGTCGCGTCTTTCTTGCCGGTCAAGCGAGGCGCGACAAGTGGTGGCCCGTACGGGGAACTGACTCCCCCACCGTCAAGTTCAGAACTCCAAGTGGTCAGGGATTGCCGGCGGGTAAGTTCCTGGTAAGTGGAGCTTACAACCCCTGGGGAAGGGGAAAGTCCTCGGGAGGGAGGCTATCCTTAGGTCTCCGGAAAGGAGCTAATTCTTAGGTCTCCGGAAGGGAGCCAATAAGTGAAAATATGGGTGCGTCACAGTCTCATCCAGTTTTCGCCGCTCTTCAAGAGCTGTTAAAATCAAAGGGAATCAAATTAAAGAGTAAAACTTTGGAAACCTTTTTATCAGAATGTGATACCGTAGCCCCGTGGTTTGCTGTATCGGGTAAACTAGCCTCCTCGAGCTGGGACAAGTTAGGTAGAGATCTAGACTTCGCCTGGGAACAAGGCGATCTGAAAAGAGGTATAAGACCTATATGGAGGCTGGTACGCAGTTGCTTGGAGGATACCAGATGCTCACAGGCTCTGGAAGTAGGGAAATGGGCCTTAGAGCAGCTCAAAGAAGAAAGGTCTTTGAGGTCAGAGAAAGGGGACACATCAAGCGACAGTTCAGACTTGGAAGAAGATATTGAGGAATTAGCAGAAAAAATGGAGAGGTCCACCTTGTATCCAGACCTGACTCCATTTAAAAAGGGGAAGTTGCCAAAGGAGGAAGTGAACATTCCTAATCCTGGGCCAGAGGCAACCGCAAGCGCTCGGTCTCTCTGCCCGCAAGTTTGGAGGGACGTTAGAGCTGGTGCCTTGGGTTTTCCAGTGTTCCAGGATGCTCAGGGACAGCGCTACCACGAGCCCCTAGAGTTCAAAATTGTGAAGTCCCTTGCCGAGTCGGTACGTGCCTATGGCGTTTCGGCTTCCTTCACAGTGGTGCAGGTTGAAGCACTGAGCAGATACTGCATGACGCCCACGGATTGGGGTAGCCTTGCCAAGGCCTGCCTCACTCCTGGTCAATACCTTGATTTTAAGGCCTTTGTAATAGAATTTGCCGCTGAACAGGCCGCCGCTAACGCTGCGGCAGGAAATCCAGCCTGGGACAGGGACATGCTTCTAGGACAGGGCCGATTTGCAAATCAACAGACGGGGTATCCAATGCAAGTGTATGAGCAGATTAACCAAATTGCCATTAGGGCATGGAAGGCCTTACCCAATAAAGGAGAGGTAAGTGGGAACCTGACTAAGATCATGCAAGGTACCACAGAACCGTTTTCTGATTTCGTCGCCCGCATGGTTGAGGCAGCAGGGAGAATCTTCGGGGACCCAGATGTCGCCATGCCCCTGGTTAAGCAGCTAGTGTATGAGCAATGCACGAAGGAATGCCGTGCTGCCATCACTCCTTATAAGGGCAAAGGGATAGAAGTCTGGATGAAAGTTTGTCGAGAACTGGGTGGGCCTTTGACTAATACTGGACTGGCCGCTGCAGTAGTACAGCTCTCAAGAGGAAGGAAGTCTGCTCCCCCTGGCACTTGTTTCAAGTGTGGCAAACATGGACATTTAAAAAGACAATGTCCTGAGAGAGGAAGTGGACAGGGAGGGGGAGGAAACATTCAACCGAGACAACCAAGTTTGTGCCCCAAATGCAAAAAGGGGAACCACTGGGCAAATGAGTGTAGATCGGTGAAAGATATTAACGGTCAGCATTTGACACCTGGCTATGGTGGAGCTCGTTCAAAAAACGGACAGCGGGGCCCACGTCCCCAGGGCCCGCAAATATATGGGGCCATGGACAATGGGAACCAGGAAAGCTGGGAGGAGGAGAGATGGCCATCTCTCCGTTGTCCCAAGAACCACGGAGAGCCACTTCGGGTTCCACAGGGTTGGACCTCCGTTCCACCACCAGACTGCTGTTAACTCCCCAAATGGGTGTCCAATTAATAGAGACTGACTTCAAAGGACCCCTGAAGCCTCAAACAGTGGGGCTCTTGATTGGGAGATCCTCCACTGCTCTCCGAGGGTTAATAGTACATCCAGGCATCATTGACCCCGATTATTATGGTACTGTTAAGATTATGGTTTCCTCGCCTCGCGGTATTGTGGCCATATCACCAGGCGATCGCATAGCACAATTGGTGATTCTCCCTAGTCTACATACTAATTTTCCATCAGCTAAACAAGAGAGAGGAAAGAAAGGTTTTGGGTCCAGTGGAGTTGATTTAACTTTCCTCTCTTTGCAATTGGATAAGAGACCGATTTTGGACCTGTTAGTGGAGGGTAAAAGAATTTCAGGGTTGCTAGATACTGGAGCCGACCGCAGTATTATTGCCAAAAAGGACTGGCCTACTGCTTGGCCCGTTCAAATTTCTTCACAGATCTTGCAAGGACTGGGATATGCCAAAGCCCCTGACATGAGTTCCAGATTGCTAAAATGGCAGGATCAGGAGGGTCATGTTGGAGAAATTCAGCCCTATGTCCTTGACCTGCCGGTCACCTTATGGGGAAGAGATTTATTACAAGACTTGGGCTTTAGACTAACTAATGAATACTCGAAAGAATCACAGGGAATAATGAACCATATGGGTTATCATCCCAGTTTTGGCCTAGGAAAATATCTCCAGGGACGGCATTCTCCTATAGAGCCAAAACAAAAACAAGGGAAAGAGGGTTTGGGTTTTTCTTAGGGGCCGCTGGGGAGGGGACTCCCATTACATGGAAGACTGAGGACCCTGTATGGGTTCCCCAGTGGCCACTTTTCTCAGAGAAATTACAGGCAGCCACAACCCTTGTTCAGGAACAGCTTAGCTTAGGACATATTCAACCTTCTGTGTCACCCTGGAATACCCCCATTTTCGTTATTAAAAAGAAGTCTGGAAAATGGAGGCTGTTGCATGATTTAAGAATTATTAATGAGCAAATGCAAGTGATGGGACCAATTCAGCGTGGACTCCCACTACTTTCTACCCTGCCTCAGAATTGGCCCATAATTGTTATTGATATCGAAGACTGCTTTTTTTCCATTCCTTTAAATGAAAGGGATTGGGAACGTTTTGCTTTCACAGTTCCTTCTTGTAATCATGAAAAGCCAGACCAGAGATATGAATGGGTAGTGTTGCCACAAGGTATGGCTAATAGCCCTACGATGTGTCAGCTTTATGTAGGACAAGCTATTGAGCCATTGAGGAAAAAATACCCCAAATTAAGATGTATCCATTATATGGATGACATCCTTCTGGCACACAATGATGAAACCCTTTTGCATACAGCTTTCTCCGAACTAGACCAATTGCTGCGACGAAGGGGATTGTCTATAGCCCCTGAGAAGGTACAACAAGACACCATAGTGAGTTATTTAGGAGCAAAGATTCTACCAAGACAAGTTTGCCCCCAAAAATTGCAGTTACGCCTGGATTGCCTACACACTTTAAATGATTTTCAGAAATTGTTAGGTGATATTAATTGGATTAGACCTTATTTAAAGATTCCAAATTATATCTTAAAGCCATTATTTGCAATTTTAGCGGGGGACAGTGATTTGAATTCCCCTCGACAATTAAATGAAGAAGCACGAAAGGCATTAAATAAAGTTAATCAGGAATTGCAGAAAGCTTGCCTAAATAGAATAAAAGAAGGAATTCTCATTCAAATGTGCATTTTACAAACATCAGACCAACCTACAGGAATTCTATGGCAAGATGGACCTTTATTATGGATCCACCCAAAATGTTCTCCTGCAAAAACTATAGATCATTATCCCACAGCCATTGCAAAATTAGCCATGGAAGGCCTAAAACAGAGTTTACAATTCTTCGGTATGGTCCCTGAAAGAATTATTGTCCCTTATGATAGTCACCAACTTCAAGTTTTGTTTGCAACAGTTGATGAATGGGCTATTTTAAAAACTAGTTATGATGGGTATTTTGACAATCATTATCCTAAACATCCATTGATGACCTTCTTTAAGGTACATCCAGTAGTGTTTCCAAAAATTACTCGATCCCAGCCCATTAGTGGAGCTGTTAATATCTTTACAGATGGATCAAAGACCGGTTGTGGGGTTTTCTTAGTTGAAGGTCAAAAACCAATCCTCATACAATTCCATCCTACATCACCTCAACGAATTGAGTTGCAAATTGTTTTAGAAGTTTTCAAAAGACATCCGGAACCCTTTAATTTAATCTCTGATTCTAATTATGTTGTGAATCTAGTAAAGACCCTGGAAGTAGCGGGGAATATCAGTGATAGGAGTCCCATTTTTGAAATAGTCAAAGAATTGCAGACAATAATCAAGGAGAGACATAAACCCTTTTTTGTACAGCACATTCGAGCTCAGACAGGTCTTCCTGGTCCTCTGTCTACTGGTAATGATGTAGTTGATCAATGCACCCACATGCAATTTGCCTTCATGGCCTCTAGCTTGGAGTTAGCAAAAGAATTTCATTCTAAGTTTCATGTTAATGCCCGGACCTTACAGGCTAAATTTCACATAACCCGAGCGAATGCTTGAGAAGTGGTGCTTCGGTGCCCACAATGTGTTATCCATCACTATCCTCCGTCCTACGGGGTAAATCCTCGTGGGCTTCGGCCGTCACAAGTTTGGCAAATGGATGTAACTCATTTTGCAGAATTTGGAAAATTAAAATATGTGCATGTATCAGTGGATACTTGCTCAGGTATCATTTTTGCTTCTCCCTTGACAGGAGAAAAGGCTTCCCATGTGATGACCCACTGCCTTGAGGCATGGGCTGCATGGGGGAAACCACAACAACTAAAAACAGACAATGGTCCTGCTTACACAGCAGCATCTTTTGCTTCCTTTTGTGAACATATGGAAGTGACATTAAAACATGGATTGCCATACAATCCTCAAGGACAGGGAATAATTGAACGCACTCACAGGACCTTAAAGGAATGCTTAATAAAACAAAAAGGGGGAATAGGCAATGGCCGCACCCCGAAAGAAAGAATAGCTTTAGCCCTATTTACTTTAAATTTTTTAAATCTGGATATAGACGGACGATCCTCTGCTGATCGCCATTCCTCCACTGTGCCTTGTGGACAAGGTTTGGTGAAATGGAAGGATGTCTTGACTGGTGTATGGCACGGCCCAGATCCAGTCCTGGCGTGGGCGAGAGGATCTGTTTGTGTTTTTCCCCGGACAGCAACCGACCCGGTGTGGGTTCCAGAACGTCTCGTCTGTAGGTGCCATGGAGATGATCTTCCTGTGGGTCCTGTGGATGATAACCCTCCTCCCGCGCATTCATAGTCGGGAACCCCAATGGGGGATACTGTCAGTTTTCCCGAAGCTGATGCCGATTCGACATGATGCGCAAGCTTTTCCCTGTTTATTTACCTCAAATGCTAGATTAGAATTGCCCTTTGTACCCTTGGAAAAGCAAATTGGCCCCCCTTTTTGTTCATCCTATATAATGGTAGTTATGATGGTTCATGAAAATTATACCCAAGCCGCTAATCTGTCTAAGTTTTTATCAGATCAACTCCAGGGAAATTGGTCAGCCATTCTCGAGCAGGCACTCAACCACTTGCATGTCGTGATTGCAGCTGTTAATTCCATGCGAGGGGACCTGTCCCTTGCCACGAGCTTCTCTTCATGGATGGCGGCAGCGATGAACCACCTGGAAGAGTGGGCAGGGATAGGAGCCTTGGAGTTCTTGATGTTTGCAGTATGTGTGGTATGCTTTTGGTGTATTTGTCGTTTGTGTGTGTCTCAGATGCGTACTCAAGTTATGATGGCTCAGGCATTTGCAGCAGTTGAGGCGGGGCAATCTCCACAAGTGTGGTTGGCGGTCCTGAAGAATTGATCACCTCGTCAAGCTCAGGGTGCGAGGCAGAGCACTGCACAGGAGGTACATTGTTTGCAGTTAATGGCCTCCTGGGGAGCAAGTCTGATTGCATGTGGGTTGGTACCCCAGACCCCACCTCCAGAAAAAAAGGTACTGGACGGGTCCAGTGCTGAGCCAAGTGAACAGCTTTGGCTGAGTACTGTTGTACATCAGTGTCCATTCAACAGGACGGGTTCAGCACTCAATCTGGTGGAGGGCTTAGATTGTGGGCTGTTATACATCAGTGTCCTCCTGGAGATCAGACCTCTACTCTCACCTGTTGCGTCAGCGCTAATAAAACAAAAAGGAGGAACTGTGGAGAGCCACGGAGCCCTTTGTGGACCCCCGCCTCCACAGGGCGCCCGGCATGCAGCCGGAGCCGTTTCGATTTAAACAACCCCTTATTTGAAAAAGGCCCGCTGCTCGCGAGCCTATCAGAGCGTGAGACGTGTCTTGGTGTGATTGGCTGTTTGAGTGCTATAAATGAATGTGAGGGGAGTGGCTTGGGGGGATTTTTCACCGAAGCGAAGAAGAAAGGCCTGAATAAAGCTACTTAGGAGAAGAACCGGTGGTCGCGTCTTTCTTGCCGGTCAAGCGAGGCGCGACAGATGGAGATAATAAATCCTTGCTTCTTTTCTTTAATTTGATTAGCTTGGGATTTTTCCTTCCATCAGGCTGACTTCCTTGCAATGGAGATCAAGAACTGGAAGTCTTGGTCCTATAAACAGGGCCTTGGTGTGTTCCTATAGGCTATATAGTAGCCACTAGGATCAGTAACAGTGGACATGTCTTTTACACAGTCATCATTCTTTTAGGCCAGTTAAAATCAGAATAGGAACTATATTCATTGACTTTATTTCTGTTTCAGTCTTGTATCAAATTCCTTCGTCCTGAAGAAATCCTTTAATATCCATTACAGATAAATTTGCTTTTAATTAATTACATTTGTTTGGTTGCAGTATACATTGTTTTGCTTTCTTTTTCAATTAATTAAACTTATTCTTATAGTCATATATCTTGACCTATTCTCCCATCAGCAGTACATCATACTCTGCTCGCTAATGGCTTGTCCTGACATTCATGTCCGCTGAAACATCAAGAGTTCACTTGATCTGAGTGTAGCTTTCTGAATAAAACCCTTCAGGCTTCTCGTGGTATCCAGCCTGAATCCCATGTCCACTGAAATTATGTTGATTATCCTTTCATATGCTTAATTTTCACCTTCTTTGATGCATTTGGCAATTTACAAAGCAATTGACCATTTTAATATCTTTCAACTCCGAAAATTCGGTATACATCATAGGTAATGGATAGAACTCCTGAAAAAACACACATATGCTTGATCACAGAATTACTGTATTTTTCAAACCGTAAGACACACCTGACCATTAGATGCACCCAGTTTTTAGAATAATAAAACAAGAAAAAGTATTCTGGACCAAATTATCACTAATAAAATATTTATTAAAATATAACACAATAGGTTAATATTAAACAGTGTTAACTCAACAGGACAAAAGACTTATAGACTCAACTCTAAAATGTGAAACTATGGCTTCACTGGAGTCAAGGGGGGAGACATGGTAGTTAGAGCATCCTTATTTTACTCCACATCTCTGCTCTCTGTAGCAAGCTGACACACACCTGATTACCGGCCAGGCTAAGATGGGCATTTAGCTCAGATCAGCATGAGGGAAGAGGCAAGCTCTGTGTGAGAAGAGATTCCAGAGATCCTGCCCAAGCATCTTCCTGTCCCAGTGGACATACTGTTCCTGTGGACAAACTGAACCCTGCACGAGTTCCCTTACTGACACCCTGAAGACGTAGGTAAGTGGCCTCTTTGTTGATGCCCAATGGACAGCAATTGGACCATAAGGCACATCCTAATTTCCCCCCACTTTTGGGGGGAAACTTGCATTTTATGGTCTGAAAAATACTGTACTAAAATAAGCTTAGGCTAACTTTACACCTGAGAGGCATATATTATTCAATTCTCTATGTGACCTAACTATTTTGTGGCCATTAGGTAGTCCCTGGAATGTATAAACAGACCCCTACCTTCCACAAGCCAAATGGCTAAGGACATTTGGATATGAAACTTATGGCTTTCATGGGACATGCACTTTGGGCTATTGTCCAGATATAAGCGAGTATATACCATTTGACCCTTTCTGCTTCTGTGCTAACTCACTCATTATGATCATTTCTAGTTCAACACATTTGTCCACAAATTTCCGGAATTCCTTGTTTTTAGTAGCAGTGTAGTATTCCATTGTATAAATGTACCACAGTTTCTTTATCCATTCTTCTACTGAGGGACACTTAGGCTGTTTCCATGTTCTGGCTATGATGAATAAGGCCACTATGAACATGGTTGAGTGTATGTCCTTGTTGTGTGCTGGAGCATCTTCTGGAGGCCAGGTGGCACTCAGAGGAAGGAAGATAGCGACTTGATACCCTATGAGCATATACAGGGGGAAGAGGTCTCCTTCAGCCACAGTCATAGGGGAGGGGAGTAGGGAGAAAATGGGAGGGAGGGAGGAATGGGAGGATACAAGGGATGGGATAACAATTGAGATGTAATATAAATAAATTAATAAAATATATATTTATAAAAAGAAACTTGTGGCTGTAATTTTCTGGCTTTGCATTACCTGCTTATCAAATGTTCACACTAATGTACTCACAACTTTCTTGGATTATGAGAATCTTTGTTTTCATAAAATTTCATGAAAATGTGACCACAGTTTACAATCGAATTTGGAGTAACCTAAATGTTTTTCATATACTATGGTCATTCATATTTGACCTTAAAAAACATTGTTTGTTATCTCGTTTAAGATGAGAGTTTGGTTTTTGTGTTGACAGGTAAACAGTCCTTATAATATACTTACCTTCTTACAAATCTTTTACAACTGTATATATTTATTAATTTAATAATTTTATGCAACAAAGATAATGAGAGACATTCTTTATGGTGGAAGAAATAATTACAAACTTGTATTTGTATTTAATAAGATACTAGTATCCACCATGTGCTTGTGTAGGGGGGTGGGGAGAGAAAGAATTATAGATGCCTATATACAAATATAGATATAGTTATATATAGGTATGACACAGTTTATAAATATTGATGAATATATGCATATCCTACATTACAACAACAAAAATTTAACTATCCTAGCTAGGTATGGAATGTCATGCTTTTTAAAAAAACTAAATGATATAAGATAAAAGTAAAAACTATCATTCAATGTATGATGAGGCAATCTAACAGAAGGAAAAGAGTCCCAAGTAAAGGCACATGAAATAAAGACTGACCTGTTCATACACTCAGGAGTCCCATGAAAATATTAAACTGAAAGCTATAATACACAAAGGAATTGTTGCAGACCCTTGCCCTTCTTGCTATTCCTGTTTCAGTCTCTGTGATTCCATAGGAGCTTTGCTTAGTTGATTTAGAGGGCTTTGCCCATGGACAGGGAGACCTGGTGGCACTCAGAGGAAGGACAGCAGGTTATGAAGAAGAGACTTGATACCCTATGAACATATACCGGGGGAGGAAATCCCCCTCAGGAACAGTCATAGGTGAGGGGAATAAGGGGAAAATGGGAGGGAGGGAAGAATGGGAGGATACAAGGGATGGGATAACCATTGAGATGTAACAAGAATAAATTAATAAAGGAGAAAAAATTTTTAAAAAAGGAAAAAAAGAATAAATTAATAAAAAAATTTAAAAAAAGTAATCAGCCAAAAAAGTAAAATAGAGGGCTTTGCTCTTCTGCCATCCTCCTTCTGTCTTGTGCCCACACCCCTGTCACCTCTTCCTCAGTTCTTTGAATTGTGACGGCAAGAAATTAATGAAGATTTCCCCTCTCTCGGTAATTGTTATGATCTGATGTAAGATGTAATTATATAATGATACACAAATATGTCACCAATCTATGAGTGTATAAATATTATTAAGAATCATTTTATTGTTACATGATTTTAAAACCAGTAGTGCTTGTTTTTTTCCCCTAGGTACCTGAGCTATCTAATCTCTGATTCTTGGTCAGCCAAACATCTCTTAAGTATTTCATAAATCCTTAAAATGCACTTGTTTATATAAAACATTCATTAGGATAGTAATATAAAAGATTCATTAAGTTATAAAATTTCACATAGGTTTTAGAGATTTTTAATGATGACTTATTCTCAAAATAGGCAGTAAGATCTTGATTAATTCTATTCACTTTTTATGGTCATGGGCAAAAAGCAAAATATAAAAATACTTTATATTAATCAGAACACCTCTCTGTAATATACATTAAAATCCCTTTATTAGGTTAACTAGCATAGATTTGTTTTTCAGAAATATTCCTAATATACAAATGTTAAATGTAAAACTAATATTTTTAATTTATTAAAATGTTATCAAAATGATTTGCAAATAAAAATATCATTCAGCACAATCAAAAGTCTATCCATCTCAATGAACTCCTCTATCTACATTTAGATGGTCTGCAAGCTTCATACTGGATTTATTCTTTAACTATCAAATATATTTGATGGACTTTACAGCCAAATTACACAAATCCACAACGGAGTTTGAACAATGAAAAAAATTAGCCTCATGTCAACATTTATGACTGAATGCTAGACTATTATAAAAGGTACAATATACATGAAACAATGAATATGAATGTTCATCAAATATATATATATTAAATTTAATTTTCATTTGGAAGATATTCAATGTAAAATCTTAACAAACAAAAAATAGTCAAAACATAACTGGTTACTTGCATAGCATAATAATGGTCTTGCTAAAATAATAAATAATATCATACATTTTAAAGATAAAAATTACCTTACTAAAATATACAATTTGCTCAGGCTCTATGGCTTTGAAATAAAATGTCTTTACTTTATTTACAGTAAGTCTAATGTCTTGAAAGATAAGGATTTTTAAGACAAAGGTTGTTTAATGTTGTTGATATAGCATGATAAGCAGTATGAGTGTAAGAATGACAAGTGATAGATCAAATTAAAATCTGTAAAATGTTTCTATTTTTCTAGTTTTCCACATGAAGTTTATTTCTTTAACTTCTTTTTTGTTAGTGCTTATTTTTGAGATTCATTTTAATTACAAAATTTCTCCTTTTCATTTTCTCCTTTAAAACATTCTCATATGCCCTTACATGCTGTCCTTCAAATTTATAGCCTCTTCTTTTATTATTTATTACACCCATATATGTATTTGTATATATGTATATATGTCTAAATAGATATTGTTGAGTCCAAATTGTGTTACTTATATGTGCACTTTCAGGGCTACCTGTCACTGCACAATGAATTAATATGCTCTTCTCTGGGAAAGGCCAAGTCTTCTTCAAGTTTTACTTAGTTGCTTGTAGTTCTTTGTGTAAGATTAGTGCCTCCTGGGCATTTCCTTGTGCAATTTGGCATGTTCTCTGGTGTTTGCCTTGTTCAGCTCACTTTTGGGCAGTATTGTTTGTAATATTCTAAGGGTGTATCTTCTGTTTTTACTAAGAGACACAACCTCAGAGCAAGTGCCCTAATCCTCTAGTTTATACAACCATTCCACCTCCTATTCTGCAATGGTGTGGTGTTTGGTGTTTTTATTCAAGTCTGTCTTTATACATGACTACATGCTTGTATACTGTCTATGTGCACTTGTGTTTTATCATGTTTAAACATGTTTATCATGGTTAAAATGTATCAAATAGTTTATAAGAAATAAGCACTTCACTACTTCAGCCCGAATTTTTTCCAGTTTTTAATGCAAATTTAAACAACAAGTATAGGTAATAATAAAATAATCGGTGAAGATGTTATTTGGATGATCATCTTGCTTCTGATTCTACTAGTGATATGAAGAAGTCTACATTGCTTTTGAAAATACAATTACTCCTAAGATATACTGGTTCTGGTTGAACGGTACAGTTTCATTATCATTAGCCATTTCCCATTTCCCTTATGTAGGGAGTGATTATCTAATATTATCTACTATTCCTGGAGTCTAGTAACTGATTCGGAGACTAAGCTCTATGTTTTCAGCTTTTCCTACAGAATTCATAGGCTTAAACATGACTTATGTTTGAGCAAGGTAACTGTTTACAGTTTATTCTAAGTCGATAAAGTTTATTTATAAAAAATGAGTCATAAGAGTGAGGTATATCTCCATTGCCAAAGGAAGGCCTTTCTAAGTCAAATATATGGTTTTGTTATTTTTATTTAATTAATTTATTCATTTTATATCCCAATGGTAGCTCCTGTCTCCACTCCTCCTGGCCCCACTCCCTTCTTCTTCCCCTCTTCTACCTCCCCGACTCTGCAGAAAATGGGAGCCCTCTTCCCACCAACCTACCTCAGCATATCAAGTCACAATAGGCTGAGCATGTCTCCTTCCCCTGTTGCCCTGAGAGGCAGTCCCACCAGAGGAAAATGATCAAAAGCTGACAATAAAGCTCATGTCAGAGACAGTCCCCACTCCCCTTACTAGGGCACCCAAATGAAGCCTGAGCTGCCCACTGGCCACATCTGTGTAGGGGGCATAGGTCCAGTCCATGCATGGTCCTTGGTTGCTGTTTCAGTCTCTTCAAGCCTCTCTAGGCCCTGGTTAGTTGTCTATGTTGTCTTTCTTATAGAATTCCTGTCTCTTCCAGGTCCTTATCTCTTTCCCCCAACTTTTTCACAAGACTTCCTACGTTTCTCCCAATGTTTGGCTGTAAGTCTAAGTATCTATTTAAATCTGCTGCTTGGTGGAGCCTCTCAGAGAGCAGCTATGCTAGGCTCTTGTCTGAAAACACAACAGAATATTATTAATAGTGTCAAGGGTTAATTCTCTTCCATGGGGTCAATATTAGATTGGACCAGGCACTGGTTGGAGACAAAAGGTGCTCTAACCATACAACAAGGTACTTGCTCAACTATATTCTAAGTCAACTTTTAGAGCATGATTTGTTCTTCAACACTGTGTGAATTACCTTGTGGTAGTTTAATAATTCCTTTTCATGTCTAAACTCAGTGAGGATATAGGAGCTAAAAGCAGAACCAATATATTGACCCATGAGCAAAGATTCAGGAAATAACATCTCATATCATTCTCCAACTTTCAAGTAACTTCTTTTTATCAGAGATGCCATAGAAACACCAGAAGTTGTACTCTAATACTGTAGAGGATTAACACAGTAAGACGTCCATGATATTTCCAAGAAAAATTGCATGGTTAGCAAGACATGACCTTAACAAATGGCACAATCAGTAAAGAAAAACTAATAGAAGCATAGGTCTCATCCAGTTCCTTAAGAATAATCCCTAGTGAACAGCAACTAACTCAACAAAAACAGCAAATGTATAAATATTTAGATGTCTGCATGATCTTAAGTATCCAGTAAAAAACAATAGCCAAGGAATAAATTAATAACACAAACAAACAAGAATAGATATTAAAAAGAACTAAAAATGATTCAAGCTGTATAAGCCTTGCCATTAAATCGTATGTGTGGTTACTAGCATGACAAAGATTACAATTTCCTGAGTGAGAATACAAAGATAAGCTCTGTTTATATAAATATATCAGATTGATTAATTTAAGTTAAGCAGTAGTTAGTACCTTGCTTCATGCTTCATATATATCATTATTACTTTTGACACTGCTAATGCTCCATGTTTTTACCACATCCTTCCAACATTTTCTGCCATATTTCCCCCTAAAATGCTTTTCTTAATATCTTGTCATGTTACCAACAATATATATATATATATAAATATATACATACATGTATATGTATATGTACATATACATGTACATATACATATATATAATCAGCGTTATCAGTATGTTTTCTTTGTTTTTAACAAACCAAGGATCACACCAACAAGAACTAACTACAAAGGATTGCTATGCTTAAAACAAGCATATCAAAACTGTTCTAGCCACAGCAGGAATTGCAGCCATATCCCATCATTGTAAATTCCAAGTCTTGTCTTAAATAAATAAAGCAGAGAAAAATAACAATGGTTGCATTTGCATAGGTGCTATATTCATTTTTATCATGGAAGAAGTCAGAGACTGACTGATCATCACTCTTATGCTACCCAAAAGGCTTTTGGGACAATAGCTCTCAAGAATGAGCTATAGTAGTAGGATCGGAGAGACTAGCAAAAGATGAGTCAAGATCAGCACACAAAATAATATAATTGAGTGAAAACTATTCTAATTCACCTTTTATGTGGGTTGTATGCAATAGAGTATTGCCTCCCTCAACAAAAAGTACCTGACTATACACAAATGTATGTAATTTATACATAAAGAAAGAGTCTTATTGCTCTGGCTAGAACTTTGAGTACTATATTGAAGAGATATGGAGAGAGTGGGCAGCCTTGCCTTGTTGCCAATTTTAGAGAAATTTTTTTGAGTCTCTCATCATTTAATTTGATTTTTGGCTATTGGCTTGCTGTATATAGCCTTTATTATGTTGAGGAAAGTGCCTTGTATGCCTGATCTCTCCAAAACTTTAAACATGAATGGGTGTTGGATTTTATCAAATGCTTTCTCTGCATCTAAGGAGATGATCATGTGGTTTTTTATTTTCAGTTTGTTTATATGGTGGATTACATTGATGGATTTCCATATATTAAACCATCCCTGCATGCCTGGAATGAAACCTACCTGGTCTTGGTGAATGATATCTTTGATGTGTTGTGGGGACACTCAGAGGAAGGATAGCAGGCTACCAAGAAGACACTTGATACTCTGTGAGCATATAAATGGGGAGGTGGTCCCCCTCAGTCACAGTCATAGGGGAGAGATGTAGGAAGAAGGGAGGGAGGGAGGAATGGGAGGATATAAGGGATGGGATAACCATTGAGATGTAATAAGAAATTAATAAATAAAATTTTAAAAAAAATTAAAAAAATAAAATTCTTTATTTTAAGAAGAAACAAAAAAAAGAAAGAAAAGAAAGAAAGAGTCATGAGGCTCACGGCCCAGCTCGTTTGAGCTCATGCTTTTCAACCACATCTCTAGCCTACTAGGATTCTCAGGGTAGTTTCCCTGTCTTTCTTAAATGTCTTTATTTCTATTACTTATCAGGTGCCCTGGGTCAAAGAACTACAGAGAATATTTCTGGCCTCAAATGAATGTCTACAACACTGTAAATTGTTTTCTATTACTTATATCAAAAGTAACTTTTCCCTACTTTTTTCAGAGAAACAGCCTCCAAGCATATGCTCAGTATAAGGAGATGAGACTAGAATATTATGTGAATGCTGTTTCAAAAGCTACAAGTTATATTGAGAGTCATATAAAATTAATTGTGTGGGAGGTTCAATACTCTCAATATTCCTTACTTTCAATATCACACCATATAAAATTTTAAAGTATAGAAAGTTATCCACTATTATGTGGTTAAATATTATTGTTCCTCCTCTTATAAACAGGTGTCCTACTATGACTCCCTGACATTATATATGTACTGACTACTATGAACATCTCAACACACAGCACCAGGATTAGTACAAGGATGAGTTTTCCAAGTCTGTCATTCATTGGCTCATTTGGCCTCTTGAACTGGAAGCCAAACGTGGAGATCTGCTAACTTTCTCTAAACTTGAAAGACAGAATATTTCAGCTCAGTGCCTGAGGAAATAGAGCAGATGCTTTGTCTCAAAGATCATTCTTTTTAAAGGAAAATAATTCTTAAAGTATCTGGCATAATTCCAATTATCTAGATTCATTGCTCCAATTGTAAAGGATGGAGGGTTAGTTTTTATCTGGTTTATTTGGAGGCCATTTTCAAGTCACAATTTCTAGGTTCATGAAAACCACATTAGTTATAAAAATTATATATATATATATATACATACATATATATATACATATATATGTGTAGGACAATCTAGGAAATGAATATTTGCTTCTTTTTAGCCAAAAAATCCCATGAGAATATGCTATCATACATATTAAGTCTCCTGTCTTTTCTTATCAGCACTTTATGAGCTCTATATCATTATCAGATCTCAACAATTCTCTTTCAGCATGGGATCCCTGTTACTCTGCTGTACTTCCATAGTATGATGATATGTCCTCCATTTCATATACTTTTTTTCTTTAAACTCTATAGTTTAACTCTCCTGTTTCAGAACTAATTAATGCATTTGCTTTCAGAATCTTCAGTTCTTGGAAAGAGTTGCATTTAACCATCTGACAAGAAAAGTTAGTAAATATTTATACAGTGCCCAAATTCTAATAAAATAATCATTTGGCCACAACTACATGTGTTAGAAATAAAAATAATATAGAATATATCATTTTTATAATATAGATAATGTTCTCATCATTAAAAATAACAGGGTACTTCTGGCCTTAAATCCTATGGTTGGTCCTTGGCTAGTAGTCACTAAATCTTGTGAATTTGTAGCCCAGCACCATACACAGAAATGAAAGAATACTTCCAAGATCCATGTATTGAAATGCTAACCTATAAAGTGTTGATATAAATGGCCTTTTGAGTATAAGCAAAAATACCATAACTTTTATGTGGCTAAGCCCCAGAATAAATAATTTAACAACAACAACAACAAGAGAGAGAATATAGAGACATCAGAAAACAAGCATTAATCAATTTTATCAATTAGTATCTAGATATTAATGTCATCAAGCTTCATAACACATTCTTTGATGAATATATGCACACATATGAAAAGACACATTTTGGGTATTTATGAAATAAAATTTCAGAGTTAATGATAATTTTAGAACACAATAATAAGATGAAATTTAAGTGGCTATAAAGTTTGTGACTTGAGTAGTTTGGTAATTTCTAGACTGGGCTTTGTTCCATGCTACTGAACACAGATTGACATATAATTACATGAAAATCATTTTGACAAAATTTTGTTAACAACATAAAAACTTATATCCATCTTTGTAAGGAATGAGGTTAGCTCTTGGGAGATCCGTAAGGCACACTTTGTTAGTCTGCTTTGTTGCTGCCTTCAGAACTGTAGGGTACTCACGTCAGACACCTTCATTTGTGCGGGTTGTTCTTTCCTCATGTCCTGAGTATTTACCATGGATAAAGCTGAGTCTGATGTCTGAGGTTCTGCTTCATTAAAAGTTCCTGGGCTAAAATCATATGAGTTACTAAGCCTGAGAAATAGTATTTCGAGAATGAAAAGAAAAATAGAAAGACTAATATGAGGGAAACACTTTCCTTATTTGGAAAAAATACCAGGGCAAGACATGGGTAAAGCAATTTAGGATTTATGTAAGTCCCATAAGAAAAGAAAAAATAAGAAAGAAAAAATACTGACATATGGTCAATGTGAGTTAGCTTCTCAGTGATGTTGTGCAAGTTCTCAGAGAAACTCCCTCAATTTTAGCCTTTATTTGTTGCTTCTGTATTATTCATATATGTAATCAGAGATATGCATTGATTTTTGTCCCAGAGATTCCAGGTATTTTCTTATGCTGATAGCACTAGGCCTTGAGTGGATGGATAATGGAAAGTTTTACCCATTGTGTGCTCCACAGGACTTAATTTCCTGATTTTGTTACTGTGTTCACATAGCCCTCTTTCTTGGTGGGACACTGAATCCATAAATTAACTGAGACCATTTCCTTGATTTCTATAAAATAGTCCAAGTGTAGGATGTGATTATATTTCAATTTTCTGAAAGTCAGTTAATTTTTATTACACACCAACATTGTACTGAACCCTAGCAATACTAGAGTAAAATACTGGCTTCTCTCTTGTGGGCGGGACTATCAAGAACAATACTGTGCTAATATGAATTTTCTTGAATTTAAAGCTAATTTTAGTATGTGTGTGTATATGTGTGTGTGTATGAGTGTGCACATGCACACCTGCATACATGCATGCAGCTAAGCATTTAGTCTTCAGAGGACTATTTCTGCAAGTTGGATCTTATTTTCTTTTTTTTTTAATTTATTAATTTATTCTTATTACATCTCGATTGTTATCCCATCCCTTGTATCCTCCAATTCCTCCCTCCCTCCCATTTTCCCCTTATATTTTCAACAATATAGTTTGGAAATTCTGAACCTGTGGCTTGAAACCACTAAAAAAACCATTAGAACACAGAGATGTTTACATGACAATTTCTAACAGTAATACATTTACGGATATGAAGTAGCAACAAAGATAATTTTGTGGTTGAGGGTTAGCACAATATGAGGAAATGAATTACGGTTGCAGCATTAGGAGAGTTGATATCCACTGATATAGGTGCCCAGACAAATTTTCATGGTGTGAGAACTGGTGTGGACTCCTCCTCCTGGTGAGCCACACTCCAACTCCTTGTTTTCGTTATTGAAATGGCAGCACAACATTTAGTTTGAGGGACATTTGTTAAAAGAGAAGTATCAGGACTTCTGGAAAGGAGAGAAGCCTGCCTCTTATCTGCTCTAATAGCCCTTGAGATCTAACAGGCTTGAGTTCTACTTCCAATTCAACCCTAAAATCTTTGTATGAGTCCAGTTGTAGTCATATAACAATTAGAGAACCTGGTTCCAATCCTCAACCATTCTGTAGTTACTCTTTTTTTTCAAAGCTATTTTAACTATTTGTCCCTGTTATTTTTCTCCAGTAAATAATGCAAAAGTATTGAAATGCCACTTCTTACCATGAACATCTCCAAAATTTTATGTCAGTGGAATGAGGTCACTCTCCTAAGAACTTCATTAAGTAATAAATAAAATAAAATAAAATAAAATAAAACTTGACCTTACACTGCCCAGCTCAGAAAATATGTGTGTGTCTGGACTTTTGTTTTTACTTGTTTTGTTTTAAGTCGCCATTCCGATTACAAGTACAAATGGTTAAGCTAACAACATCCTTTTTACGTAGAAAATCATTTTTAAATCCTTGTAGACAGGACTTTCTTTAGTGAATGAGCGGTGAGGAAAGGGGAAATTAGGATACAGTCACGGAGAAGGAAAAGAAAATAGATCCTAACTCTAGAAGCAGGTGCAGAAAATTAGGCAGGAATCTGGGCAGACAGTTTTTTCACCTAACCTCCATAGGAGTCTACTGTTCTCATCATCCTAATGGGCTTCTGGGGAACTGGATTGCTGGAGGTGCAGGATAAGTTCTGGTAACATGCAAAGCCTGAGAGTGTGGTGATCTCTGGGAAGGAGCAGCATTGAGAACCCTGAGCAACCACAGTAGAGCTGCCCTTTTGGTTTGTCTCTGTGTTGCCGTTCATGTGCCGTGTGACCCTACGTGCTGTGTCTACTCTTCAGAGTGGCAGAGGTTCTGTGACAGAACGGACTCACTCATTTATTCCTTGATGGCATCCAAATGTTGTGCAGATTCAGTGCTGAGCAGCTGCCAATGCATGTACTCCTTTGTCCTGGTTTCTGGGGACTATCTAGATTTCTCGGGACTCCGTGGTAGAGCCCTTGGGCACACATAATAGTTGTTCTATGAATGGGAGTTAGCAGAGATCTTGAGCAAAAGCCTGTACAGAAAACACAAGCCACATGTCATTAAAAAATGTCTAGATCTTTTAAGCAGCATCCATGTTTTTCAGGTATGTATATCTCAGGGTTGGTGGGGGGCAGACTTTGCTTGTCATATGTAGCCTATGTAGGGAGGAACTTCCAGCACGTCGCTGCCAAATATTTTCTTACATGTTAGTCTTTTTTAAAAAATATTCTTTAATCATATAATACATCCTGAATACAATTATCTTTCCTTCCTTCCCAACCTCACCTCTGCTGCTTCAGATCTACTTGTGGGCATTGCTGGGCAAGGGTGAAATCCTACCTCTTCTGGTGAGCCAGTCTATCCTGCTTGGAAGAGGGGTTGACTCCCTTAAGATTCCAGGTGCCTGCTAAATCCCATCTGGTAAGAGGTGTCTGAGAAGAGGTCCTGTTCTGATAAAAACTTCAAAGCCATTTCCATATTACTAAGGAATTTTTCCCTTCTCAAGATAAGGCTTTTGGGATTTTTACTATAGACAGAAGAGATATCCTGGGAACTCCCATTTTTACAACTCTTCAGTCCCCTTTTAAAACTCCCAGGGCATATAAACCCTGGATTTGGCAGTGGGGGTTCCTTTCTGGCCCTTCTTTTTCAGCCTTTTCAGTCTCTTTGGTACCTTTGGTCCTTCCTGACTGTCCTTTTGATCTTTTTGCTTTTGCATTAGTTTAGACTACCCCTTCTTCAACACATACAGAAGGCTTAGCATGGACAAAACGTTTAGCTCCTGGCTTATGATTCCTGTGACTGTCTCCTGCACTTTCCTAACCGCAGTACTATTGGGGCATCCCTGCCTGCTTGCAAGAAGCAGGGAGGTCTCTTCCCATAGAGAGGCATGAGAACCTGGATTCCCTCTGCAGCCGTCACAATTCAAAGAACTGAGAAAGGGGTGACAGGGGTGTGGGCACAAGACAGAAGGAGGATGGCAGAAGAGCAAAGCCCTCTATTTTATTTTTTTGGCTGATTTCTTTTTTAAAAATTTTTATTAATTTATTCTTTTTTTCTTTTTTTAAAATTTTTTTCTCCTTTATTAATTTATTCTTGTTACATCTCAATGGTTATCCCATCCCTTGTATCCTCCCATTCTTCCCTCCCTCCCATTTTCCCCTTATTCCCCTCCCCTATGACTGTTCCTGAGGGGGATTACCTCCCCCTGTATATGTTCATAGGGTATCAAGTCTCTTCTTGGTAACCTGCTGTCCTTCCTCTGAGTGCCACCAGGTCTCCCCCTCCAGGGGACATGGTCAAAGGTGAGGCACCAGAGTATGTGAGAGATTGAGCTAGAAATGATCATAATGAGTGAGTTAACCCAGAAGTAGAAAGACTCAAATGGTATATACTCACTTATATCTGCATATTAGCCCAAGAGGCATGTCCCACGAAAGCCTTCACTTACCAGGAAACTGAGACAGGGGGGAGGACATTCTAGTGGGACTCTAGATGAGAGAAGCATGGGAGAATGGCAAAGTAGAAGGATCCAGAGGGTCCTAGAAGCCTACAAGTAGAACATTATGATAGGCAGATTTGGGCTCAGGGGTCCCGCTCTAACTAAGGCACCAGCCAAGGACAATACAAGCGGTAAACCTTAAACCCCTACCCAGATCTAGCCAACGGACAGAACACTCTCCACAGTATAAGAATATTTTTTAAAAGATGGAATATCCATGGTTATATGCCTAGGAGTGTCATAGTTGTAGTTGTGTCTTGAGATATATTAAATCTTAGTTTCTGATACATCATCATATTGAATATCAAGGTTTCGGTACAAGTTTGCAATCTTGCCAGTAATGGAGGAGTGTTCCCCTTGCTCCATATCCTTGTTACCATTAGCTGTGACTTATGTTTGTGATCTTGGCCATTCTGACAGATATAAGATGGAATCCCAGTCATTTTGATTTGAATTTTCTGATAACTAAGGATGTTGAACATTTCTTGAAGTGCTTCTTGGCCATTTGAGGTTCCTCTGTTTAGAATTATCTGCTTAGATTTGTACCCCATTTTTAAAGATTGGATAATTTTGTTTGTTGATTGTGCCTTTGTGAGTTCTTTAAATATTGTGTACTTTATATGTATTTTCAATACTGTGTACAAGTATTGTACTTTGTCTGATGTATAGTTGTTAATATTTTCCCTTTTGTAGGCTACGCTCTCATCCTATTGGAAGTGTGTTTTGTCTTAAAGAGGTGTTTCAGCTTCGTGATGTCCCATTTATCCATTGTAATCCTTTTATTTTATTTTGTAATATTTTTTATTACCTTATTCATATTACATCTCAATTGTTATCTCATCCCTTGCTAAGATCAAAAATTCAAGTGACACCACATACCAACATTCATTGTAACTTTAATGCTTGTCTATTGGTGCTCTGTTAAGGAAGTTGCCACGTGTGCCAATATGTTAAGGCTTTGCCCCACTTTCTCTTCTGTCAGGTACAGTATATCTGGTTTATGTTGAGATCTTTGATTCACATGCACATGAGTTTTGGGCAAGGAAACAGATGTGGAATTATTTGTATTCATCTACATGCAGACATCCAGTTAGAACAGCACTATTTCTTAGTTACGTTTTCTTTTTTCCATTGTACAACTTTGTCGTATTAGTCAACAATTATGTGTCTATAGGTGTGTGGATCAATTTCTGGGTTTTAATTCTATTCCATTGATCAACTTGTCTGTTTTTATGCCAACACCATGTGAGTTTTATTACTGCAGCTCTGTAATCGAACTTGAAATTAGGGATGGTGATACCTGAGGGTGCTCATGTATTATATAGTATCACTCTTTTCTATCCTTGGTTTTTGTTTTTCCATTTGAAGATGAATATTTTTCTTTCAAAGTCTGTACAGAATTGTTTTGGAATTTTGATAAGGATTGTCTTAAATCTGTAAATTGATTTTTGTCAAATCAATTTTGACAAAATGGCCTTTTTTTTTTTTTTTACTGTTAATTCTACTGATCCATGAGGATAGGGGATCTTTTCATCTTCTTACCTCCTTCAATTTCATTCTTTAAAGACTTGAAGTTGTTGTCATACAAGTCTTTCACTTTCTTAGAATTATGCCTAGATATTTTATACTATTTGTAGCTATTATAAAGGGTGTTGTCTCCCTGATTTCTTCCTCATTCCATTTATTATTTGTATATAGGATGGTTATGGATTTTTTTAGTTAATCTTGTATTCATCTACATCAGTGATATGTTTATAAGCTATAGGAGTTCTCTAGTCGAGGCTTGGGGGTTGCTGATGTATACTATCATATCATCTGAAAATAATAATATTTTGACTTCTTTCTCTCTGGTTTTTATCCCCTTGATCAACCTCAATTGTCTTATTACTTTAGCTAGAACTTCAAGTACTATGGTGAATAAATATGGAGAGACCAGATAGCTTTGTCTCTGTTCCTGATTTTAGTAGGATTGCTTTGAGTTACTCTCCATTTTATTTGTTATGGGCTATAGGCTGGCTGTAAGTTGTATTTATTATGTTTTTGTTTTCCCCTTGCACCCCTGATTCCTCCAAGAACTTTTTTATGAAGGCATGTTGGATTTTGAAAACGTGTTTTTTCATCATTGAACGAGATGTACATTTCCCTTATTTTGTTTTGTTGTTGTTGTTGTTTACATGGTAGATTACATTGACATGTTTTCATATTATGAACCATCCTTTCATCTCTAGGATGAACCCTACTTGATCATGGTGGAAGCTCATTTTGATGCATTCTTGCATTCAGCTTGCAAATCTTTTTTTAATTTTTAAAAAATTTTACTTATTCCTTGTGAGGTTCATATCATGCACACAGTCCTGCTCAACACCCTGTTTCTTCATATCTACTCCTCATCCCTGAAAATTTTACCCAAAATAAAAAACACTGGAAAAAAGCAACAACAACAACAACAATAGCATAGAAAACATCTTATTGTGGAAGCTGTAATATGTCACAATATGACCCACGTTATATACCTCTATCCACACATCCTCATTTCCAAATGTTCACTGCAATGAGTCATTGGTCTTGACTCCTCCCAGCTATCCCGTTGGAGATCCTGCTGCTTTGGAACAGCAGAACTGGTCCTTTCATGTGTGTGTGCCAACTGTTCTAAGATAATATAGATTTTGGCGTGAGCCTTCTCAGAACTCTGGATCCAGACTTGGTTGGAAGCAGAGTTTATCAGCCCACCAGCTATCACTTATTGGCACCCCAGCACTGCTCTGGCTAGGCTAAGATAAACAAGGACTGCCAACTTCTCTGTCCCTGACTGATATAAGACCACCACCACTCAAGTGTTCCTTTGCCCATTGCCAGGGGGTAGTTTGCAAGTATTTTGTTTAGTATTTTTGCATCAATGTTCATAAGATAAATTGGTCTGTAACTATCTTTTTTTAGTCTTTGTGTGATTTGAGTATTAGGGTGACTGTGGCCTCATAATATGAATTTGGAAATGTTCCTTCACTTTCTATTTTGTGGAATAATTTGAAGAGTATTGGTATTAGCTATTATTTGAATATCTGATAGAATTCTAATCATCTGGCCCTGGGTGAGTTTTCATTGTTATTGTTGTTGTTGTTGTTGTTGTTGGGTTGTTTTTGGTTTTGTTTTGCTTGTTTTTTGTTTCTTGTTTGTGTTTTTTTTTTCAGAATTTTAAGGAGTGATTTTATTTTCTTAGGGGTAATAGGTATATTTAAATTGTTTATCTATTCTTCATTTAATTTGATAAGTGGTATTAATCAAGAAAATTGTCCATTTCTTTCAGATTTTCTAATTTTGTACAGTACAGATTCTTGGAGTATGACCTAATAGTACTTTAGATTTCATAGATGTTGATTGTTGTGCTCTCTTTTCATTTATATTTTTTTTCAATTTGGATATTTTCTCTTTACATTTTAATTAGTTTGGATAAGTGCTTGTCTATTTTCCTCAATGAACCAACACTTTGTTTCATTTATTATTTGTATTTTCCTCTTTCTTTCCAGTTTATTGATTTTTATCTCTCAGTTTGTTTTCTTCCATCTGCTCCTCATAGTTGTGTTTGCTTCTTTCTGTTGTAGAGCTCTCTGGTGTGCTGTGAAGTTGCTTCTTTTTCAATTGATTTGGTTTTCTCTAAGCCACTTGTACCTTTATAGACATCTTCTTTAGGTTAAAATTTTTTTCTTCTATGATTTTGTTAAAAATATTTTCTGGATTTCCATGTTGAGATTCTTCTTCTCCTTCTATTACCAATACTCTTAAGTATTGCCTTTCATAGTGTTCAAATTTTCCTAGATGTTGTATGTCAGGAATATTTTATTTAACATTTTCTTTGGCCTGTGACCAATTTCTTCTATCCTATCTCTTATGCCTGAGATTCTCTCTTCTATTTCCTTTAAGCCAAACTCAAACAAGTATCACCTGACATTTCCCATATCAAATCATATCTAGATATATAAGAAATTTAAGTAGAAAGGGAACATTGAAGGTATAAACATGGTACTGTAGCGATCGTGGAAAAATATAAATATCCGATTTTTTCTCATACAGATAATCTAAATTTAACTGCATAGCTGTGTGTATTTGTCACACACAAACACATGTACATGTAGGTAAGTATTGTGACAGTGGGTATGTTAGGGTCAAAGCCTTAGCTATGGTCACACTGACAAGAAGAAAAAAGAAGAAAAAAAAAGACTCAGGTACTTTTCCTCAATAGGTCAATTAGACAATTATGCTCCATTTAGAAGAACAAGTAGAGATCCAGTAACCTCTGATCTTTTGCTCAGTCCATCTTCAGTGTCCTGATACTTGGCTTAAGTTTAAGTATAATGAAAGTAGATTACTTAAAGTATACTACTACCCTTCACTAATAAATCATTGACTAAGCTATTGGCTCTCATTCTGTTCTGTCCTGAAAATGTCAGCAATGTGCAATACATCCTTTTCTAGAGTCAAATTCCTCTTGGCCTGAAACCTGGACCTCAGTCATTTCATTTTCTAGCATGAAACTCCTAGGAAACTTCCAATTACACTAGTCTCAATAGACTAATAGCTGAAGAGAAATACACAAATGATTCCCTTTAGAATATCTGTGCTCCTACCTATCAAGATGATTAAAATACAGAAGCAGAAAAGAAAATATCTGGAAGGAGGAAGTGTATAAGGAGGAGTGGATGACAATAAAGGATAGTAAAGGGTTGAATATGATTAGAAAATAATGGTATCTATGTATGAAAACAACATAATGAAATATAATTGTATCTCCTAACTAAAAAGCAGTAGTAAAACAGGCCAAAAAAAAAAAAAACGTGAAAATTGCTGTTTAGCACCTACATTCATTGCCAAAACAAACTGAAAACATATATTGACAAAAGTCTCCTGCATGGTTAGCATATAAAAATAATGGCATTTTTGCAAGAAAGGCTTCACATCTTTGTCTAACTACAAGCCACCTTCTGGGATCAGGGAGAAACAAGAATTAAAAAGTAGTACAAAATGTATCAGTCTACTGAAGAAAATCCATTTTACTAATTTTGTTATATTTTGGTTTGAACATAAGATCCATTTTATTTTAAGAAGGACACAGAAGAGAAAAACCCACTATCCTTAATAACTCAACCATTTTAGATAACGTAAATGCCTATCAACGAATAAATGGTAAAAGAAAATGTGTAATTACTGAACAACACTACTGAGGAATGAAAAGCAGTGAAATGCAGATACTTGTCATGACATGGCTGAGCACACCCACATACCCACACACACCACACACACACACACACACACACACACACACACACACACCACACCAAACACACAGGCACACACACACCACACACACACACACACACCACATCACACCAAACACACAGGCATACACACACCACACACACACACACACACACCACAACACAACACACACACGCACACACAACACACACACAACACACCACACACACACCACTTCATCCCATACAAAATAAATTAAACAAAAGGACTATGTAATGAACAATACCATTAAAATGATGTATCTTTCAAACATACATCATTATTTTTTTTGTTTTCATTTTTCTTATTTCAAGAAATTAAATGCTGGCTAACATTTTGTTTGTCTTGTTGGAAATAATTTTGATAGCATAATAATTGGCCTTTGAACCTGAATTCAGCAAAACTTACCAAGTCTGTAAAGAAACAAAAGAATAATGTGAAGTATTTTATTCATAAGTTGTGTGATGGTCCATAAAACAGTCAACTTAATGCATAAATATTTATTTGTAAAAAAGTTTACTATATAGTATTTAAATATTAACTAGCTCAACATTGGCTGAAGTGACCAACACTTGATGCATAGGAAGAGTGAAAGCTACAAATTAATAGATAAGTCATACTCTTCATATAAAAATGCATTACACTGCATGAAAATTAAAGTGAATTCTAGACATGTTGTCAAAGGCTAAGCCATTAAGCACAATATAGTAAGAGGTGATTATTCTCTGGCAAATCAGAATTTGACACTGGGAGTAGACCAACATTTGTCACTGAAGGCACTCTTAAGTGGGAACGTATTATTATTTGATAGTTAGCCTTAATCCTTACAGTTCTTTAATAGTAAAGTCACATAGATGGCTCTGTGGGACAAATACAAGCATTCTGTCTTGAGTTCAAATCCCCAGCAGTCAATATTAAAAAGCCAGTATGGCAGCACATGCCTGCCATCCCAGAACTGGCAGAACGGAAACATAAGTGCTCAGTGCTTGCTAGTCACCTAATATATTCTTTCAATGTCAAAGTCCTTTGATAGTCTCAATCACAAAGGAATACAGTGGAACGTGATCACATAATTCTGACATTATCCTCTGACCTCTATGTGCCTGTCTATATAAAGTACACAAAAACTTAAACACACACACACACACACACACACACACACACACACACACACACACACACACCACTTTTTAAATTCTTTTTAAAATTTTATTAATTTATTCAAATTTCCACTCAATTGTTATCCCATCACTTGTATCCTCTCATTCCTCCCTCCCTCCCACTTTCACCCTATTCCACCCTATTCGGGCCTGCTTTGTAGCCCCGATCAACCCATCATGATGTTCTTCTTGTAGGTTGAAAACTGAATTAGCATTCTTTTTGTCATGTCACTTATGACACTCCAAGTTTGTTTCTGTACTACTGATAAATTGTTTAATTGGTTAAGGCATGAAGAAAGGGGAAGGGAAGAAAGGAGGGTAAAGAATAAAAGGAAGGCAAAGAAGGGATGGGGGAAGGAAGGAGAGTGAGGGAGAGAGACAGGGAGACAGAGAGACAGAGACAGAGAAGACTCATGCTTAGCCCTAGGCATGCTGTTCTTTCTTCTTCCCTTGATTTAAAATTGATTCCTATTAATGTGATGCTTTGAACCAACCCTCAGAAAATAATCCTAAATAATATATTGTATTTTTAATAAGTCATTAACATTCATGATTTCCAGCAGAGAAGTAATGCCTTTGTGCTTTTCAAATATTCAAAGATGTAAAATTGCATGTCCATGGACTGGATAATAGGTAATCTGATATAAATTGCGTGGACCTTAAATTTCCCTGTGAAAGCCTCTACTCTAGAAATTAGTTTTCCTGGGGTGTAAAAGCAGTAGAAAATATTATCTCAGATGTCTAAGATCCACAAGTTGATTTGTAACCTTGCAGAAATATCTTAAAGTGAATCTGAACTTTGTAGTTTAATATATTCTGTATTTTACTTGCATAACAATAGCATAATTCAAAGTACTAGAAAGAAAGCTTTTTGCTTAATGTGGCTGATTGAGTTAATTTTTTTCTTTTGTTTACCCATTTAAAACATTCAGACTTCAATAGTAGATCAAAAACGGACTGACTTGAATTTCCATACCTTTTCTTATTAACTAAAGTCAGAAAAAAGTAATTTAAACTTCACTTGACATTTCCCTTATCATTTAAACATGAATAAAAACTAAAATTTGGGAGATTATATTTACTTTGGAGACCTTTTTAAATATAATTTAAGAATCTGCTATTATCAGACACACAGTTTATGTTACGATAACACATGCCAATTTTTCTCTGATATCTTGCTTTTTGCTTCATCCTATCAGAGATTACAGAAAATACAGAGATTACAGAATTTTTTTTGCTAGGAGATCCCAAGAAAAATGTGCAATGCTCTCAAAAATGTTTGATACCTCAGAAGAAATGCAGATATGAAAAACTAGTTTCGGTTTTTCTTTCTCATAATTCATTGGCTTTCATGGTAAGAATTATAGCAACAGTTGCCTTTTCTATGTCGCCTCCTAAACCAAATGGGTCCAATATCTCAGGTCAGCTTGAGCATCTACAGGCAGTGATTTCTTATTTGAAGATTATTGTTTTCTTGATATAGGGAAACGTTTGTTTAGGCAATTGTGGTTTCATTTTTCTCAGCACTTCTTCCAGATCCTCTTTTTCACAATACAATAGTAGTATCATCTTTATTTCCACACATCCATGATTTCTCCTTCTACCAATTTGTAAGTCATCTAGTTTGTCCTGATTTCAATTTACATTGATGTATTTGTGAATTCTTCTAATATATATCTTTATTCCTTTTTCTTCAGAATTTCTGTGAACATATGGAGTATAGAGAACATAGAGAGTAGTCTAATAAAGCAACATAAAACATTTCCATCCAGAAGCTTAACAAGTTTTCAATACTTTCTTGATTAAAACTGAATTATTTTATGTTTCATGTGAAATGGTCAACTAACTAACCAGCTACCTTATTTATTTTTATATTTCTACATCAGTAACTATTATTATGAACTACTTCTCTTCTAACTCCAAGTACCTAGAAGTGGTAGCCATGACTGCATTTTCTCCCAATTTAATCAATAAATGTTATAACTTGCATTTCATCATCAAATCTCTTATTATATGATCTTATAAGTTGGAATTTGCTAAGAATTTTTAAATTTAATGTTCACATAGTTTGTTTTATTTATAAATGCTTATGTATGAATGTGCATGAATGATTGTATTTGTAATTGTGTGTGTGTTTGCATTTTAGATCAATACCAATTGGCCCAACAATCAAGAACAGTATGCCATAACCTCTTTGTGTTCAAAACTGGTTAATATTTAATAATGAAGGGAGAAATGATACACTTGAAACCACACAATGCCACAACTCCAAATAAGGACATCCAGCTTCCAATATTATGCTCCTATTTATGTTGATGTCTTTTTATATCAGCGTAGTCTTCTTCATCTTGCATCACATTAGATTATGTCTCTATGAAACAAAGCTCCCCCTATAGAGACTTCTTCTGTTTCACACGCTTTTATGATTCTAATTTCATATTCCTGCTTTATAGTACTATACCCAGTACTATCAAGTTTTGATTATCACATTCAAATATGACATCTTATTTATATCACATCTTCAATTAATCTTTAATATAACCACACATCTTGATATTAACTATGTCCTCTTCCATGCATTCATAAGCAATGCCCTTTTAGTGTCTACAATATGTTGAATAGATTTGTGTGAATAGCATTTCCATTGTACAAGAGTGTTGTGATGATGTTCTAGGTCCCCTTTTATTCTACCTTCTGTCTTTTCATGTTTCCAAACAGAAATAGAACATGTATTGACTAATGTGTCAATTAAAGAATAGTTTCCTATACCAACTTATTTACAGCATCCTCGCTCAAGATATACACAATGTTGTGAATTTAAACACTTCACATGTGTGTGCTATGAAATATATGGAACATACAAATCACAAGACTGGAACCATATGAAAATATCTCCTCTGCTCTGGGCAGAAGGGAAGCACTGGGGTTCTGCTTCCCACTGGGCTCTGAGTAGGGAACAGGGAGCTTGGAACAGGATCCATGCCACAGGAAAATGAGTTCAGCCGAAGATGCAGGAGAAAAAGATTTCTCCACAGAAAAGGATGCTCGCTACTTACTGCAGATGGGAAGCAGTGAAAGTAAAAGATGGCAGTGGTGGTCCATGCTGACTTGCTGATGAACAACAGATGCCCGAGGCGACCCAGAGAATTTGTACAGTAGTCTCAGTGGTCCAGCACTGAGAGCTTGGCTGGCAGTCAGATCCAGGGGTCCAGTGATGAATTCTTCAGGGCGAAGGGGGACCTTTCTTTCTCTAATGTTATAGCTCAGAATAAAACGGTCAGTCTCAGACAATCCTCAGGGAAATAGATGGTGTTTGCATGCTTTATCTCATGTGAAACAGATAGGTGCTTATAAACTTTGGGCAGTGAGTAGGAGATTGAGGTGTGAGTGCATTCAATTGCCTGGGACCTGGATGCTGATGATGCTCTATTTACATAGGGAAAGACAACAGGTGACAGGCTCACATGACTGACCACCTTTAACCACCCTGAGGTTGTGTCATGTTCTCCTGAGGGAGGCACTGGAAACAGAAAGCTTTGTGCCACATGTTTGGTTCTCAGGACCATCTGTGTGTTTAAAACAGCAAATAGTTTTGGCTATAGTGTGAGATGTTCATGGCTTCCGCGTGGCCTATTTATTGAACAACTCACTTAGACGTAACCCATTTCTGCCTCTGGAAGTTTCATTTAGTGGCAAGAGATGCCAAATTGGGGCTTTATTTCTCTTTTTATGTGGTGATTCCATTTATATTTATTTCATATATGTGTATTTTTAGATACTTGCTCTGTAGTAGTTTTCCATAGAATCTCTGAAATTGTCCTTAGTTATAGCTCCTTACCTTATTACTTAATTTATCTCACTCTTCTCCTCTCTTCACCTTTTAATCCACCTATTCCAGTCTTACCCAATCCCAATAAATTCATTACTATCTATTCTAGGTCTCTTTTCTTGGGAAATTATTGTCTTCAAGTTTTTTTCTATTCCTAACCTCTGTGCTATACATTCTGTAGCCTGCTTTTCAAATGTTAAGAGCTAATATTCAAATACAAGCAAATAAATACCATATTTGTCTTTCTGGGACTGGGTTACTTCACGAAGGATGTTTTTGTCTCTAGCTCCATCAATTTGTTTTCAAATTTGATGACTTTGTTTGCTTGTTGGTTTAAGTAGCTGAGTAATATTCCACTGTACCCATGTACCACAGTTTCTTTATCCATTCTTATGTTGATGAGCATCTAGGCTGTTTCCAATGTCTGGCTGTTATGAGTATAGCAGGGTGAACATGGATGAGCAATTGTCTCTGTAGTAAAGCATCTTTTGGATGTATGCCCCAGAGTAGTATAGCCAGATCTTGAGGGAGATCGATTCCCAGCTTCCTGAAGAACTGACCCACTGATTTCCATAGTGACTGTACAAGTTTATGCTCCTGCCAGCAATGAATGGGTGTATTCTTACTCCACATTTTTGGCAGTATGAGTGGTCATTTGTTTTATTGATCTTGGACATTCTGATTGCTCTAAGAGTAGTTTGGAGTTGCATTTCCTTGATGACAAAAAATATTGAACACTTACTTAAGTGTTTCTCAGACATGTGTGTTATATTTTGAGAACTCTCTGTATGGTTGTATAGTTCTATATCTTTTTTTAATTGGTTTCTTCGTTTTTCTTGATTTCTCTGTTTAGCTCTTTCTTTTTTAGTCTTGAAAATATATATTTTAATATTAGCCCTCTTTCAAATGTGTAATTGGTAAAAAAAAATACTTTGCCATTCATTGGCCTATTAATGTGTCAGACTGATGGTGTCCTTTGCATTACAGAATCTTTTCACTTTCATGAGGTCTCATTTATTAATTGTTGTTCTTAGTGGCAGGGATTTGGGTGTCCTGTTCAGAAAGTCTTTTCTGAGACAATTAGTTTAACACTGTTCTCCGTTATCTCTTCTGTTAGGGTCAGTGTATCTGCTCTTATGTTGAAGTCTTTTATCCACTTTAAGTTAAGTGTTGTGGTGCGTGACATATATGGATAAATTTGCATTCTTCTGTGTGCAGCCATCGAGTTTGGCTAGCACTCTGTTGAAGGTCAATTTTTAGTTTGTATTTTGACTTCTTTGTCAAAAGGCAGTGTTCATATGAGTGTGGATTTGTATTTGATGCCATTGATCAATATGTCAGGTTTGGAGTTAATGCCATGCTGTTTTTATTACATAGCTCTGTAGTACAGTTTGAGTCAGGGATAGACATACCTTTAGCAGTTCTTTCATTATTCATGGTTGTTTTAAGTATCCTTGTTTTATTGTTGTTTTTGTTTATTTGTTTGTTACCATAGGAAGCTTACTTTTTTTTCAATTTCTGTGAAGGGATGTGTTGGAAAATGTATGTAGACTGCATTGAATATGTAGATATCTTTTGGTAGGATGTCCATTTTCACTGTCATGATCCTGCTGATCCATCACCAGGGGTGATCTTTCTGTCTTATGATTGGTCTTCCAATTTCTTTCTTCTATGTCTTAAAGTTTTTAATATACAAGTATTTCACTTGGTTAGCTAGATATTTTTACTAAGCAAATACTTAAAAGATTTTTTTTTTGCACAGCGACATGGCTCAGCTAGTAGTTACTGGTTGCACAAGCCCAACAACCTGGATTTATTTGCTTTGACTCTCATGGTAGAAATAGGCTCAGCTCCCTGAAGTTGTCCTCTGACCTCTAAAAGTACATTATAGTACACCCACTACACAACCCACTACGCAAAAAATAAGCAATAATAAGTACATTAGTATAAAACTATAAAAAATTTTTAAAAATTTTTATATAATCATGTAACTAAACATTCAGAAAAAAATAATTTCACCAGTCTATTTGATGCTTTGTAATAATCATTATTTCTCAAGTACTTAAAAATATGTCAGTTCAAAGAATAAAAACTGAATTATTTGCTATGTTTAAAACATTTTCAAGTATTAGTTACCATTATATACATTGACTATATATGTAGAGTGAATTATATCATTTAATTTAACCAATATTTTAAAACATTTTTACTTCTTTCTTTTAACTGAAGTTGCTATGATACAAATAAATATTTTGTATGTAGTACAAGAGCCAAATAATTTTTTAAAAATTCTCCCTAAATGATTCCATTTGAATTATATTGTTCATTTCGATCATTTGAACTCTTTTGTTTTAATGTGCATATTTCTAGAACAAGCTTATGTATAGTAAAAACTACTTGCTATTAGGTTTTTTTATGAGCATCTACATTGATGATTGAATTGTTCACCTGTTCCTTCACATACTGTCTTCTTCATATCATATAATGGCTTCTGGAAAATCTTACAGACTTTGTTGAAACAATTTATACCAAACAAATTTTCTTTCAAGACTTCAAGTCACACATCCTTCATAATATTCTGGGAGCTTTTCTGGTTTACAGAACTTTTTCATTCTTCCATTGTTTCATAATTTCCAGTACAAATATAAATCTATTCATTGGAAATCTCTGGCTTTTATTGCATTGAAAGCATTCTCTTTGTACTTTTGTACTCAGACAATGTAAAAATAAAAAACTTTGGATACCAATTTTTACTCAGTATTTTTTTGGTACAAGAATATTTTTCTAATTGATGTTTTGGGGAAGCAATTATGATTCATGTCCTAAATGATTTTAAATGCTTGTATTTGATGTAAAGCATAAAATTGAAACAAGTTATGAACAATAAAAAGCTCCTAATTATGGTTTATTTAAAACGTGATAAAATGTTGTCAAGATTTTTACAAGTACTATACATGTCAGTATTAATTGTCTAAGCTAATATTGTAACAGCATCATTGGAAGACACACAGTAAATTGTAAAAGTAAATTCTTGTTGTTTTTGTTGTAAATCTACAATTATTTTTAAATCAAATATTTTTAAGAGGACTGAAACACAAAAATAGAATTTTCATAATTTTAAAGCAGTAAACCTAGACCCCCTATTCAGATCTAGCCAATGGACAGAGCATTCTTCACAGCTGTGTGGCAAGTAGGGACTGACTCTGACATGAACTCTGGTGCCTCCTGTTTGACCACTTCCCCTTGGTGGGGAGGCCTGGTGGCACACACAGGAAGAGGAAACAGATTGTTCATCTGGATGAGACATGATAGGCTGTGATTATATGGTAGGGGAGTAGGTCCCCTTCTGTTACAGGCCTAGAGATGGGGAATAGAGTGAAAAAGAGAGAGCGGGAGGAATGGGAAGATAGAAGTGAGGGGACAACAATTAAGATGTAATCTGAACAAGTTATTTAAATTTTTAAAAAGTGAAAAAATCTGAAATACAATTCCTAAAATACCAACTTTTCAGAAAACTGTATTGCCTTTCTCATGTTAGAATGTACATTCGACTGAAATACAAAAAGCAAGAAAAAATCCACCGTCCTTTGACAATTCCAGCAAAGACTGAATGAATGCCTAAGGAAAAACAACCTTGGATTTGTAGAGGATGGGCTGTTTATGTTAAGTACAAAAAACAGTTATACGTTTAAGTTGAGCATTCAGCACCAAGAACCAGAGTATTTTATCACATAGCAATAACACGTATTAGAAACTCGTGTCTAAAATTCTGAATGTAAATAGATGTTTTCTTCAAGGTTGCCAAATACAACTAGCCAAAACTCTCTGAGTGTAACATTTATATAATTCCTGATTGGTTTGTGGTTCTTCTTGCTATAGACAGTTTATTGTATATATGAGTAATAATATAAATGTGTATGTAAAAAGTAATAAAAAAAATTTTGGTGAAAAAATAAAAAGAGAGAAAACCATGTAGTGTCAAAGGGATAGAGCAACCAGCATTCATGCAATGTTGTCATACAGGCAATAAAATATTCTACCAGATTTCTTCACTTAATGGGAAAAATAGAGATTTTGGTGTTTGAGCTTCATTTAAGACCAAGTGGTACTAAATACCACACGTAGAAAAGGTACTAGTGACATCTGCCCTTTATCTTAAGCTACAGAGGGCTTGCAAGACCTAATCAAAAAATCCACCTGCACTGCTTGGTGGATTGCTCTGACGCATCTCTGAATTTACTTCTCTACTGTGAGTTCCCTATAGGAGTGTCTTGGTTACTTTACTATTGATGTAATTAAATACCTTAACAAAAGAGAGTTAAGAAGAAAGGGTTTCATTCTGGCTCCGAGTTCAATAGTAAGGTCCGTCATGGTGTATCAAACTGGAAGAGTCTAGAAACAGCTGTCCAGTTTGGCAGAATCTGAAATCACCCAGAATATCTTCCAGGCACACCTGTGAAGGGGTGTTTGGTTTCTAGGTATACACATGAGGTACTTTGTTGTTTAAGTTAATTGATATGGAAATTAACATAGTAAAAATGGGTAACATCATTCCTTGCACTTGGCTCTTGAACTGCCTACAAAAGGGAAAGCTAGAAGTTGACGAGGGTGGCAGCATTCATCACTCTCTCTTTCTTAACTGAAGATGCAATACAATCAGCTTCTTTAGGCCTCTGCCTTGACTTGATTTTTCCACCATGATAGACTGTATCCTAAAACTGTGAGTGAAAATTAATCATTTCTCTATAAGTTGTTTGGGTCAGAGTATTTTATCACAACAAATAGGAAAAAAAAAAACCTGTGGCAATGGGATTTTATGTATTTCACTTCTGGGAACACTTGATTGACTCACTGGTAGCACAGATCTGGATAACTGTTGCTTTGCCCCTGCTGTCTATTCTGGTAAATACAATCTCAGCTTCTCCGGTGAGTGGGTGCTGCCACTTGGTGCTTGTTTCTTAAGAATTCAAGCAGATCTGTTGCAGTTGAGGTACCAGTTGAGTAGCGGTAGCTCTTACTATGTAGTCTGGCATACAAAGGAAAGCAACAGGGGATGTTTTCTAGTACGCTGGTCCTCTTTTCACAAACTTGTTTCTTAAAAGGATTATGAAGGGCAAAATTACTGATATATTCTAATATTCAGGCATAAGTTTTCCATGGAAATTCCATTCTTGCTCCTCCATTTCTTTGAGTTATTAAATCTTTCACCGGCATTAAGATGGATATCAAGCATCTACAACTCATGCACTTAGGCCATATTACCAATCAAAGCAAATCATCACATTTATTCACATAAATTTAGTTTATGTGATGAACTAGTTTGAGCATAACATTTCATCCCCAAATTCATAGTACTCTAAGCAGAAAAAGTAACTTTTAATGGAGGGAATTGGAAGACATCCCATAAGTTAAATAGTTTGGATAGTTTCATTAGTATGTCATATGGTTATCACCTGTTCCCTAAATTAACATAATAATATATTTCAAATTTGAGGAATTTCTCTCCCAAATTCACAGACCCAGTCTTATCTTTAGGATGAAATCACACAAATTTAACTTGGCCATATTCTACAAACCCAAACTTGGCCAGTGACCTTCAATACTGTCAGTATCCTGAAAAACAGACTGAAGCCTGTTACAGTTTGAGAAGACTAAGGAGATATAATGACTGTAAACACTATGGTATCCTGGATTGATACTAAGAAGAGTAAAAGGTCAATCATGAGAAAACAGGTGAGGTAAAACAAAGCTGGAAGTTTAGTTGATAGTCTCATACCAATGTTAGTTCAGCTTTTGTTTTTTTTTTTTAATTTATATTTTATTAGAAACTATTTTAAATTTAAATATATTTTGATCATAATATTCCATTCTCCTATTTTCTTTCAAATCCTGTATCCCTCCCAAACACCCAACTTTAAGTTCTTTCTCAAAAGACAAACAAAATTCTAATACAACAAAACATCACAAAACGATGAAAATATAGTAGCACTAAAACCCACTAAACTATAACAAAGTGAATATACACAGTCATGCAAACAAATAAGTAAAAGTAAAAGCTGTGGAGTCCATTATGTTGGTCAACTACTCCTGAACATTGAACATGGACCCTGTCTCAGAGTGGCTATCCTAGTAAATTTATCAGGAAGTACAACATTTTGGATGAATACAAGGCTTGGTGTTCATACATCTATTTTTAGAGTTAGCAGATTATATTCCTGTAAGAAACATTATGAAAAATGGATGAAGGCTCTTTGTAGGCCCTGGCTCAGCTTGTCCATGTTCAGTAAGTTGTGTAGCTGTTGCCTTCAGCAAATGGGCCTTGCCATCAGTTTGTAGAGGGAAACTATAATAGCCTTGGTAACAGCCTTGTTTGTTTAGGAATTCCTATAGGTTTCCTAATTCAATTAAATGCAACCCAGTGTCACTACCAAGAACTTTCTTTGGTGATAAGAGATAGTCAGTTGGGACTGGTTCTCCCACATAACTCTATTTACATCTTCTCCTTATATGTATGTATTTTAGGAAATCTCTACTGTATTTGGTTTCTATGAAGTCCTCCAAATGCCCCTTTAGTCTATCTCTCTCCCCGCATTTGTTCCCTCAACCAGTTCTTTCAAACCCTCCATTTGATCCTCCCATTCCAGCAGATCCATCCATTCATAATTATTCTATTTTCCTTTCCTGACAAGATCTACCTGTTCCTTGTAATCCCTCCAGTTTCTTACACTATATTTAGACTCTGTGGTTCTATGGCTTGTAGACTGGTTATCATTGAATTCAGAGCTAAAATTCACATATAAGTGAATACATACCATATTGGTCTTTCACAATTTTTTCTAATTCCATTCATTTGCCTGCAAATTTCATGATGTCACATATATTCAGTGCCTGAGTGATATTTTATTGCGTAAATATACCACAATTTCTTTACCCTGTCTTCTTCTACTTAGAGAGACTTAGGTTGTTTCCGTTATTTGTCTATTATGAGTGTGAGAGTTCTTTCCATCTTCTGATATCTTCTTCCATTTCTTTCTTCAGTGACTGGAAGTATTTATCATGCAAGTCTTTCACTTGCTTAGAGATAATCGAAGATATTTAAAATTCTTTGAGTCTATAGTGAAAGTGTTTCTGTGATTTCTTTCTCAGACCATTTGTCATTTATATAGTGGGGTTACTGATTTTGGTGAATAAAGTTTGTATCCAGCTGCTTTGCTAAAAGTGTTTTTCAGCTGTAAGACTTTCCTGGGAGATTTGTGTGTGTGTGTGTGTGTGTGTGTGTGTGTGTGTGTGTGTGTGTGTGTGTGTGTGTGGTTGCTTACATATACTATCATTTTCCCTGAAAATGAAAATATTTTTCCTTTTTTTCTTTGGAATTTGTATTCCCTTGATTTTGTTCAGTTGTCTTATTATGCTAGATTTCAAAAACTATGTTACATAAGTATGGATAGTGTAGGCAACCTTGTCTTGTTTCTGGTTTTAGTGGAACTTCTTTGACTTTCTCTTCATTGAAGTTGATGCTCCCTAAGGGCATGTTATGAACTGCCTTTATTATGTACAAGTATGTCACTTTTATCCCTATGTTCTCCAGTACTTTTATTATGAGGGATTGTTGAATTTGTCACAGGCCTTTTCTGCACTTAATTAGGTGACCATGTGTTTTTTTTTTCAATTTGTTCATATGATAGATTACATTTATCAATTTTTATATGTTGAACTATTCCTGAATTTCTGATATGAACCATACTTGGTCATGGTAGATGATTCTGTTGTACTTCTGGACTCAATTTGCAAGTACTTTGTTGAGTAATTTTGCATCTAAGTTATAAAAGAATATAGTTGAGTGGAAAGTGGGGTATGACTTTCACACGTACACTGGTGCCTCATATTTGACCACGTCCCCTGGATGGGGAGACCTGGTGGCACTCAGAGGAAGGATAGCAGGTTACCAAGAAGAGACTTGATAGCCTATGAGCATATACAGGGGGAGGAAATCCTCCTCAGTCACAGTCATAGGGGAGGGGAGTAAGGGGAAAATGGGAGGGAGGGAGAAATGGGAGGATACAAGAGATGGGGTACCCATTGAGATGTAATATAAATAAATTAATAAAATAAAATAAAAAAGAATATTGGTCTATAGTTCTCTTTCTTCAGTCTTTATGTGGTTTGTGTTCAAACTAACTCTGTGTTCATAAAAAGAATTGAACAAAGTTCCTTCTGTTTGTATTTGTGGAACAATTTGATGAGTATTGTCATTAAGTATTCTTTGAAAGTCTGGTAGAATTCTCTACCATATAAGAAGCTAGTCTTTGGCTATTTTGGGTTCTATTTTAGCATCTATTTCACTAGGGGTAATAGGTCTGCTTAAATTTCTTACCAGATATTAACTACTTTAGTAAGTAGTATACATCAAGAAAATTGTCCATTTCTTTTTGATTTTTCCATGCATTGGAGTATATTTTAAAGGTATGTCCTTTTGATTCTGAAGATTTACTCAGTGTCTGTTTGATATGCCCCCTTCTGTTTCTAATTTTGCTAATTTGAATCTTCATTGTCTTCATTTCAGTTAATTTGGATAAGGGTTTGTCAATTTCATTAATTTTCTAAAAGAACCAACTATGTTGATTCCCATCTTCCTTTATATTGCTTTTCTGTTTGTTTGGTTTTTTTTTCCATTTTTACTAATTTCAGTCCTAAGTTTGATTATTGCCATCTACTCCTTTGATGTGTGATTTCTTCTGTTTGTTCTAAAGCTTCCAGTGTGCTATGAAGTTGCTAGTATGGGAATCTCTCCATTTTTTAAAAAAAAAATGTGGGCAGTTTTTGCTATGAACTTGCTGGGTACAAGAGCATTCATTATGTCCCGTATTTTTGGATACATTATACATAATTTTTATTCAATTTTAGAAAAGTATTTGTTTTGTTTTTTGATCTCTATCTCCACTCATTTTTTTTTACTCAGTAGTGAATTTTGGGGTTTCTGTGAGTTTATTAGCATTCTATTATTTCTGTTGTTTATAGCCAGCTTTATTCCAAGATTGTCAGATAAGATGCAGGATGTTATTTTGAATATTTAAAATCAATTTAGACTCATTTTGTGTCACAGCACGTGGTCAGTTTTGTGCAAAGTTCTGTGAGGTGCTGAGAAAAAAATGTATTCTTTTGTTGTTGGGTGAACTGGTCTGTAAAGATCTGTAAGGTATATTTGGTTTGTAACTTCAGGTCATGCCAACATTTTTCTGTTTAGTTTTTGTTTGGATGAGTTGTCCATTAGTGAGAGTGGAGTATTAAAGTCTCTCACTATCACTGTGGGGGTCAACATGAATTAAGCTCTAGAAATGTTTCTTCTAGATATCTGGGTGTACTTGTGTTTGGAGGATAGATGTTAGGAATTGAAATGTCTTGAGGATTTTTTCTTTGATCAGTATATATTGTCCTTTGCTATCCTTTCTGAAATATTTTCAAAATCTAGTTTTTAAGATAATAAAGTTGCTATACCAGTTTGTTTCTTAGATCAGTGTGCATGGACTATCTTTTTCCAACCCTTTATCCTGAAATGACATCTTTTCTTATTATTAATGCGTGTTTCTTTGAATGAAGCAGAAGGTGGCTACTGTTTCTGTATTCATTACATTAATCTGTATCTTTTGGGGGGCATATTGAGACCATTTAGGTTAAGAGATATTAATGAGAATTATTTGTTGATTCCTATTACTTTGCTGTTATTGATGTTGTCATTGAACCCTGTGTACACACGCTTGAGGGTGTGTGTGTGTGTGTGTGTGTGTGTGTGTGTGTGTGTGTGTGTGTGTGTGTAGCTCTGAAATAACCTATAGAAGTCAGTACTCTTCTGATATATGTTTCCTGTACTTAAGTCATCAGTTTTGGTCACAGCACCTTTATACCTTTACCCTGAAATATTTTCAAAATTTATTTTTTAAATAATTTATTCACCTTATATTCTGATTGTTAACCACTCTCTTGTGTCCTCCTGTTTGCACCCTTCCTTTTTCCCCCTCCTGTCCTCCCCTAGTCTCTGACAGTGGGCGCCCACGTCCACACCATCTGATCGCAGCCTGTCTGATATCATTAGGATAGACTACATTCTCTCCTTCTGTGACTCCATGAGGCCACCTTGCTAAGGGGAAGTGATCAAACTACAAGCAACAGAGTCTATGTCAGACATAGTCCCTGCTCTCCTTACTAGGGGATTCCTGTGGAGAATAAACTGTTCATGGCTCCATCTGAAGAGGAGTCTATGTCCTCTACATGCATAGTCCTTGGATGGTGCATTAGTTTATGTAGGCCCCTCTGGGTCCAGAACTCTTGGCTTTGATGGTCTTCTTGTGGAGCTCCTCTCTCCTCTGGATCTTTATCCCCCAACTCTTCCACAAAACTCTCAGTGTTAGCCTAGAAAGGTGGCTCAGAGATTAAGATCACTGTCCATTCTTCCAAAGGTCCTGAGTTCAATTCCCAGAAACCACATGGTAGCTCACAACCATCTATAATGAACTTTGATGCCCTCTTCTGGCCTGCAGGCATATATGGGCGCAAAATACTGCATAAATAATAATGAAATCTTAAAAAAAAAAAAACCAAAAGACAAAAAACCCTCTGAGTCTCCTACCTAAAGTTTGGCTATGAGTCCTAGCATTTATTTTGATTCCCTGCTAGGTAGAGTCTTTCAGAGCATATCTACGTTGGGCTAATATCCACTTATGAGTATATACCATGCAGGTTTCAGGGTCTAGGATATATTACTCACGATGATTTTTCTAATTCCATTTATTTACCTGAAATTTTCATAATTATCTTGTTTTTGATAGTTGAGTCGTATTCTAATGTGTAAATGTACCACAATTCTGTATCTATTATTCAGTTGAGGGCCATATAGGTTGTTTCCAGATTCTGGTTATGAATATAACTGCAGCGAACATAATTGAACAAATATCCTTGTTGTATAGTGGAGCATCTTTCAGGTATATGTCCAGGAGTGGTCTAGCTGAGCCTTGAGGTAAAGCTACTCTCAGTTTTCTGAGAAAATACCAAAGTGATTGCACAAGTTTGCACTCCCACCAGCAATGGAGGAATGTTCTCCATTCTCCACATCCTCACCGGTGTGCGCTGTCACTTGAAGTTTTTCATCTTAGCCCTTCTGATAGATATCAGATGGTGTCTCTGAGTCTTTTGATTTGTATTTCCCTGATGACTAGGGATGTTGAGCATTTCTTTAAATGTTTTTTGGCCATTAGACAGTCCTGTGTTGAGAATTCTGTTTAGCTTTTTACCCCATTTTTAATTGGATTATTTGCTTTGTTGGTGTTTAGTTTCCTGAATTCTTTATGTATTTTGTATATTAGCCCTTTGTCAGATGTAGGGTTGGTGAAGACCTTTTCCCAGTGTGTAGACTGCTGTTTTGTTCTGTTGGTAGTGTCCTTTGCCTTACACAAGCTTTTCATTTTCATGAGGTCCCTTTATTAATTGTTGATCTTAGACCCTGAGATGTTGGTGCTCTCTGTTCAAGAAATTGTTTACTGTGTCAGTGAGTTCTAGGCTCTTTCTCACTTTTTCTTCTACAAGATTTAGTGTGTCTGGTTTTATGTTGATATCTTTAATCCACTTGGACTTTAGTTTTTGTACAGGGTAATGAATATGGATATATTTTCATATGCATATATTTGCATTGTAGACATCCAATTTGACCAACATCATTTGTTGAAGATGCTGTCTTTTTTCCATTATATGGTTTTCATTTCTTTGTAAAAAAAATGTCCATAGGTGTGTACATTTATTTCTGGGTCTTCAATTTCATTCCATTGATCAACTGAGCTATTTTTACACCAGTATTATGTCTTTCTTTATTACTGTTGCTCTATAGTACAACATGAGATTAGGGATGGAGATTCCTCCAGAATATCTTTTATTGTACAGGATTGTTTTAGCTACTCTGTTTTTTATTTTGTTTTGTTTTGTTTTTGTTTTTTCATATGAAGTTGAGAATTGAGCTTTCAAGGTCTGCAAAGAATTATCTTGGAATTTTGATGGGGATTGCATTGAATCTGTAAATTGTTAATTTTTTTGTAAGATGGCTATTTTTATTATGCTGATCCTCCTTATCCACAAGCATAGGAGATCTTGCTGATATCTTCCTCAATTTCTTTCTTCAGAAGCTTTAAGTTTTTTCCATACAAGTCTTTCACTTGCTTGGTTAAAGTTACTCAAAGATACTTTATATAATTTGCACATTCCCTAATTTTCTTCTCAGCCTGATGTCATTTGTATACAGGAAGGCTACAGATTTTTAAAATTAATTTTGTATCCAGACACATTGCTGAAGTTGTTTATCATCTGCAGGAGTTATCTGGTGGAATTTTGGGAATAACTAATGTATACAATCATATATCTACTAATAGAAATATTTTTACTTCTTCCTTTCATGTTTGTATCCCCTTGATCTCCTTTACTTGTTGTATTTCTCTAGCTACCAATTCTAGTACGATATTGAAGAGATATGGAGAGAGTGGGCAGCCTTGTCTAGTCCCTCATTATAGTGTAATTGCTGGAGTTTCTCTCCATTTAATTTTATGTTGGATGTTAGCTTGCTGTATATAGCCTTTATTATGTTTATGTACGCATCTTGTATCCTTGATCTCATCATGCCAAGACTCTAAATATGAACCAGAGTTTAATTTTGTCAAATACTTTTTCAGCATCTAATGAGATGATTTTTTTCAGTTTATTTATATGGTGAATTACATTGATAGGTTTCCATGTATTGCACCACCCTTCCATGGCTGGAATGAAGCCTACTTGTTCATGGTGAATTATATTTTTGATGTGTTCTTGTTTTAAGTTTGTATTTTATTATTTTTCCATCAATGCTCATAGGAGAATTTGGTCTGAAATTCTTTTTCTTTGTTTGGTCTTTGTGTGGTTTACATATCAAGGTGACTATGGCCTCATGTAATGAGTTTAGTAATGTTCCTTCCATTTCTACTTTGTGGAATAGTTTGAAGAGTGTCGGTATTAGCTCTTCTTTGAAGGTCTGGTAGAATTCTGCACTGAAACCATCTGGCCCTGGGCTTTTCTAATTTGGGAGACTTTTGCTGAGTGCTTCTATTACCTGATCTTGGTTTTGGTAAGTGTAATCTATCCAGAAAAGTTCACATTTAATTTAGAATTTAAATTTTTGTGGTGTATAAGCTTTAGAAATAAGACCTAATGATTCTTTTGATTTCCTCCACATATGTTGGTAGGTCCTCCTTTTCATTTCTGATTTTGTTGATTTGGATAGTGCCTCTTGGCCTTTTAGTTAGTTTGGCTAAGAATTTGATTATGTTGTTGATTTTCTCAATGAACCACATCTTGGATTCATTTACTTGTTTCTTTATTTGTAATTTAATGCTTTCAGACCTAAGTTTGATTATTTCCTGTCATCTACTTATGTGTGAGTCCTAATTTCTTTCTTTATTTCTTCCATGGCCCAGTTGTCATGAGGTAGAGAGTTGTTCAGTTTCCATGTGTATGAAGGAAGTTTGTTATTTCTGTTGTTGTTAAGGTCCAGCTTTAGTCCATGGTGGTCTGATAGGATACAAGGTATTATTTCAATCTCCTTGTATCTGTTGGGACTTGCTTTATGACCTTCTGTAAGGTCACTTTTTGGAGAAGGATATGTGATGTGCTGAGAAGAAGATCTAATCTTTTGTGTTTGGGTGAATAGTGCTTAGATGTCTGTTAGGTCTATTCAATTTATAACATCTGTTAGTGTCATCATTTCTTAGTTTATTTTCTGTTTTGTTGTTCTATCCTTTGGTCAGTGTGGGATACTGAAATATTCCACCATTAATATGTGGGGTTTGATATGTGGTTTAAACTTTATTAATGTTTTTCTGACAAATGCTGATGTCCTTGTATTTGAGGCATAAATATTCAAAATTGTGATGTCATCTTGATTGAGTTTTCCTTTGATGAGTATGAAGTGTCCTTACTCACTGGTTTTGATTAATTTTGGTTGAAAGTCTATTTTATTATATATTAGAATGGCTTGTTCCTTTTGTCCATTTGCTTGAAAGACCTTCTTCCAGACCATTATTGTCAGGTAATGTCCATCTTTGCGGCTTAGGTGCGGTTTTTGTATGCAGAAGAATGTTGGGTCCTCTTTATGCATCCATTGTGTTACTCTCTATCTTTTTATTGGAGAGTTGAGTCCATTGATGTTGAGAGATATTAATGACCAGTGACTATTAGATCCTTTTATTTTGTTATTGGTTATGGTAGTGTTTTGTGTGCGTGTCTAATTTTTGTTTTGCTGAAGTTCTCTGTTTTCTGTTTTCCTGGGTGTAGTTAGCCTCCTTGGGGTGCAGTTTTATTTCTATTACGTTTTGTAGGGCTGGATTTGTGGATAGGTACTGTTTAAATTTGTTTTTGTCATAGGATATCTTGTTTTTTCCATCTATCGTGATTGTAAGATATTCCTACAAACATACAAGATGCCTACAGTACACAAATGGAGTAGACCAGAAAGGAAAAGCATCTTCCCACAGAATAATTGAGTACAGAGCAAGAAAAAAATAATAAAAGCACCAAAGGAAAAAAGCCAAGTAACACACAAGGCCAAACATATCAGAATCACTCTCGTCTTTTCAGGAGATACCATAAAAGCCAGAAGGGGCTGGGTGGATTTTATTTGTTTCGTCCATTATCATCTTCATAAGGATATATTTGAAGTAATTTTCCTCTGTTTCAGTTGTGTTAGAGTGTTGATGTCTGATTTATTTAGGATAACTGTGTTCTGAAGATGCCGTATTTCTTTGGCTTTTGGTGTTTGTGTTTTTACTCTGGCCTTTAGCAATCTGCTGTCTCCTACATTGGATGGTAATTTCTGGTGTCTTTCACTGGTCTTTGAGAGCATTTTTTATGTTAGTGACTATAGTCTGAGAGAACCCAGGAACGCTACATGCATTAGCCAATTGAGTTGAGGTCATATCCACTTGTGTTCCACACCATGGGTTCTCCTTTCAGCTGGGAGAACCATAGACTGTTACTTTGTGGCCTACTGTCCAGTCTGAGACACTGAGCACAGTGTGCTGCATGCAGGAAAGTGGATAGGCTCTGGATACCCATATCATGAGCAAGACAGGGACTCTGGAAGTTTTCTGTGGGTTATCCAAGTAATCAGACTCAGAGCCCACCTGTCTTCCACATTGTGTGGTCTTCTCTCACCTAGGAAATGTCAGAACTGATGTTTTGGGGCCCTTAGTTCAGTCTTTCAGTTGCTGTGCAGTCACTGCTATCCTGCTGATCAGACACAGTGAGTGATAAGTACCACCATCTTGAATCTCCCTTTTTAATTTTTTTAACCTTATCCTTTTATTTAAATGAATTTATCTCAAGAAAGACAATTATATTACATAGACGCAATTGAAATCATGCTAATTTGTGAATCTTCAGCCTTTTTTTGACAAATATTTATTGAGCTCTTAAGCTGTACAACCTTCATCTAGGCTCTCATGAAAATGTAAAATCAACCTGAACACCTTACAAAACTTTATGTATTCTAAATCACTTTGAAAAGCAAATAAAATATATTTGGGTTTTTATAATTAATAGTTAGTACTAACAATGTTCTAGGCTTACCTAAACACACTTAGCACATTTTATTCTGAAATTATCAACATTAAAATATAAAAACATTAAAATATGTCAGGCATTATAAAAGATGCTAGTTGTCTTGAAAAGTTAGAAACTTATAAATAAGGACTTTTTACTTCCTCAAGAAATATATTTCCATTAATTAAAATCTATATGAAGCCACAATATTGGCATATTGTCTATCAGTGTTCTGCTCAATTTGTCAATAAGAGCGATCATCCCCAGTTCACTATGTAGTTCTGAAACTATTTCTTATTTTTCTTGTAAGAATGTTTCTTACTAGAGTTAGGCTGGTGTCCTTATATAAGACTGAACCAAATATAACGACAGCTGTCAGAATTTGAGTGTGTGGTATTCGTGTAGATATTGCCATCTACCTGTTTCAGGTGAAAAATCAAAGAACCAGGTAGCCAGATTTATTTCTGACTTAAAGAATTATTGTATATTTCCAAGAGGAATCTTCTGTTCTGCTCTACAAATAAAATATCCTTGAAGAAGTTCCAAACAGCTTCACATAAGCATCTGAGTTTCAGGAGCTTCTCCCACTGAATTAAACATTAGACACTTTTGATGTGTGGATTTTTTCCCCTTCAGTCTTCGAAAGAGCCCATGCTTAAATATTTAAGCCATAACACACTGTCTAGAGTTAAAGAAAGAAAACTTTTAAATCAAATTTGAGAATAATGAATTCAAGCTCAGGTTTGCAGTCGGGCACCTTTGGAAGAAGTCACAGAGTCACATGCTAGTGACACTCTGGCAGAAGCAGAAATAACATTTTATTTCATACATGGGCTTTATGAAAGGCCATGAGCAATATGACAATCACATTCTCCTATAAGTCTTCATACCTGTGGCCATGGTTCAGGAAGCAATATGAATCTTAGTATAACATGCATGTATTTCCAGAAGATACAGAAGTATAATAGAACGTCCTTCTCTACATATTCTTAATAATCAAATGTTATGTCCATCATAGTTTAATCAAATTCAATCTCCAGCCTGATCTCCTTCCTAAATCACATATATCACCTATTCACTAGCCAGGCAGGTTGCAGAGTACTTCACATTCTTCAAATAAACTAAAAATCTTTCCTTTAGAAGTATATTTATTTTCACTTTCTATTCATAAGCCTACCTAGAAATATTAAAGCAAGCTATAACCTTTTACTCCATCTTACATTCTTTTATCATGTCTCATAATTGAGCTATCTCAGAAACATAGGTAGAAAGGTTTCTGTCCCTCCACAGGGTAGAATGTACTGAATAACCAATTCATTGTTACTGATAAATGATAAAGATAGGTACCGATTTTGTTAGTTTAAATGAATAAGTTACTAATGTGTTCATTTTTATATGGTCATGGGTAACCATGGGGTTTATTCCAATGTTAATCTTCACATCACACATTATACTCATACAATTATATATTCTTGCCGTAACACAGTGTAATATATAATATAACCCTATACTGTAAAACTCCAGTCCAAGTGGATCAAGAACCTTAACATAAAACTAGAAACACTAAATCTGTTAGAATAAAATGTGGGGAAGAGCTTTGAACTCAGTGACAAAGGAGACAACTTTCTGAACAGGCCATCCGCAGTTCAGGCTCTAAGATCAACAATTAAAAAATGAGACCTCATGAAACTGAAAAGATTCTGTAAGGCAAAGGACACTGTCAACAGAAGAAAAGGACACTGTTTACAGACTGGAAAATATTGTCACCAACCCTATATCTGACAATGGGCTAATATCCGAAATATATAAGGCACTTAAGAAATTAAACACAAACAAACCAAATAATCCAATATAAAAATGAGGTTTAAGGATAAATATAGAGTTCTCAACAGAGGAATCTTAAATGGCCTAGAAGCACTTAAAGAAATGCTCACTGTCACTAGTCATCAGAGAAATGCAAATCAAAATCATTCTGATATTTCATCTTTCAACTGTCAGAATGTCTAAGATCAAAATCTCAAGTGACAGAACATTCTAGCAAGGTTATTAAGAAAATAAAACACTCCTCCAGTGCTGATGGGAGTTCAAACTTCTACAACTACTTTGGAAGAATATCTGGAGATTTCTCAAGAAATTAGGAATAGTTCTACCTCAAGACCAGGCTATTCCACTGTTGGGCATATACCTTCAATACACCTCACCATACAACAAAGACACTATATTCATAGCAGCTTTATTTGTAATAGCCAGAAACTGGAAACAACACAGATGTCCCTCAACTGAAGAATGGATTTTAAAAAACTGGTACATTTACCTAATGGAATACTATTAAGGTATTAAAAATAAGAAAATCATGAAAATTTCTGGCAAATGGATGGAACTAGACAAGATCATCCTGAGTGAGGTAACCCAGATTCAGAAAGGAACACATGGTATATACTCACTTATAAGAGTATATTAGCCATATTGTATAGGATAGCCATACTACAATTTACAGACCCAAAGGAGCTAAATAACATGGAGGGCCCAAGGGAGGATGCATGAATCTCAGTGAGAAGGGGAAATAGAAAAGAGACAGGAAGTGCTCAAAGAATGGGAACAGGATAAAAGAGGGAGTGCTGAAGGAAATGAGGGTGTGAATCTGAGGTTAGAAAGGGGAAGTTTCAGGGGAGGACAGAGCGTTTTCAGAGAGAAGAGCAACCAAGGCTTGAGGGGCATCTCTGAGACAAGTTGGAGAATTATGTAATTTTAATCTCAAATACACTACATAAGCCCCTTTTCCTGCTTTGGGGTGCTGCATGAATTCTATTTTATTATGTTCTTCTGTCCTACAATTTCTGTTATTTTCTTATTTTTTTATATTTCTTATTTTTTCCTGAGGATTTCTACTTATTTGCTGAGACATTTTGTTTTCATTTGTTCTAAGTGTGTTATTAATATCTCATTGAATCATTTTATACAATTATTTAAAATACTCATCAGATTAATTCTCACTGGTTGGCATGGGGTAATTTTTAATCATTTAGACCTACAGTAAATATTAAAGGTATCAATATAATGAGTGTTATTTAATTAAAATTTGATTTTACTCAAGCAACATAAAGGTACTCAGTACCATAGAAATTAAAATATTTCATCAAGTTTTATTGGCACAGTAGGAGAGAAAACCACAGTAAAATGGGTACCACCTCTATGTGAATGAAGGGAACCATTGTGCTTCTTTGATGGCCCCTGTAATATAAAATAAGAATGTGACTCTATAACTACTAAATGCATGTAAAGTTTCTACTAACACCACACCAAATAGAAGAGGAAGTCCTCCATGTTAACACATTGTTGGGAAACAAATTATAGCTTCTTATATATCCTTTACTTATAACGTAAAGGAATAAGCTATTACCTACTCCATTCACTAGCATTATCCACTCACAGGAACTAAGATAATGCATTATAGCCCAGTCATGCTGGATGTACAAATTCTTTACATGGAGTTTGCTAGCTAAGTACAAATTACAAGATTGTTTTTCTTACATGATTTGGTTGAACTGTAAATGATATTACCTAAAAGTAATATCTTGCTTGATATCATTTTACTGATTTTTTAGATTAGCCAACTATGAATTTTTGTGACATTTTCCTTTTTCTCAATTAAATTTATTTTAATGGATATGTAATATTTTAAGATCTTATGTTGCTTGTATTAAGTTATATCTTCATAGCAAGAAGACAAGGAAAAGTGACTCATTTTTCCCCAAGGCATCTCTGCAGATCTTTGAATATGCCTTATTCTATCTGTTTATAAAAGTTCAAAGCAATGCCTATGAAATCTGGTTTAGTGAAGCTGTACATGATGCTTAAATTGACCTGTTTTGTTTAATAACATGGAGGAACTCATGGCATTATCTTGTAAGAATCAAAAATTACAGTTACATAATCAGCATTCCACAAGGATGGAAAGCAAGCTGAAATCTAAGTGGTTGGGTTTCCTATACTTAGAGATACTTAGAGAGATCTATCTTTGGGCTGCTTTCAAGGACCTGCCTTTAAGATTTACATAATAAGGTTGCAGATATAGTGATTCTTAATGCATTTTAGATACAGTGTACACTAGCTGAGGAAGTTAGCTCTTCTGAGTGTTGCTCTCAGAACCTGATTTTCAGGTTCAAATATGACTCTCCTATAATCAAAGAGTAGATTAAAGTGTGAGAGATCAGTTCAGAAAAAGATGTCTACTATTCTGTCTGACCCAGAAACTGAGTCAACTGGATGGCTCTAAGGGGTGTGTTTACCTGTCTTTAGTGCCAGTAACACTCATCTAGCCATGTGGGTCTCTGGTCAGAAAACAAGAGTAAAGAAATAAGAGAAGCAGAAGCCAAAAGAGAAAGGTTAGCATACAGCCAGCAGCCAGCATCTCACTAATTCAGTTTCAGATTCCTTGGTATTTGTTTTCTATAAATATTTCATGTCATTGTAATGAAAGGTTCCAAAAGTTATTTTTAGTTAATAAGATATTGTATCGAAATGGTAGTAACTCAATGTACAAATGTAATGGACCATGCGACTACTGAGAAAACACTGAATTGACCTCATTACATGCCTGTATTTAGAACTTTTGATAATTTATTTCATGTATTTTTATGCCTTCATCTCACAAACAATAACCTCTTTCTTATTTTGTTTAGCTTGTTTTTCTGTTTTGACATTGAAGGTGAAAATGACTTATGAACTATGATTATACTACTGAGAACTCTGAACCTGCCTGAAACTTACACTTACAGAAGAGCCCTGCACTTTCCCATATTTCCTCTTTAGGAAACTTTTCTCTTTTTTTCTTTTTTCAGTTTGAAGGTCTCCCTCCCTTTAGAATTTGTTCCAGAACAAAGCTGTAAAGGTACATTCCTTTTTCTTAAGCCTTTGCTTTTCTTAAAATGGTTTTTTTCTCTCCTTTGCCATGTAGAGTATTCTTGGCTGAAAGTTTCCCTTTCTTCCTACAGTTTTGTGAGACTTTCAGACAACTCTCCTGTGTTATGTGACATTTCCGTTAATTGTTCCTTTTTCCTTGCTATCTGGATTTTTCATGTTGGATAATTCAGCAATAAGACATTGTAGAGTAGTCTGGGTTGGGCTTTTCCTACAACAATATTTATACATTTAGGACATTGTCTGTTAATGCTTTGAATATTTTTCCACCTTTTGGGAATCCTCAATCATTCCAATAACCTGAATATCTGTTCCATAATATTGTTATAAAGTCTGTGTAGATTTTATTCACACTTCATCATTTTCTCTGTTTTCTGTCAGATAACTATTTTTGGTAGACTATTTTTGAGCTAAACTGTTTTATTTTCTGTTTAATTTAGCCTAATGTGTAAATCCTACCATGATCTGTATTTCACTTTATGTTTCAACATAACCATTTCTATTTGGTTTTTATTTTTCTTCTATCTCTTTGCTGTTTTTATATTAGAACATTAAATTATTTTTCTGTTTTCTTTAAAATAAGTGATTGTCCTTGTAATTGCTGTCTCAGAATGTGTGCATGCTTGTTTAATATCTGATGAGTTTTTAAATTTTTCTTTTGACCACTAGGTGAGTTTAGATTTCTTGAAATATTTTGATACTTTCTACTGATAGAACATAGACACTAAAGTCATCAATAGTTGTTCCTGACACCGTGATTTAATTCCCATCAGCCTGCCTTTCCTGGAATCCTGTGCAGGATGTTTTCTGTCTCTTAATCTGGAGCCATTTCTTTATTTCAGGCAGAGATGATACTTCTTACGTAAGTTTACAATAAGGGACTGTTATGTTTTTCCACTTTTTCTCCTCTAGATGGTTATCTATTCCCAGGTTTACCCCAAGTCATCAGCATGTTTATTATTTACATTGAATCAGAGAAATATTTATAAATAGCAATGAATTCTCTCCCCTCTCCCTTGTGCTGGGGTGTTCCCAAATACTAAATTCTCAGCGGCATGGATCTAGTTAAACATAAGCCTCGGGATTCTTCCCGGCTGGGAAAGGATCACCATGGAGGGAACAGCTCCAGGTTCCTATGCCATTCCTCTCACCACCAATGTTACTAAACTGAGTCATATTCTAGGCCTCCCTAGTTCAATGTTGGTTTAATTACAAAAAAAGCAAACTACCATGAAAAAAAAATCTATGGTTGAGGTGGATCATTAACTAAGACCACTAAAGCCAACAGGTGATACTGACCACAATATAAATGTGCTGGACAGGGATCACATGATATCATTTGGCATTAAAATTCATCAAGGCTCAAATGCCAGGCACAGTCTTCCTCATGAAGACTAACAATTTCCCAAGAGTTAGATTTTATGTGCTCTGTATTAAGTTTTAAGTTAAAGTGCCCAGTCTTTCGCTTTGCTCTATAGAATGGTGCTGGGCAAATTAATCCACAAGCATCAATAACAATGCTATACTTTTTCAGGACTGAGTATCACACTTGACAGGACCAAAACACTGAAAGATGTGTAACCTAATTCAGCCTACATGGGTTTACATAGGTCAATAAAAATAACAAAATAATGTGAATATAACTGAAAATTCATCTTAAAATATTTTTGGAGAATATTGATTAAAGGAAAACCCACCAAATGTACCTGGGTCATGGAAAATAATAGGTAAAGTATAAGCTATTCTAATATTAAATTAAAAAAGAATATCAGTACAGTGTAAAAAAAGTCCTACTAAAAAGTTGATACTAGAGGTGAATGAGACACAATCCCAAAAAGACACATAATACCACATTCTTGTTGAAGAAAATGGATATCTTCAATACTTTTTACTGTGTCTCTGCAAGAAATTAGATTTTATAAGGACACACTTCCTACAAAAAGACAACAGGCAATCTTACAAAACTGTTCCATGGTTATGGAAACCAGCTGCTAAATCAAATGACCAGAGTCCCATTCATAGAGTCCATATTGTGGAAGGGAAACCTGCTTCTTACAGTTTTCTTCTGTCTCCCAATGTATCCCATGTCACAGGTATACACACACACACACACACACACACACACACACATGCACACATGTATGCATGCACACACAGCACACATGCACACACACATTCTCTAATGTGCACACACACATACACTCACTCAGGAACCACAGGATTACAATCAACTACTGCTAGCATCATACTTAGTTGTGAAAAATATTTTCCTCTCTAGAACTGCAGAAAAAGCAACTGCTTTCTCATTTCTCTTTCACTATTAAGTTAGCTCTCCTAGCAAGTGCAATATAAGTCAAAGACATATGTATTGCGGACAACAAAATTTTTTTTCTTCCTCCCTTTCAAAGTCTGAGCTCTTTCTATTCTCCTCAAGGATTATTTTGCTTGCAAATTTAATTTTAAATAAATAAATAATACATGTATGTGCATTGTTTTCTTTTGTGAATTCTCTTCTGTGCGTATTTTAATATATTTGAGGACATAGTGTGCAGATGAAGTAAGAAGATACATAGTGTACTTCTCTTTGTTATTTATTTGTTCTTTAATCCAATGTTTTCAATGTAAGAAAAAAGGAAGTTCTGTGCATTTATGCAATGCATAGTAGTTATGTCATCCATTTGGTACATTCTGCTCCTCGTAGTAGCTTCCTCACTCTATCCCCTTCATCATATTTATTTCTTTATTTATCTATTTATTTTTTTATTTAACTCTTGGGTCCAATTAGTGCTTCCCATATAAACATAAGGATGTGGCTATCCTCTCAGGCATGAACAACTTGCCTGAAGCCACACTGAATACAAATACATTTATCAAATGATATAATTTCCTCCAACCACCATGAAATGTGTAAAGACTATCTTTTGTGATAGAGTTACTGTGATGAGATACCATGACCCAATGAAGCTGAGGAAAAAGAGTTTGATTGGCTCATACTTCCATATCACTGTTCATTATCAAAGTCACTCAGGACAAGGACTCAAGCAGGACAGGAACAGGGAGGCAGAAGCTTATACCGAGGCCATGGAGGGGTGCTGTTTACTGGCTTGCTCTCATGGTTCCCTCAGCCTGCTTTCTTAGAGAACCCAGGACCACCAGGCCAGGAATGGCACCATGCTCAATAAGCTGGACCATTTGCATCAGCCACTACTTAAGAAAATGCCCTAGAGCTAATCATATGGAGATTTTTAAAAATTGAGGTCTCCTCTCAGATGACTTTAGCTTATGTCATGATGACATAAAACTATTCAGCACATCTTCCAAGAATAATACAATTCAGGCCTAGTAAAGAATCAGCTAGTAGTGCCACCAAGAAGGGGAATCAGTAGAAGAGAGGTATATTAATAATGAAGGCAATGGCTGTGGACCATTTCTACTCTATTTGTCTTCACAGATATTTATGGGATTTTCAATATTTGTCTTCACAGATATTTATGGGATTTTCAATTGGAAATTTACAATGTATTTTTAGTCAGTTATGAGTGAATTAAGGCAATACAGCAAATTTGATTATAATGAGTTGCTTTCATCTGGCCAAGGCATGTTTTTTTAAAAAGAACTGTTCAGCCAGTAGCAACAAACTGTATTCACAGCAGATGGTGTTTTTAAGTCATATGCATCTTAAATCATCTCATCAATGCAGAGGGTATCTCCTAGCAATCAGCTGTACTTCATCATCATAGAAAAGATTATATATATATATATATATATATATATATTCCTTACAGTTCTAAGCATATATAAATGGTTCTTGAGCTACCCAACCCTCCAACTTACTATACATGTCACAGATAAGACACCTTGGAGTGAAAACTCTTGGTCTCTACTATTAAATACAGCAGCCATGATGATACAGAGTACTTGAGAGATTATTGAGGTCTGTAAATGCTCTGTATGCAACAAAATTTGAAGTGTTGCTGCCAGCAGAGCATAAAGTATATTATTAATCATTTTAGTTGAAGAAACTAATATTTACAGGCTGAAAAGACAATACTTAGAAAAATCTGCACAAAATATATTATGATAAATGTGTTTCATGGAATCTGTTTCAATGAGGTTAGAAAAGCGTGCATTACACTTCTGTTCCACTATACTGCTCTGTGTGGAGGCAATAAATAAGTAAGTATTGAATGAGTTCTGAAATGGATAATGGCTGAGAAATGACACACACACACACACACACACACACACACACACACACACACACACACACACCTGTGATTGTCTTAACAATGATAGACAAGTAGAACTTTTAAATAATATTGTTCATGTTGACATGTCAAATAAAAACATTTAGAAATGTAGTAGATAAAAGATGCCTTTACTTGTCCACATGCTTGCTTCAATGATAACACCTTGGAATTAATTTTCATTCTCTCATGTGTTTATTTAGGATCAATTTTGAGATGTGGAAGCAATATATGAATCTGTTTAAAATACCAAATATACAGAGTATGGAAGCTTTCCATAAATAAAATTTACAACTGCAGAATGTCACCAGTATGTATAAGAAGTTCTTCCTTTCTAGAATCTTGATATGATCTCACTGTTTTAGTAGTCGTTATAAAGGTGCTAACTATATGAGTTGTTTTCTTTTCTCACAGTTTACATGGTACGACCTTAACTCCAGAGCCTCAGGGTGCAATCGCGTTTGTAAATGGGGTTACTGCAGATGTGAACAGTTGTGTTAAGATTAGTTCACACAGTTCAGATCATTCTTATGAAGACATCTTAATATGTCAGTAAACACTATTGTTAGTTTCAGTAAGTGGGTGACAGTCTCGTACTTTTGGTAAACCCTTGCCATATATTAGAGGATAAAAAGTCAATCTGTCTATGTTTTCCTTACATTCAAATATTGATCTGCCTCACTGTTATTTATATACAATATGTGATACCACAATTAATTATTTCTCTATTTATTTTTTGCTCCAATTCCAGGGTGGTAGAAACAATTCTATTTTATTTAACAATAAGTGTACCCATGGTGCACAACATACCTTGTGACACACACAATGATATAAAAAGTATTTTTAAATATATCAGTAATGTAGTAATATATTAAAATAAGGTTTTTAATCTACCATCAAGTGTACTGACAAACTTTAAGGCAAAGGGCTATGTGACTAGAGTTCAGGATTTATATAACTACATGTAAAGTCTAGTATATATTGAAAGACTATTTGAAATTATAAATACTTGGATTTTATTAACAACATACTTGCATTTTTGAGTAAATATTGTGTTTTCAATAAGAAAATTTTTCTATATGCTCCTTTATTTAAAATACTCATTCATGATTTCACAGCACTGTTTGGGTGGGGGGAATTTTTCTGGATAAATTTTTGCTATTTTGCATAGGCTTGAGGCTTTATGAACTGGACCCACTTCTGTTCTGTCCTTGCTTCCTGGCTGCCAGGTCAGTTTCCGGCTATGATAATCCGCATCCTCTCTGGAACTGAAGGATAAAGTTGACCCTTCCTTTGCTAAGCTGTATTAGTCAGATTGTGTTATCAGAAAATAGAAAAATAATTAACATCATGAGTGAAGAAGCAGAACATGAATTCATTACTACCATATATCTAGTAATCTGCTATAGTAAAATACAAATTTTATTAAATAAAAAACACAAAATTAAGATATGTTGAAACTGGGTGGTTTCAATTGATAACCTGCATGATTTTCTATTACTACAACTTAAGTAAGGAAGGATGCCTCAAATAGTGACCCCAGAGGATATGTAATAAATTTTTCAACAATGTTGTTAATATATTGCAATTTGAGCACAGTGCAATGCATACCACAGTATTCAATATCATGAGCTAATAGCAAAACGTTCCTTGGAAGCAATGAAATGACCAGATGAAATCACCTGGGGTGTCACAAAGAATACCATATGTTGCAATTTTAGTTCGTTCATGAAAATACCATGATTTTGAAGCCAGAATGAGATTGCCAGACAGTCAGATATTTTGCTTTGCCAATTCACAGGATCTAAATTGAGGGTAGAATGTGGATGAAAAAGAATACTTGTCTACCCAAATAATTACTTCAGAGGACTGCAAATGCATCTTTAGGTAAATAGGAATACCCTCAAAGCATGGAAACAATGCTTTCAATATTGACAACATGCTGTCATTTCCCTTTTATTTTAGTCACGTATTAGAAACTCTTTTTCTTGGACATAGAGCAACATTCTCAACCTGTGGGTTGTGGTCTATATCAGACACCCTTCATATCATATATTTATACTGTGATTCATAACAGTAGCAAAATTACAGTTATGAAGTAGGAACAAAGATCAGCTTGTGGCTGGGTGTCATCACAACATGAGGAACTCTAATAAAGGGTCTTGGTGTTAGGAAGACTGAAAACTACAGGCATGGAATCTTCTCTTTTCTGAGGGATACTTTAACTATAATCATACTTTTGGTAAAGGAAATGATGCCTTGTTTTTCTAATGCCCATTTTCTTATATTTTATATTTCTATGAAAAGAATATGACTGGAGAGATTAGTGATAATAACAACAATATTATCAGACCAAAAACAAACAAAACAACAAAAAAAAGAATCTGTGTTTTCAGTGACTAATTGATAAGCTGATTAGCCAAGAGATTTGGTAATGTAATATCTTTATCCTACTTTGGGCTAGTTGTAGCTAAATTTATAATCTGTTCATCCTCAATTGTGTAATTATTGAGCTTCCTGTAATTTTCTGTTAAATTATTTTAAAATAACACCAGGGATTTTTCTATTATTTCTGCAAATTTACTTCTTTAAAAATCACTGTAGAAGGATGTAAGAATAACATAACTTGAATATAGCTTAGTGTATGTCAATTTTGTTACAATAAAAAGAAATCATAATTGTGAATTTATGCATAGTAAGTCAGCATCTATATGATACACCTACTAGAAAAGAAACAGATGTAAGTAGCCTTTCTAAATGACAACAGTATTCTAATTCGGCCTCATATAAATGACAAATCCTTCCTTAGGAATCAGATTTTTTAAATTTATACATAGTGAAATAAATACTGTTGCAATTATTGATATTCTATGTAAATATTATCTTGTCACGACTTACTATTTCACGTTTGACTTTGCTTGCAACTTGAAATAAATAAGTGTGACACTGAATGGTGGCCTATTTTAGGCTACATGTGATAATTATGAAAGTTCAAAAAGATGATGAGGCGTATCTTACAGCATTGGCATTAAGAATCCCAAAAGAAAAACTGTTAATTCCTCTGAATACTATGGAAGTGCTATGGTAAAGCACATGTTGTCACAAAAATGTTTTTATGAAAATGCAAAACTTTGATAATTGTTTTAATTCCAATAATCAAAATTAGGTATAGTTTATAAAATTAGCAAAATAAGATGGCAAGAAATGATCCAAATAGAGAACACAGACTCTCCAATGTCAATGGTCATTAATAATCACAAAAGTACTGCAGAGAAAAGCAAAGAAAAGGAAGACAAGAAAATATTTTATAGAACTTACTTTTAAATGTGAAAAGTTAAGATAGATTTTTGTCTAATATTATTTAGTGTTTTTTAATAAAGCAAAGGCAAATTCAGAGAAAGGAAAAATAAATAAAAGATATAGTTGAAATGGCATGTGGTCACATATAATGTTGTATGGTACAATCACCTATATATATTATATATATTATTTTATTTTATTTTCTATGTGGGAGGGTCTCTGCAGGCTTTACAGTAGACAGGGAAAATAATCATGGTGAGGTAAGAATAAAACTCATATCTGCCTGATTTTGGTTCCAGCTCTGAGCCAGGACTTCTCAGTCTGACCCAGATAATGTTACTTCAGCCATATTTAAGCACAGCAATGCTGGGAAAAAGCATGCAAATAACAATTAACTCATACCTGAGCCTACAACAAAGCTTGAAGCATATACATATGGCTTCATCTGTAAGAAGAATTCATTGTTGACTTACAAATGATACTCAAGGTAAGGGTGTAGGGAGAATGACTGAGGTCAGCCTAATGTCCCTGAGTGGCATGATTGTCCTGCCCCTAAAATAACACAGAAGTCATTTAGAGGGCTGTAAAGTACAAGTGATGTAACTCACAAGGATGAGTTTGATGCTAGAGGTTTTATGGAAAAGGATTCAGGATAAACAAAATCACGTTCTGAATGATATCAGCAGTACATGGCTAGACAGGTAGCAAAGGATTACCAAGTTGTAAATTACATTTCCCCCAGCATTCTGGGAGAACGGCTAAGTATTTCCTACCTTTAGAGAAATCAGCTGTGTGTTTAACCTTTCCTGACTTCTCCAGTGCTTATCTGTGGGCGCCAAGACCTTTTTGCCTTCTGCATATCTGTTTATTTTCCTTGACCATTTTGAGGTATCAAGTATATATCTAAAGATTTATCCAGTCTTCAGTAGTGTTTCTTTCTCAGCTTTAGGTAGAAACGACTGAAAAATTACTCATAGAGTGAACAGCTTATTCATAAAATATAAGCATAGTCAAATATGTTTTCCTGCAACATTTAAGCCAAGTAAAATACTGTTTCAGGTTTCTGTGTGTCTTCTTTTTTTTTTTTCTTTTTCCTTTTTTTTTAAATTATTAATTTATTCTTGTTACATCTCAATGGTTATCCCATCCCTTGTATCCTCCCATTCTTCCCTCCCTCCCATTTTCCCCTTATTCCCCTCCCCTATGACTGTTGCTGAGGGGGATTTCCTCCCCCTGTATATGTTCATAGGGTATCAAGTCTCTTCTTGGTAACCTGCTGTCCTTCCTCTGAGTGCCACCAGGTCTCCCCCTCCAGGGGACATGGTCAAATGTGAGGCACCAGAGTACGTGAGAAAGTCATATCCCAGTCTCCACTCAACTGTGGAGAATGTTCTGACCATTGGCTAGATCTGGGTAGGGGTTTAAAATTTACTGCCTGTATTGTCCTTGGCTGGTGCCTTAGTTTGAGCGGGACCCCTGGGCCCAAATCTGCCTATCATAATGTTCTACTTGTAGGTTTCTAGGACCCTCTGGATCCTTCTACTTTGCCATTCTCCCATGCTTCTCTCATCTAGAGTCCCATTAGGATGTCCTCCCCTCTGTCTCAGTTTCCTTGTAAGTGAAGGCTTTCATGGACTTAAGGCATATGTCAAGATAACTTTGCTGAACATCAATCACCAATGGAGTTGAGAACTGATTATGCCTACTGCTGTATCTGTAACCACCTTATTTTCTGATTTTTAGGTTGCTTGCAATGTTGAAGGAGTTATTATTTACCAAAATTATTTGCCAAATCTCTACATATAGTATCAGTGAGTATTTTTTCTTGAGAACTCTATAGTATTAATTTTAGTAGTTTTTATTAAGCATTTTTTATTTTTTACATATACAGTTATACTATTACACGTATATACAATAAGCTACCTTATGGCAAGAATTAATTTTTTAAAAAATTGTATGAAAAGTCGATTTCATTATTTAAAACTAATACTATTGCCATTTTTAAGTGAAACTTGATTCTGAATTTTTTTGTGGTTACTTAAGTATGAGGAATATTACTGCTATTTGGATTTTGTTTTGTTTTGTCTATGGCCATAGCGATTTGAAAGTGGGTGCGAGCATATTTTACTTTTAGATACCTTTCACTTAAAAAAACCTAACCATATCTTTATCTAGCATATATTAATTCAGGATGAAACTGTCATATTAATTAAAATTATAGTGTCAAGAAGAGAATCTTGGGTACAAAATTCCAAAATATATGTGAATTTTTTCCTTTTACACAAGATGAGAAACATCTGGAATTTAATCTGGATCCTCTGCTCTCCACAGTTACAGTTTCAGTCTGTGTCAGGAGCAGTTATCTCCCTTCTGGGGACTAGTTCTGTGTGCCTCTCACAAGCTCGGAGACTACAGGAAGAAGCGCAGCACCGAGGTCGGCACCAGCAGAGCACCTGTGCCTGTATTTTCAAGAGTGCCTATATGTATAGAAAGGTGCTGCTGTCAGCTTTAAGTCAACAGTTCTCAGCCTCCATAACACTGAACTATAGAAAGGCTCTGGAATTGGATTCCTTCTCTGACTTCAGGCTCGGGATTACTACATTCTGAGATGATTATCAGCTGCCAACACTTCCTGCCAGCAACCAGGTTGGCATGGCCTTTTCCTCTGCCCTTCCCTAAAACAAGACCAGCCTATGACAAGCCGCACCTCTGCCTATAAGAGGCGCATCCTCATCACTATCCCATTTTCCTGGTAAGGGAAGACTTTCATGGGACCTGCCTCTTGGCCTAGTGTCCAGATAAAAGTGAGTATATACTATTTGAGTCTCTCTGCTTCTGGGTTAGCTCACTCATTATGATCATTTCTAGTTCAATCCATTTGTCCACAAATTTTGGAAATTCCTTGTTTTTTTATAGCTGAGTAGTATTCCATAGTGTTAATGTACCATAAATATGAAATGCAGAAAACCAAAACATTTCAGTAAAACTGTGGATTTAAAAAAAAAAAAAAAAAAAGGCCCATTGCCTCACAGGGCTCACTCTTATCATGGAGATTAAATTCATGTTCTGTATCTCATGGCTATCCACTACTCTAATTCTCCTTAAAGTAATTATATTCCAAATAATAGGTCCTTCCTCAAGATGGAGCCCAGAATTTGCCCTCAGAGTCATGCAGTGACAAAAAGGAATTCTGGCTCGTTGCTGACAGATCCCCTGTAGGAATCCTTGTCTCACTAAAATCTGCTACTGGCTCCAAGGTTCTGTGAGGGCTGGGGTTCTATCCTGTGCTTAGATCTAATCCATCTGTTTTTAGCAGGGTTGCCTAGCTTACTTCTTAGAGAAATTATCTGTTTCCCTCCACCTGCTGAGGAGACATGTGGCCATAGCTGGAGCCTTGTTTAGCTTGGCTTTATTTCCATCTGTTTCTCATCTTTTTCATCACACTTTTCAGGAATCTGTTAACTAACTTCAGGAATTTCTGAAGCACTTTGTCCTGTCAATATTCTGAAGACAGTCTACATTTCTTATTCTGATTTTTCTCCTTTATCACAATCATGTAGAGTTTATCAATTTTTAAATAAGTATACAAAATAATGGGCTTCATATTATATTATTATACATATATATCATTGTATTTTGCATGCTCACATTTGGTTCTAATGCAGAATTCTCTTTCCCTTCTTCACACCACACATTCCTCATTCTGGTTTTTTTTGCCATATATTATATGCATTTTTTTCTGTTTATAAGTAAAACATGTAATATTGTGTTTGTTCCCTTTCATTGTGCTCTCATATTTCCCCATTCTGTAGAATCCTGCTCATTTTTCATAGCTTTTTAACTTTCATATCTTATCTATTTGAGTGTAAATATATGTATATATGCACATGCATACATATTTATAACTAGCTCCTACATATGAGAGAAAAACATACAATGTTTGTCTTTCTGAGTCAAGTTTATTTTAACAGAATTATCTATAAATTTCCACTTCCTTTTATTATATTTTGGGTGGCATCATTTTATTTTTTTCTTTGTAGTTGAATATTATACATGAATAATGTATTTTCATTATCCATTCACCAGCAGATGAATATCTTTGCTTGTTGTGATAGTTCTTGTGAGCATTAAAGAGATAAATAAGCATGAAAATGGAAATACCTTTCTAGTATTCTGTCTTAGGCTCCTTTGGTTATATATCACATAGTGGTGGTTGGAACATATATTGTTTTAGAGAAACTTCAGTATGATTTCCATAAAGGCTGCCCCAGTTCACACACCATCAATGGTAAATAAAGATCCCATTTCCTTGCAACCTCAACATAATCTGTTGTCATTTGTCTTCTTGATGATAGCCACTTATTTTGGGATGAATTGAAATCTTCATGTAATTTTAATTTGCTTTTGCCTGCTGGCTAAGAATGTTAAAAAAATATTTCTACTCTGAAAAGTGCCTAGATGCATCATTTGCTCATTTATTGATTAGACAATATAGTTGTTTTGTGTGTATAAATTTTAGAAAATTATATGTTCAATAGTGATTAATATATTATATAAATTATATAAAATTGTATAGAGATGGATTCTCTGTTATATTTGCCCTATTCTATATGTTGTTTCTTAACTGATTGTTTGCTTTGCTGTGGAAAAGCTTTAAATTTTCATCCAACTCCATTTACAAAACTTATTGATTATTCACTGAATTAATAGAGTTTTCCATGAAGTCTTTGTCTGTACTTATATCTCAAATTTTTTGTAGCCAGCTCAGAGTTTCAAGCCTTATATTGCTGTTTTTGATCTGTTTAGAATTGCCTTTGAGACAAGGTGCCAGACAGTGGTATAGTGACATACATTTGAATGTGGGCATCTAGGCTGTAGATCACTGTTTTTTTTTTAAGATGATGTCATTACCTAATGTATATTTTTGTCAAAATTTCGATGGATGAAGTCATGTGAATTTATCTCTAGGTCGTCTGTTTTTTCTTAGATCTATTTGTCTGCTTTTGTGCTGAATCATGCTATGTGTGTTACTGTGCCTGAGTATAGTCTGAGTCTGCCATATAATTTCAAATAAGGTATTATAGGAAGTCTTTTTCTTTATATTCAGGGTCCTTCTGGGTGTTAGCCACCTTTTGTGCTCCTGTACCAATTTTTGGCTTTTTTTTTTATTTTCTGGTTTTGTGAAGAATGTGAACAGATTTTGAAGGAAATAGCTTTGAATCCTTAGATTATTTCCGTCCTACAGGCATCTCTACAATATTCATTCTGTCCGTTCATGAGCAAGAGAGTTCTTTCCATCTTCGGAAAGTTCCTTCATCAGTGTTTTAAATCTTTTCTCCTTCTCCTAGGACTTCAAATTTTATACTGTAGGAGTCTTTCATTTTCTTAGTGCTGTTAATTCCCAGGTTTTAAAAGCTACTATGAGTGATATTTTTCTTATTCAACATACTATAGTGTGATTAATATAGTGACATGAAGTAAATTAGTAAGTAGTAAGTTTATCTATTCTCTGTGTGGTCTCTCTTCCAACCCAAAAAGCAAAAAGTATATGTTCTTGAAAAAATAATTTCAAAGCGACGTAGCATTTAAAGTTATTTTTATTATTTTAAAGATTCTTTGATAAGACAGGTTGACTCCTGACAACACCCAGACTATTTCAAAGATGATGATGAGCATGAAAGAACCTCCTTATGGAGATGGCTTTAAATGTGGCACACGAGCTCCTTGGCAAAATGTCCTCATTTCTGCCACACATAGAATTCTGCCTAAAAATGGGCACGCTTGGTAACCTGCTGTCCTTCCTCTGAGTGCCACCAGGTCTCCCCCTCCAGAAGGACAGCAGGTTACCAAGAAGAGACTTGATACGCTATGAGCATATACAGGGGGAGGTAATCCCCCTCCGGAACAGTCATAGGGGAGGGGAATAAGGGGAAAATGGGAGGGAGGGAAGAATGGGAGGATACAAGGGATGGGATAACCATTGAGATGTAACAAGAATAAATTAATAAAGGAGAAAAAATGGGCATGCTTGGATGCAGGCAGACTCGATGGCCAAACTCTGCTAAGATAGGGTCAGCAAACTGGCGATAGTTCCTGCCTCACAAATATGTCTGTCAGATATATTGGGCTCGAAGGCTGAAGATAATGCTCCAACGTTATAGAGAGTTTTGGGTGACTGTGCAGGGAGCAAACGATCTCTGTCATCTTCTCATTTTGGAGGCTGCTAACCTGCACTTCTGTTTTCCTCAGGTCATTAAGTTTTATTCTGTCTCACATCTCTTATGGGGCTGAAGACCAGATAGTTTAGTTTTATAATTAAGCTTAATTGTTTAGGAGTTTAGATATATTTAGGTCTAGAGACATGTTTTAAGTTGATAGAGATGAGATATGATACATATTGATTTACATTCAGAATTTTAGATTCACCAAGATAGGAAAGAAGTTTTCTTGAAGATTGCCAAATACAAATAGCCAAAACACTATGAATGTAACATTTATATAGTTAGAGATTGTTCATGGTTTTCTTGCTGTATGAAGTTTATTTTATTTATGTACAATAATATAAATATATATGTAAAAAGAAATATATTAAAAAGAAGAAGAAATAATAATGTAATATTGAATTGCAGTCAAAAGGACAAAATAAATATTTATAAGATTTTAAAAAGAATTAATCCATGTAAAACCACCTCAAATTAATCTCCTTACAACAATTATTTATGTTTCAGAGGAAGGCATTTTTCTGCTACAATTTTCTTCTACAGATATTAGCACTTGTATACTTATCCTACATTTAATTCTTTTAATTTTTTTTTCTAGTTTAAAAAGCATTTTAACAATCACACACATAAATAAAGGCTTCCTATTGAGTTAAGTACCTTAAAAAAGATGTGATAATAATACAACTGTAGTTTCCAGAGTACGGTAATTATAACTTCTTTCCTACTGTGTAAATTAAGAAAAATTTGTTTATGTTTTGTCAAAAACAGATGAACTTCCAAGACCTCAGATTTTTCTGCTATGGTCATTTTGTTTTGTACTGAATATATAGATGTTTTCTCCCTGTGACACACTTGTTTCATTCGTTATTCTAAAAAAAATTGCTGTCTTGCAACTGTTCTTGGCATGACATACATTATTTGAAACTTTGCTTTATATACAACTCTTGGATTCTTAGGTGTATGTTTGCGATATAAACAGCTTGCTCTTTATTATGAAACCAATCCTGAACTCAACATAACACTACTCACTACTACAGGGGCTACAGATCAACACCAGTCACATCGATGCATTTTTCTCCTTCACATGTGCTTTTAGTAAACCTACAATTTGCATATAATGTCCAGAGCCTAAGAGAGGGTGTCCACAGGCCATAGCTTTGCAGGTCCCTTGTGGTTTAGTTCTCACCCTATCACTTAACTCTGTGTTACTGCTAGGATTCCAACTGCTTACAGCTGTGCATCTTATGTCTCAGAGCAGTGGCTCAGCTTCCTCTCACATTTCAGTCATTCTTGTTTCTCTTTCTTGTATGCCCCATACACAGTTTAAACTAGTTTTTCATTGGTCAAGGATTTCCTAGAGACTATAGTAATTTGGGTTCTGGAAACTTTTAAAGAAAAACCCTAGGACAAAATTAAGACACACACACAAAAAACAACAACAAACAAACAACAAAAGTAACCACAAACAAACAAACAAACACATGCATAAGTACTAAAGTATTACATCATTATAACATTAGGTAATATTACTTTTTTTCTACTATAAATATCATATTTATTTTAAAGTAAAGGTATGTTTTTAGCTGTTGGTTCTTTTTCTTTCTCATTTTGGTCATTTAATTTAATTTATTTATTTATTTTAAATCAATTTTTAAATTTAAATTTTATTAATTTATTCAGATTACAACTAAGTTGTTATCTCATCACTTGTATCCTCCCATTCCTCCCTCCCTCCTGCTTTTGCCATATTCACCTCCCATGGGTCTAAGACCAAGCGGGACCTCCTGCCCCACTATATGGTCATAGGCTATCAAGTCTCATCTTGGTAGCCTGCTTATTCTTTCTTTGAGTGCCATCAGGCCTCCCCACCAAGGGGAGGTGGTCAAATATGGGGCACCAGAGTTCATGTCAGAGTCAGTCCCCGCTCTCCACATAACTGTGGAGAATGTCCCGTCCATTAGATAGATCAGAGTAGGGGTTCGATGTTTACTACTTGTATTGTACTTTGTTAGTGCAATAGTTTGAGCAGAACCCCCCTGGGTCCCAATTCACTTGTCACGGTGTTCTTGTAGATTTCTAGGACCCTCTGGGTCCTTCTATTTCCCCATCTGCTATATTTCTCTTACCTAGGGTCTCAGTAGGATGTCCTCACATCTATCCCAATCTCCTGGTCAGTGAAGACTTTCATGGGACATGCCTTTTGGGCTAGTGTGCAATTATAAATGAGTATATACCATGTGAGTCTTTCTGTTTCTGGGTTAACTCACTCATTATGATTATTTCTCATCCATTTGGGATTTTGGGATTTCCTTGTTTTTAATAGCTGAGTAGTATTCCATAGTGTAAATGTACCACATTTTCTTTATCCATTCCTCTACTGAGGGACATTTAGGCTGTTTCCAGGCTCTGGGTATTATGAAGAAGGCTGTTATGAACACAGTTGAGCATATTTCCTTGTTGTGGGTTGGAACATTTTCTGGGTGTATTCCAAGGAGTGAAATAGTTGGGTCTTAAGGAAGCCTTATTCCCGGTTTTCTGAGAAAGCACCAGATTTCCAAATTGGATGTACAAGTTTGCATTCCCACCAGCAACGAAGGAGTGTTCCTCTTTCTCCATAGGTAATATTTCTCTATGAAATGATAAAATATAATAGTATATCATTGTATGGGAGTTAGAGACAGCGAATTTCTCTTAGGATAGACCATTTCTTTGTTGTTTATTAGTGGTTTATTGAAATTGCTTGGGTATCTCTTTTTCTGAAAGAGGAAACTTGGATTTATTTTTCAGATAATTGAACTCATATGTTGAATTTCAAACTGTTAAATTCATTCTTATGACCATCCATCTATTTATCTTTCTACCAAGTATTCCTTCCTTCTACTTAAGAATCCTTCGTCCATATATTTTTAGAAAATTTGAAACCTTTTTTTGTGGAATATGAAGGGCTATTTCGTCTATTGTAATTCATGTTATTCTCTTTTGCCTCGTCGGCACTTTAAGTTCAAATGTGTGTCATCATTCCTACCTGCCTATTACTCAAAATATTTTAAATATTAAAACATAAAATGAACTCATCATTATATATCATTTTGTGATTTTCATGATTTTGAAAAGTTTTAATACCAATAAAATCTCATAAAGTACCAAATTAAAAACTTGGTATGAGGATGATTAATTGTCCCATAATCTCCTTAATTTATATTAAGCAAGTAGCTTGAGTTATATGACATATGTTAGCATATTATGCTTTGTCAAGTTATTGTGTGAACATATTCAAGCCTGACTGTATGGGTGAGTGAAGCGCAAATGCTGTTTCTCTATTTTTTTTATTTCTTATGAAGTTTTGGTGAACATGTATCCATTAATTGCAAATATAAGTGACAGCAGAGATGGGTTATGTATGCTGAATCAGTGTTAGAGTTCATTAGTTTGCAAAACTCTACTCCCTTCGCTTTTGTTCTTTGACGTATACTGTTTTTAAGATGTTCTCTTTGTTTGTACATTTGTTCTAAAACATCATGTCTTGTGCACTAATTTGGCTTTCTCCTTTTTCATCCTGAGATATTCATTGAATAATTGTAACATCTTTTGTAAACTTATTTTTAGTAATTTGGCATTATTAACCAACACATTTGTGACATTGGATCTCAGGCCTCATTTTAAAATGTGCTTCTTTTCATCTCAATGAAGTATTTCCTGTACAATCTACCACTGACCTGTCAACATCTTCTGCAAATCATATATTTTTTTGTGAGAAAAGTTACCAGATGACTTCAAATGCCTTTGAAATACAGGTTTAATCAATGCAGAGCACTTGAAACTCTGAATTCTATGTATTAATGCCTACAGATTGCTCCACTAAGACAAACCCTTGTTGAAATACCCACTGTTTCTTCCACTTTGACTTGATCTATAGTCAAGTACTAACTCTTCTATTTCTTAGATATTCTTGTGTCTTAGTAGCCATTCTATTGCTGTGAAGAGACACCATGATCACGGCAACTCTAATGAAGGAGAACATACAGTTGGGTGCTTGCTTCCAGGTTCAAAGAGTTAGTCTGTTATTATGATGAAAAGTAGAAAGGCATGGTGCTAGAGAAATAGCTAAGATCTCTTTTGTTTTGTGTTTTCTTTGTCCTTTTGATTTTGTTTTTATTTGTTTGGGGTTTTTTTGTTTTGTTTTGTTTTTGTTTGTTTTGGTGAAATAGGGTTTCTCTGTGTAGGCTTGGTTCTCCTGGACTCTCTTTTTAGAGCAGGCTGGCTTTGAACTCCCTCAGTCTACCTCTGCCTCCAGCATGGTGGGATTAAAGGCATGCACCATTCTGCCTGGAAAGCTTTACATCCTGATCGTCAGGCTATAGACAGAAAGACAGATACACTGGATGTTGGTGGTTTTTTGAAATCTCAAAGTCCTCCCCCAGCAACACACTTTCTCCAATAATGACAGTTACTCCAGAAGGCCGTACCTTCTAACCTCATGGTTCTCAATCTTCCTAAAGCTATGGTCATTTAACACAGTTCCTCACCTTGTGATGTTTGAAACTATACAATTATTTTTTGTTGCTACTTCCAAACTGTAAATTAACTACTGTTATGAATTGTAATGTAAATATCTGTGTTTTCTGATGTTCTTAGGCAACCCCTGTGAAAGGTTTGTTCTATCCCCAAAGGGTTTTCAACTCACTGGTTGAGAACTCCTATAAATCTAACATTTCCCAGACAGTTTATCAATCAGGTACTAAGCATGCCAAGATGTGCATCTATGGGATCCAGTGTCATTCACACCAGGACACCCTGCAGTCTCATTATTTTGATTTGTACTAGAAAGAAGTTTTTTTCTGAGTTTCTGAGATCATTTGATTTTTTTTCCTAATTGTAACCCATCTCTCCACTCCAGTGTAATTTTAACCACTTCCTCTTCCAAAAATGTTAGATTTTTATAATCCATGCTAATCTAGGACATTATTTGTAAATAGTGTATTGGATGCTATAGATAATACTTCTAGAATTATTTCTTTTATATGAATGCCTGTCATACTGCTATACATGATTATCTTCCTCAGTTATATTTCATGTGTCTTCTGTAGCTTCATTTATGCAGCTTTGTGGAGGAGATTATTTCCACTATCCTGGAAATCTCTTGAAGAGTTTTCTGCATTGCATTGGATATCCATGAATCTGGACAGGACCACAAAGCTAAATTATTTCTATAAGCATGTATTAGAAAATCCTATCAATACTTTTAAGCTGCTGCATGAAGCTTCAATCTCTCTTAAGCTCAGATCCAGTTAAACTGACTAAAAATAGATAGAGACAGACTGTTTATAGATACCTCTATCTACACCATTTCTTCAAAGACTGAATTTCCTTGCTAGATGATACATCAACTTGAACATGAGTTGATTCCAGAAGTTTGACAAGCACCTGATCTGTGAATTTCACTTTGTGTTTTGTTGAATAACTAGATTTAAACATATGTCACTCAAAATAATGTCTATCAATTTACATGTAGAAATTACTAAGAATGGAAGGATATGCACATAACTTACAAAAAGTTAAAGTAGAGAATAGTGGTGTATCAGTTTAACAATTCTTTGACTTTTTGCTTGATGGCACACCAGGAAAAATCTGACTGCATAACATGATGCTGTTAAATGAAGACTAGTAAATACAAAATGCCCAATAATCAATATTTGTTAAGTCAATAAATTAATATTAGACTTTAACTGAAGTATTGTGTTGATTATACAGATAAAACCCACTGCAACAACACTGAAGAAACAAGGCTTGCTATTATTGGCTCAGTAGCAAGTCTTTGCATATTACCATAAAACCTAAGCTACTGTTTGAGGCAAAGGTATATAAGAGTAATTAGGCATACATTTGCTAAACTGCTATTTGTTCTTATGTCCATGTATACTTTACATCTAGGCTATGTGGATTTGCTTTAAAAATAATTAAATCTGATATATACTATTTGACAATTCTTCCAGGTCAACATGGGACTAGTAATGTCCTTGAGTTATGTGCTTGAAATAATCTCTTCTGAGAAATAAGTTAAAACAATATCTGTTATTGAATAAATATAATATTATTTGTTTCTTTTAACATATTTTATGAGAGGAAGCTAATTTTACATCATTTCAATCTAATTTTGACTCATATTCAAGTTAATTTAAAATTTTATCTCTATTCTTTTATAGAACTTATATCTTGCCCTGGTTAATTTTTTTCCACTTAACAAAAACTCAAGTGATTTGGAAAGAAGGAATCTGAATGTAGAAAAATTCCACCAGAAGATTTGTCTGTAGACAAACTAGTGGCTCTCATCCTACTTAATGATTGATAAGCGGGATTCAACCCACTGTAGGTGGGACCATCCCAGGCTAATGATTCTAAGTTGTTTAAGGAAGCAATCAAGCAAGGCACAGAAGCAGGTCAGTAGCCTGAGTCTCCCAGGGCCTGTGCTTGAGTTCCTGCATCCAGTTCTTGCCCTGAGTTTCTGCACCACGTTCTCTTTCAGTTGACTACAGCCTGAGATTGAAAATAAAGCATGTAATCTCCAAGTTGTTGTTGGTCATGGATGGAATCTTGTCACAACGGAAAGGAAACTAAGCATGCTTCTTCATATTACATCTACGCTGACATGAAATATAAAGATAATTTATGTAAATATCAAAAACGTTCTTGATTTATTCGACACATGGATAACTTTAGGTAGGAAGATGAATCACTGCTGTCTTTCATAGGGTTCTTCTGCGATCATGTTAATTCAATTTTTCTACTATCTCTAAAAGTTTGTCTATGTGTGTTTTAAACTGTACATATTTGTGGATTAATTGTGACAATGCAGTATATGAATTCAACTTATAATGATCAAAGCAGGCTAATTAGTATCACAGCTCCTTAATCATTTGTTGTTTCCCAGTGTTTGAAGCTTTTCACTTCTTTCTTTTTAGAACATCAAATAGACATCTTAAACTACAAAAACTGAATCACCTGTGCTATACAACTCATATACTTAGTTCATTTGTCCTAATTGTACCTACTTTTCTTTCTTTCTTTCTTTTTTTCTTTTCTTTACTGTCTTTTAAATTTAATTTATCAGTTCTTTGTTCTTGCTGTTGTTGAGGCAAGGACTCAATCTGTAGAGGAGTCACATCTCTACCTGTATCTGCTTACTAAGCTGTTTTTAAAGTCTTGTGATACCAGGTCTGCCTTTTCCTGGTATTCTAAATCCTTTGTCCTATGCTTCAGGATATCTGATGTCTATTGTTTGTGTATCTGTGTTTATGGAATAAACAATTCTGTACAAGTTGCACATGCTTCAGTTCTGCCCATAATGGTAGATTGGGCTATATTTTCTTCTGTGGCAAATTAACACTTCTTTCTGTATATGTAGCAGCTTTCCTTCACCAGTTGATGAGATAAATGGGCATATAGTTACATATTGTATTTATTATACAGCTAAATGGGTACAGCTATTAGGGACACAGCTGCAGCAAGGGTAAGACTGGAGATATCTCTTTAGAATCATCTTCATAACCTGTGACTACACAGACAGATACTCTTTTTTAATATTTTATTAATTTATTCATATTACATCTCAATTGTTAGCCCATCCCTTGTATCCTCCCATTCCTCCCTCTCTCCTGCTTTCTCCCAACTCCCCTCTCCTATCCCCCCACCCTGAGGGGGACCTCTTCCCCCTGTATATGCTCATAGGGCATCAAGTCTCTTCTTGGTAGCCTGCAACCTTCCTCTGATTGCCAACAGACATCCCCATCAAGGGGGCATGGTCAAAAATGGGGCACCAGAGTTCATGTGAAAGTCAGTCTCCACTCTCTACTCAACTATGGATAATGTCTTGTCCAACAGCTAGATCTGGGTAGGAGTTCAAAGTTTACTGCCTGTATTGTCCTTGGATGATGTCATAGTTTGAGCAGGACCCTGGGCCCAAATCAGCCCATCATAATGTTCTTCTTGTAGGTTTCTAGGACCCTCTGGACCCTTCTATTTCCCCATCCTCCTATGCTTGTCTCACCTAAAGTCCCAATAGGATATCCTCCCCTCTGTCCCACTTTCCTGGCAAGTAAAGACTTTCATAGGACATGCCATTGTGCTACTGTCTAGATATAAGTGAGTATATACCATTTGACTCTTTCTGCTTTTGGGTGAACTCATCATTATGATCATTTCTAGTTCCACCCATTTGTCCACAAATTTCAGTAATTCCTTGTTTTTAATAGCTGAGCAGTATTCCATAGTGTAAATGTACCACAGTTTCTTTATCCATTCTTCTACTGAGGAACACTTAGGCTATTTCCTTGTTCTGGCTATTATGAGTAAGGCCATGGTTGAGCATATGTCCTTGTTGTGTGGTAGAACATTTTCTGGGTATATTCCAAGGAGTGGAATAGCTGGGTATTGAGGAAGCCCTATTCCCAGTTTTCTGAGAAAGTGCCAGATAGATTTCTAAAGTGATTGTACCACTTTGCATTCCCACCAGCAATGAAGGAGTGTTCCTCTTTCTCCACCTCCTCGCCAGCATGTGGTGTCACTTGAATTTTTGATTTTAGCTATTCTGATGGGTGTAAGATGGAATCTCAGTGTCATTTTGATTTGCATTTCCCTGATGACTAATGAGGCTGAGCATTTCTTTAAGTGTTTCTCAGCCATTCGATATTCCTCTGTTGAGAATTTTGTTTAGTTCTGAGCTCCATTTCTTAATTGGGTTATTTGGTTTGGTGGTGTTTAATTACTTGAGTTCTTTATATATTTTGGATATTAGACGTTTGTCAGATGTAGGGTTGGTGAATATCTTTCCAGTCAGTAGGCTGTCACTTTGTTCTCCTGACAGTGTCTCCTGCCTTACAGAAGCTTCTCAGCCTCATGAGGTCTCATTTGTTAATTGTTGACCTTAAGGGCTGGGCTGTTGGTGTTCTGTTCAGGAAGTTGTCTCCTGTACCAATGTGTTCCAGGCCTTTCCCCACTTTTTCCTCTAACCGATTTAATGTCTTTGGTTTTCTTTTGAGGTCTTTGATCCACTTGGACTTGAGTCTTGTGCATGGTGACAAATATGCATCTAATTGCATTTTTCTACATTTAGACATCCAGTTAGACCAGCACCATTTGTTGAAGATGCTATCGTTTTTCCATTGAATATATTTGGCTTCTTTGTCAAAAATCAAGTAACCATATGTGTGTGGATTCATCTCTGGGTCTTTGATTTGATTCCATTGATCCACCACCCTATTGCTGTGCCAGTACCATGCTGTTATAATTACCGTTGCTCTATAGTACAGCTTGAGATCGGGTATGGGCATTCCTCCAGAGGATCTTTTATTGTATAGGATGTTTTTATTATTCAGGGCTTTTTGTTTTTCCATATGAAGTTGAGGATTGATCTTTCAATGTCTTCAAAATATTTTGTAGGTATTTTGATTGGGATTGCATTGAATCTGTAAATTGCTTCTGGTAAGATGGCCATTTTTACTATGATCTGTTTTATGTAATTATTGAGCATATATATATATGGTATAGAATGAAAAAAGATCCTGAGTAGCAAAACCCAATTTGAAGGGAAAATAACAAAGTAGGAAGTACATAAAGCATACTATAAAATTTTGTGTTTTACACAAAAATTATTCAAAACATTCTTGTTTGTTGAGGGATACTTTAAAAGCCTTTAAAATAGAGAAAGTTTTTAGATGGATGTTGATAACTAACAGAATACAGAGACCCAGGTAAAACATTCCTTGCAAATTGACTTTTGTCATGATGGTCTAGTTCTCTTTAAATGAAGGAAATTGTCATTCTGGAAAGTCCCATGTGGTACAGAAATGAAAACTACCTCCAGCCACTTGACTGTGAGAAAGGAAGGCTCTAGGCTCACAGGTACTAACTTAAATGTGCTAAAAGCCAGCAGAGAGCTTTAGAGAACGTTTGCCTTAATTAACAGAGTTTCAAAGCAAGACTGCAGCATATAAGAAATGTAAAGTTGAAGAATTAGACAAATGTTGATGAGATTTCTAACCCTAATACTAAAAATCAGAGAAAAATGTGAAATATCATTATTACTATTTAACAGCCTGTTTGTTCTCTCATGAGAGACAGAAGGGGCATGCCTCCCGTTGGGGTGGAGACATTTGGAGAAACAAGAAGCAGTAAAGTGAAGAGATGGGTATCTCCACTGGGTCCTTCCCTTTGAGGATCAGGGAACTCTGTGAAAGAAGAGGCAGAGAGATTTGTGGGAGCCAATGGAGATGGAGGATTCTGAGGAAACTGCATTTGAGACAATGGGACTAAAGTACATGGAGACTGTGGCAGCATGCCCAGGGCCCACACAGGTCCATGCCAGAAGTATAAAACAGATAATGAATGTTCATTTATCTTTTAAAATTTTCTTCCTGGATATACAATTTGTAAGTTGGGAGTCATCCTTATCTTAATCCCTTTAGTTTAAAAATAGTTTTATAATTATGTTCTGTAGTTTTGTTGTTCTTCTATAATTAGATGACTGTTCTTCTTCTGGCTGTTTTGGAGAGTTTTCCACTTTTTCTATTTATTGTGAATAACTAGTTGTAGCTTTCTTTGTACTTACTCACTGGGAAGTTACTAATATCCCTATATTTATAGATTATTTTTCTTTTATGTTTTATTGAAGCCTAGTTTCTTTCCTCCTTACCATGTTCCTTCCCTTTGAAATGATACTTTTATTTTTACCTCTTTGTGTATCTATATGTTTCTACATGTCACTCAGCTCCCTGCAGTAATCTGTTCCCTTGTAAGTTTCTTAGTCTTGAGTTGCATATGTACATCATGAAGATGCAGCAAATTTTCTGTTAGGAGGACTATGAAAAGATTATGTTGTTGTTGTCCTATACCTAATTTGTCTTAGAATTTCTATAAATCTGCATATGACTCAATGGTAGAGAGCATCCTAAGGTGGGATTCTACGACTGGAAGACATGAACAAATGACTGCTCACCCCAGATAGGGAACCAATGCTAGAGCACAGTAAAGTCTAACTTGGTAAGCTTATGAGGTTTTTTTTAATCACTTACTTAAAGGAGTATGGGTGAGGGTTAGTTACAAGAGCTACAATGACTTAACTGTATCATCCAATCCCACTCCAATACCTAAGAAAACTAGAAACCTGAAATGTGTTACACAATCTGCAGACAGATCAGACAGGTTAGAGAGTGTCTCAGATATCTCAGTTGCTGTGACTGTCTCCCATGAGCTCAAGTTGTCTCTGTTCCTTCCAGGGAATCTGTTTAGTCTTTGAGTGTCCATCCGCACTTCTTGCGGTAAACATATGCCTGGGGATGAAGGGCCCTAGTGTATCTGCATAATGTCAAGAATTTCATGAACCCATCTTATTGTTTACTTCCTGAACTTACAAAGCTTTCCTGGAGAATGGAATCTATCACCTCTATTTAGAATATTCTCTAGTTTCACAGCCCCTTTAACATCCCGTGTCTTACAGACATTTGCTTCAACATCAAGGGTTTTCACTTCAGAGGGCATTGCTACACAACACCTGCCTCACATGTGTAAGGTTCAGGGTTCAGTCTTCAACTCTATACACACAATTAAATAAGTAATGTCATAACTTTGGTGTCTGTTTGATATATCCTATAAGACTGTCCCATCCAGTTAGGCACTGTTTCTCTGGCTGATGGTTCCTAAACACTATAAAAAGAAAAAAATCAATATTTGTCTTATACTATTCTTATACTTCTGTTCCCTCAAGAAAAATACTCTACATACTTTATTCAGAATATATAAAATCCAGTTCTAGAAACCATTTGTTGTCATGTGTATGAATCAGTTTTCTTTTAAAAGATGGTCCAGTACAGTAGTGGCATGAAATTATCTTTAAGTAGCTACACAGTCAATGGGTTAAACAAATGGGGTTTCTAGAGCACACTTTCTGAAGTAGCTTTGAGGATAAGAAGTATTCATTAGGGTGACTCTGTGAGATAAAAGATTTGTGATATGAAGACGAGGTCAATGATCTAATGCAATCTGAGGTGCTGATACTAAAATAAAGGTAAATTTTTTCTTCTATGTTTTGTGTTTTTTCAGACAAGTAATACAGTTACTTAGGAAAACTCAGATTTATATTAAATACCTGTGACATTATAATTTTAGTTTTAATGTGATTTACAATCCCTACACTTTATCTGTCCATATCACACATTTCCTTGCCTTGTATTGGCCTGGCTTAAGAGAAAGAACTGTAAGAACATACCTTTCTGGATGGGGTGGCACAAACCTGTAATCCCAGCAGTTGGGGGGCGGGGGGCGGTGAGGGGAAGAGACAGGTGGCTCTCTGAGTTGGAGCAGCCAGGTCTACAAAGTGAGTCTAGGACAGCCAAGGCTACACAGAGAAACTGTTGCTAAAAGTTAAAAACAGAAAAAGAAAAAAATAAGACGGAAAGAAAGAAAGAAAAAATCTTACACCTGTATTCAAGTTTTCTCACTTCTGTGTTTGTCAAACTCTGAAGTTTTAAACACAACATGCCTAATCTTAAATTTAAATGAATACATATTGCAAATGTGTCAAACCCGAAATATGGAGTATAAAGTGTTTTATGATTCTGTAAAGATTTTTTAAAGTCACTATTAGGATATTAACTGAAGAAGCACCAAGTATTAACTAGAGTAACTCCTTCCCTTCCTCTGTACTTCCTCTATCTCCAGGCAATTGCAATCAATTATGTATGGCAGATGCATCAATAGTACTGTCATTTATCAGTTTAATTGAAAGATATATCAGTACCTGTTTTTCTTTTATTTTTCAAAAGTATATATATATATGTATATGTATATATATTTGTGTGTGTATACATGTATATCATACATTGTATAATATACACATATTTTATAATGTACAAGTGTATATATTTAATTTGTGAATGTGTGTATTTTGCTTACATATATGTGGGTGTATATGTATTTGTGCATGTATATATGTATATATGTGTACCATAAGTGTACTGTGCCTGTGTAGGGCAGAAGTAAGCATTGGATTCTTTGGAGCTGGAGCTACCATGAGTTCTTAGATGTCACTTGTGTGCTGGAAATCAAACTTGGGTCCTCTGGGAGAGTAGCTACTTCTTTTATCTGCTGAGCAAGCTCTCTCTCCAGCCCAACCTGCATTTTCAAAAGTAAAAATTACCCATTAAAAAGTGATTAAAGTAAATACGAGATAATTCGTAGGAATCCATTTAATAAAAATACATTTTCAAGATTCTAAATATAAGATCTGAAAATTTACAAGTGATAGGGTTGCTCTATTTGTGTTTATATTGAGCAACTTTTCAACTCTGGTGAGTTTGTAGTGTGGAGGCTACTTAAGTCCTCCAGTGTTGCATGAAACTAGAGGAAGATGTGTAGTTATGCTTGCGTGTTTACCCTTTTAATGGGTTGATAGGCTTTCTTAGGTCACATGCTAAAATAGAAAAGCTTACCTGTAGGAGAGGGGGCCAACATGAAAGTAATCATCTCCACAGCAGAGAGAGTGAAAGTACTGAACAGCTTGCCCACCTCTCCACTCAAACTTTCCTCATTCAGAGAAGAAGTTTAACATGCATGAAGCTTGGACTTGAGTTTCTGCTTAATGGATGAAAGCAAGCAGAGTGAAACTTCCTAGTGAGACTTTGAAAGACTTCCTTCCAGCTCCCTTCCCAAACCCAGCTAGCCCATTGCCAGTACAACTTTGTGGCTTTGACCTGTACCTTCCTTTGCCAATTCTACCCACCCCCTCCACACCAAGGTTAAAGAGGTCTTTACTGTGTGGAAAAGTATAAAATGTAATAACAGAATAATTTTACTAGTGTGTTGATGTATGATAGAAATGCAGTTGGAGTACGTAAATGTAAAATGTAAAAAATGTAAAAATGATTTAAAGTAATTTACCCTTTTCTGGCATTGACTCATCATGCTTAAGAATTGAGAAAGGAATATAATTTTTCAAATAAAATTCTTTGTTATTATAAAAAAAAGATAAAGTTCTCAAAACGGCCTTAGAATTTGGCTGGTCACCCAAAAGCTCAATGTTTAGAAGAATAGAGTTTTCAGTCTTATCAATAAGACTGAATCAATATCTGGCATTCAGGAAATTAATCTGTATGAAATCTCTTGAATGATGAGATTTGATGAGCTTTTGGTTTGGTAGGTTGGCCAATAAAGCTACATACTATAAAAAAGGTGATATAAATAGGATCTTCTTTGTACCCTCGATGTACTTACATATTTGAGCTTATTTATTTCTGGTGATTGAACTTAATTAAAGTCTTGCACATTTAGGGCAAGTGATCCACTCCTGTTATTGGCCCTTCTTTCCCACTCATAACGATGAGACCACACACAATCAGAAGACGTGGATCTTGGGACAGATAACAGGGCAGCAATGGACAGAGGATGAAGGCCTACATGGTGAGAAACAGACTACTAAGGAGAAGGCTTCAGTGACACAGCTCATTTAATTGGAACTGAGTAAAGGCTACTTAAACTTTTTGGGGAGTGGGTAGAGGCTTTCAGGGTGACTGTGTGTCATTGGCTGAGGCCACTCTTCTGAGTATCCCTTATTTGCATGAAGAGAAATTCTAGGAGCTTGCTGAGCATGACCTTATAAAGAGAGAGAAAAATTAACCTGTATCCTGGCTGAAAAGCTATGTGTCCATCCCACGAATAGCAGAGCTGGGAGCTGGAAGGCTATGTAGGCTGAGACATGCAGGCGCAGAACAGGGAGGGAATGATGCTACTCTGGCCGATCTCAAGATGAGATTTTCAGGGTTTGGACACGCCTCGACCTCACTCTTATTGCCGGCTGACTCCTCCAGTCCCATATCTCCCAGCCTCACACTCTACCACTGAGCTCTAATTGCAAATCTATTTCTGTTGTGTTGTGACAGAGTACTGGTAAGTCTTTTTAATTTGCCAAACTGGTCTTGAAGTAGTGATGTTTCCCTTTCAACCTACTTATTTGCCAAGAGTACAGAACTGCGCCATTACACCCACTTGTTTATTTCTATTCTTGATAATAAATTTTATGATGAAACAGAAATCATAAGTAAAGAATTTTTCTTATGTCCCTGAGTAATTATAACAAATTATTAAGCAAATGATGAAACACTGGGAACGCCAGCTTACAAGCTAATGTATGAAAGGATCAAATGATATGGACCTCCAAAGTAGGGCAAGCCTGTGAGGTTGAGTCCTGAGTTTCTGAGACCTGGCAGAAAATCAAGGTTGATAGTGTCAGAATTGAATTGAATTCTAGGATATGCATCTACTGTCAGAGAAATAACCTACACTGCAAAAGCCAACACATGTAGCATCAGACATGTTCTGTATGAGAGTGTAAAGAAACCAAGAATCCTCAGCATATCATTGTTTTACTTGAATTTATCAAAATGCTCATTGGGTCTCTTGATATTCCCAGCTACACACCCACTGCTGAAGAAGCTCCTGACAGAACTGATTTCATGTTTGAATCAAACTCTTCAGGATTCATCAAATATTACTGCACAGAAATATAAATATTATCCTATCAAGATATAAATGGCTATCTGTAGATTCCACAGATTATTAAATTAGTTTTAATATATAAAGAGAGTTGTAAGAACTAAGCTTAATATATACAACATTTTTCAGAAAAGAAATTAACAAATCAGACTCTGCTTCAGAAAGACGTGAGACTCAAAACTGGGAACCTTCAGGACAGAGTTTACAGGGTGCTAATGCCTTTTACTTTAGAAATGGAAACATTTGAAGCCAGTGCAAAGCTTAATAAAAATAACTGTCAACTCGTCTTTAAGTAAATTAAACATTTATAGAACATCTAAGCTTTTAGAATCACCAACCTCCCAGACACTGAAACTGCTACTTCTCTGAATCTTTCTTTGAAAAGATAAAAACCCAAGCCAGCCCTGGAGGGATTTGAAATTATGGCTCCAGGGAGTCTGAGGGTTTTGAACATAAGAGCAGGAGGCTGGGTATCCAAAGATTCAATTATAAAAGGAAGCACTTTCTTACATTACAGTGTTTATTTGTATTGGCAGTTCTTTTGGATCTGTGTAGGTAAGATGGAAGATAACATTCTAGGTTTCTTCATTAAAGACTACCATAGAGAATGAAATCTTAGAAGTTTTAATTAAATCATTAGTTCTCAAAGTTATCTTAATTAAATTATTTCTTTTCTGTGCATAAGTGATTTTCCTCAATACATGTTTAATTTCTTCTTAAAAAGTAGAACTTGTGTAAATCTTCAGTTTTAAATATTACCCAACACTGTTTTTTGAGAACTAAAGAGATTAAATTTTTCTTTTCAGGGTTATACAGCAGTTTTAAATCTTTCCCCTTAAAACCAACCAACCAACAAACAAACATTGTTAAGCTAAAGGAGTATTTCAGCACCACAATGCCCAAGTAGTATTATTTTATATATTTTAGTATAACCCAATGAGAGAAAATATGAATTTGCCTCTATTGATGGTTTAGAAAATGACATCTATACATGGTAAAATTCTTCAGCAAGATTGCCAAATTCTGTTTATAGAGGCAAGAACCTGAGACTAGATAGGCCATGGGGAAAAACTAGTACTATTATTCTGCTAAATGAATACAGCAACAAAATGACTCTAAATAGCATACTGTTATTCCCCTAGATCAGTTCAAACATCATCAGAAAAGCTTCTGTTAACACAGAGACCGAGAAAGGGACAATATTCAAACAATGACAGTCTGTGTAACACTCAAACTTAAAAGGGGAATTTTTAAAAAATCAAACTCCTCCCTTCAAGGCTTAGGGATCTGTGTGGAAAGGAAGCAGGAAGATTATAAACGGCAGTAGTATGACTTCTAGGAGAGTGTTTTCCATACCCAGCAGAGCTAATATACACTGGATAAGAATGTATGTTTCGTGTGTGTGTGTGTGTGTGTGTGTGTGTGTGTGTGTATACATACATACCTACGTATGCATGCATGCATGTATGTATGTATATATGTATGTGTGTACTTTGTATAATTTTTGGCCCCTAAGTGTTTATTCTTTATAAAATGATCAGCTCTGACAACACATATGCAAAACAATAGAATTGGACATGGAAAGTGTCATTTATATATTTATGTAGCTATTTTAAATAAAGAAAAAGAAACTGTCAGTTTTAGTAAGTGTGGATCATGCAAGAGTTGAAGGCAGGGGACTTGTGAGACACTGGAAACAGAAATGAGATGAAAGCAGATTTTAAATAAAATTGAATAAAAATTAGCATGTTGGAATTTATAAAAACAAAACAAGCAAAAACATACTCAAACAATAGAAAAGTAATATAATGATCACTGCTAACTCTTCTTTATCACATTTTTGGCTGCATTTAATCCTGTGGCTTATACTCTACCTTTTTCATAGAGTTCTTGTTCATGGTGTAGTGAAACTAAAATCCTTTGATGCATCATCCTCATCAACTAACCTGGTTATTTGAATTTCTCCATAGATGGTCCCAGGTACCTTTTGTTATTTACCTTCTCACCTTTGAATCTCTGTGACTTGTAAAGAAGGTACACATTAACATTCGTAAAATGAGTTTATGACAGAGTCTCTTAGATAACACACCCCATCACTGAACTAAAAATTAATTATGGAGTCTAAATGCATTTCAGGAGAACTTGAGAAATAGTAAAATGTCAGAGAGTGACAGGAGGTAGCAGAAAATGCTTCCCACCCATATCCCAATTTTCTCAAACGTAGGTTCAAGCTAAGACCATTTTCCTTGGCTTCAGAGTCATCATCTCAGTTAGTTAACTATTTTCCATAAGTCTTCATTCCTACCCCGCCCTCACCTGAACACACTCTATTCTTCCTATTAGTGAGTTGTATCAAACTTGAATTGAACTTTTCTGGGTTTGTCAAATATTACCATACAGACAACTAAGTATTATCCTAGCAAGATATAATTGGTTATCTGTAGGTTATGAAGAAGGATTATTAAATTAACTGAAAAATATAAACGATTTATAAGAATTATGCTCAACACACAAGGAAGATTCCAGGAAACAAATTCAACAAATTGGACTCTGCTTCATAAGGATGTGAAACTCAAAGTGAGGAAAATCTACAGTCTATGGTTGACAACAGCAGGCCATGGTTCACACACCTTTATCTCTCTCTGCCTTCCAATTCTCCATTACTAAACACTTTCGTGTATACCTATAAAATACAATTGATATCGTGAAATAGGCTCAAATCATTTTTCACCTGAATTTAAAAATTCTTTCCACTTTGTCTTTTGCTGTGATTGTAAACAATCTAGCTGTTTTTCTTTCATTTTCATCATACCAGCATAAAAATACTGGAAATCTGGATAGATACTGAAAATTAACACATTTTAACATGTATTCATGTTAAATTACCTGAAAATAAGTAATAGAGGAAATTTTTTCAGACTATAGAAGACTATCAAGAAAACCTTATATTTAAATACATAATTAGCAACTCTAGCTCTATTCCATGTGGTCACTATTACCCTTGGACCTAGATCCAGCTAGCTCCCATATATTCATACGCTGAAGCTATAAATCTCCAATACCTTAAAATGTGACTGAATTTGGAGATCAGGTGTTAAGGATTTGACAATTTATTGCTAATCCATCAGCAGGAAATCTTATCTGAGCTAACTCAGATCTTTACAAAAGGAAATAAGGCAGCTACTGGGTTATTCTTAACGATAATGTCTTACACCACAAGAAGCATCTGTCTATAAAAAGAAATAGGAGGAGAGGCCTCACCAGAAATTAGCATGTCCAGAATTTGAAAACAAAACAAGTAGAAAAAAGAAAAAGCTCTGGTATGCTCAGTAAACAGGTTTGCTTCCCCCCCCCCCCCCGGAAAGAGGTGACCAAATCAGGAAATGTGGGCAAAGATTTAGACAGTTAATAAAAGTGACTTGAAAACAATAAGTCATCACAGTGTAAGTTTAATAAACTGCAGTGTATGTCTGCTTTTTTTAGATTCTAGAAGCCTGTACTGAAAAAGATTAGTTGTATTAAGAAGAAGAGCAGCCAAAAACTAAGAGCAGACAGAATAATGTCAGGTTCTTATAGGATTGAACAGACTAACCAGAAGACAAAGGAATTCTGCTTCTCGCGAAATGGAAATTAAAACACATTTAAAAATTCTTTTATACAGTTTACCATAAGAAGTTCATATAACCTATATAAATTGGAAAAGAATTTCATGCTACCACCAGTGAGTTATGGAGAACTAACTTTTAACATAATGAGATAATATTTGTCAATAAAAATTAACTCATATGGGATAAAATATCATAAATATATTTTCAAACATGCCGAGTAAACAGAGACATGAAAGTCACACAGATTGTATCTGTGTGAAAGTAAGACACTTTTTTAAATGACAATCATTGAAAACTACACTTTTGTGACCTAAACGATGTGATCTTTGGTTTTACTGCAGGGATAACAGTAAGATAGAATTATGTTGTCAGCATGATTCTGACTATCCTCTTAAATAGGTAGCTTTCAGTCCATGTGAGCTAAAATGTCACTGTTAAAATCTAAGCAAGCAAAGGGATGAGAACTAAGCCTCGAGTGAGAACAACACCATTTATCATGCACTGAGCATGCACCAGGCCTTTGTGTGGACACTTCAGTTGCACAATCCCACTTAATCTTCACAATATCCCCAACAAGACACTTGTTCGTTGCCTGCTTAGTGATGATAAAAGAAAGATTAGAGATCATAGCTAATTGTTGATGTTTTTCTTGCACAAAGCAGGCAAGTATTACTTATCTTTACCTTAAATTTTATAGAAAGCTAAATAGTTGACTGTATCTGACTTTCTAAATTGCCTTTTCTTTGCGTTGAACCTAGCCAAGTTCCTGTGGAATGAAACTGTCAGAATCAAATACATTTGTTTGGCAGTGTGCATCTTCGGAACCCAGGCTTCTTTCTGTCTAAGAAGGCAAGATTATGGCTTACATTGTTATTAAATGTAAAGTAAAAACAAGGAAAAAACAGGAAAATTAAGAATTATTTTACTTTTAAATGAAAATTACACATTAACATCTGTACTGTAACACATACATTCTTACAGTAATGGTGATATTTTAGTCTCTCCATACTTTATTCTGATACTTACATTAATGATCTTTTGCTTAAAGGTTATGATTTGTGACTTTGAGGGCTTTTTTATTAATTTATTCTTGTTACATCTCAATGGTTATCCCATCCCTTGTATCCTCCCATTCTTCCCTCCCTCCCATTTTCCCCTTACTCCCCTCCCCTATGACTGTTCCTGAGGGGGACCTCCTCCACCTGTATATGCTCATAGGGTATCAAGTCTGTTCTTGGAAGCCTGCTATCCTTCCTCTGAGTGCCACCAGGTCTCCCCCTCCAGGGGACATGGTCAAATGTGAGGCACCGGAGTATATGTGAAAGTCATACCCCACTCTCCACTCAACTGTGGAGAATGTCCTGTCCATTGGCTAGGTCTGGGTCGGGATTTGAAGTTTATGGCCTGTATTGTCCTTGGCTGGTGCCTTGGTTTGAGCGGGACCCCTGGGTCCAGATCTGCCTATCATAACGTTCTACTTGTAGGTTTCTAGGACCTTCTGGATCCTTCTACTTTGCTATTCCCCCATGCTTCTCTCATCCAGAGTCCCAATAGTCCTCCCCTGTGTCCCAGTTTCCTGGTAAGTGAAGATTTTCATGAGACATGCCCCTTGGGCTAGTATGCAGATATAAGTGAGTATATACCATTTGAGTCTTTCTGCTTCTGGGTTAACTCACTCATTATGATCATTTCTAGCTCAATCCATTTGTCCAAAAATTTCAGGAATTTCTTCTTTTTAATAGCTGAGTAGTATCCTATAGTGTATATGTACTAGAGTTTCTTTATCCATTCTTCTACTGATGGACACTTAGGCTGGTTCCATGTTCTGGCTATTATGAATAAGGCTGCTATGAACACGGTTGAGCAAATTTTCTTGTTGTGTGCTGGAGCATCTTCTGGGTATATTCCAAGGAGTGGAATAGCTGGGTCTTGAAGACCTAATCCCAGTTTTCTGAGATAGCACCAGATAGATTTAGAAAGGGAGATATTAATTGACTTTTCGTAAACAGACACAAATAGCATTTTTGGCTTCCTCTGACTTTAAAAAAATCCAATAATTCTAATTCATTATTCATGTGAACTCCCAAATCACCCAGGAACCGGGGGAAATATAGATATCATACTTTCTGAGATTTGAGGAGGAAAGCTGTACACAAATAACTGCCTCTAACTTTGACTGGCCAATGAGGTTTGAAATTCTATAAATTCAACTCAGTTACTGAGCATGTGCTATGCATGAAGCAGTGAGGTAAGGACTGTGAAGATAGATCTGCTCCTGAGTTCAGGAAGTTTATGGTAGCTTACTTACCTTATTCATAAAGTGAGTAGGCAAGGTGTGCAGTCCACATTTGCTACTGAGAATAGAATGTTATACTGTAATCAGAACATCAAGAAAAATGGAGAAGTAAATAAAGACAGGGCTCATGACAAAGATAAGCAATTCAAATACCATTCTGCCAAAAAAAACCAAAACAGGTCAAAGGCACCTGTTGCAGGATATTTGATCCCATTGTGAACCCAGAGTTCATGAACGGTAAAACTCTGTCTTTTGTTTGTTGTGGTTCATTCCTAACACACACCATTAACCTAAGAGCTAGCTCTTTGGCTCTGGGGCTTTTGGTTTTTTTCTCCCTGGCTGTCGGCTTTGCTGCCAAGCTTTTGGCCTTGGGGTTTTGGCTTTTAGGTTTTGGCCTTTTCCTTCTAGGACATGAATTGAGTAGGAGGGTCAGCTGGATGCATTTTCTGTCTCTCTGAGCTAACAAGTTTTCACCCCAGCATCTGGGTCCTGAGTCTTCATTGGTAAAATAAAAATATTTGGGATTTACTTTATTTAAAACAAAAGACACCCACTTCCCTTTGAATAATAATAATTTATTTGCAACTTATATGAGCACTTCTTAAAATTTCCATTGTAAAATGGATGCTTCAGTTACTAGGTTATAGAATTTTATTTAAAAGCATAGAAATATAAATATTTTTAAATACCAAAATAATAAAGAAGTTGCTGTGATTCTGACAAACCACTTAAGCTTGTTCTACCAAAATGATAAAGGGAGTAATATCTATCTTCTGTTCTCTTTTATAAAGCTTTGTTAAGAGGATAGGATTTATTTGACTAGTGCAACACCGATTCGTTTCAACAAAGAAAAATGGCTTGTAAGTGAAAAACCTGCTAATGGCATCATCTGTTCATCTGCTACTACAGAGGGAACCACTACAAATCCCAGCATTTTCTCCTTCCAAAGGCTCCCTCTGCAGTTGGTGACAATGTGGACGCAGCTCCGGACCTACAGTGAGGTAGGCATGACCGAGTGTCCTTCCTTAAAGTCTGTATTTCCTTCATGGGAAAAACAAGAAATTCTGAAATTTTGAAAGGAAAAGAGTCATGAGTCCTGAAGCACTTCCTCCTAAAAGAAACTGCAGCGAAGTTCATTTGTTAACCTCACTGCATTGTAATAAACTGAGGAAAGATGCACTATTTATAGTGACTGCCCATGTTTTCTTACTCTCCCCCGTGTGTGTGTGTGTGTGTGTGTGTGTGTGTGTGTGTGTGTTGTGTGTTGTGTGTGTGTGTGTGTGTGTATGGTGTGTATGTGTGTATGTGTATGCAGTTATGGGTGTGATTGGGTGCATGTGTCCGCAGTTGTAGGTGTGTGTACATGTGTTTTGCTTTTCAACAGAGTCATCAAGTGACTTAGAAATCAAATAAGCCTCTTTGGTTGGCCATTGAGGACCAAGAGCTCCATTTGTTTCTACTTTTCCAATGTTATAATGACAAGTGTATGTCATGAGATCTTTTTCTTTCTTTTTTTTTCTCATAAGGTGTTTGAAGATACCACGCAGGTGCTCGTGGTTGCAAAATAAGCATTTTATTTACCTTCATAGCACTTCTTATATGCTCTTATAAGAATATATTGATTCCAAGTTCTGTCTATGTTTTTCTGACTAGCATGAATACTGACAAATGTATACACAGAGAGATGTAAAATATATACATATATTTACAGAGATACACATATAAACTTATATGCATACATATATACATACATATATGCATATATACAAGCATACATTCATGTTACCCATATAAATACTCATTCACATACACAAATACATTTTCACATGTATATATGCACATACATACCTAACACTACAATACAAAACATACTCATACACACACATATACACATACAGATACATACATACACACATATACACACACACACAAACTGGATTTGTTTCTAAGCAGCCAAGCATGTTTATTACAAGTAATGAGGAAATGATTTTAAGTTAATTACATCAGAGCCCTCTAAAGAATAATTATATCAAATTATTTACAGAATGATATGTAAGTTCAATATTCAGCCCTGACCTTATACATTTGTGTGTCACAAAATAACTGATTTTTCCACACACACAAAAATAGTGAAAGTCCAAATTTAATATAACTTCCATCATAATACATCAAACAACAGTTATATATTAGTAAGTGGTCTGTTATTAGTTATTTGAGACTAAAAGTAGCAATGAAATCAATAGTTAAAGGACATATTTATTTAACATATGTTATAGACATATATCTTTATAAATCCATATAACACCATATATATATACATATATATACAAACTAAAAGTATAATATCTAGAACAATCCTTATCTTCTGTGATAAGAACACTGTGCTGTACTCTCTTTGAACTGTTCAGGAATATAACATACTATGAACTACCCAAAGAGGAAGTTGATGATTACTTATAGAGAATGCAAAAGCTACATAGGTGGAGAGAGTAAGTTAAGAAGCTGTAAATGGTATGGAAGAGTAGGGGGATGGAAAGATGAGTGGGGTGTCAGGAACTTCAAAAGAAGAATATCAAGGCTGGCAGATCTGGACATGGGGAGAGGAGGGCATTGCACAAACTGAGGCACCAACCAAAGATATTGCAAGCAGAGGACCTAGACTCCCTGTTCAAATGTAGCCAGTGGCGGCTCATTCTCCTTTTGGTGGGAGTGGACATGGGGAGAGCAGTGTACTACCTCTGACAAGAACTCTGATGCCACCGATATGACCTCACTGCTCCTTAGGGGAGAGGCCCTAGGGGAATACAGAGGAAGGGGATGCAGGCTATCCAGATGAGACCTGATGAGCTGTGTTCAGAAGGTGCGGGAGGAGAATCCCATCTGTCAGAGGTATAGGGGAGGAGAATAGAGTAGAAAGGGGGAGGGGTGAGAACAGGAACATAAGAGTGAGGGCATGACAATTGGGATATAATGTGAATAAATAATAATAAGTTACAAATAAAAGAAATTAAATTGAATAATAGTGACGTAAATATTCTTTCTTTCCTCTGTCCTCATGCTAGCCTGACATTTTCCAGATTCCAGAGCTCTCTCATCCGGCTATGCTCTCTCCATTGCTGCCAAAAGCCTACCTTCTAGAGAGAACTTCGGATCTATGTTATTCGGAATCTGCATGTGACCTCTCCTTAGGGATACATGCTTCACCAGAGATTATCCTAAACCACCATAAGAGGAATTTTTGGCACTAGTGAAGGAGACTACAGGGAGGAAATCAGAGCAGCTATCAAATGAACTTTAGTTCAGAACATTTAAAATGGAGTGCAGCTGGGCTCTGGAGTACAGGTGAGTTTGTGATAGACTTGTAAATCTAAGTCCCTCTTAACAGCTGTGCATATGACAGGATCTGGAGGGATCATCAGAGTGACAGAACAAAGAACATAGTTTCTTCCTTTCAGATAGGACCCAAGACACATAAAATATTTTTAAATGCTAAAAAATGCAATACAAAGAACTAATGATTTGTTTATGTTATTTTTAATGTACACATTTGTGACAGTCTATGAGTAGCATTTATTAATTCATCTCACATGACTTTTCTATGTGATAGACTATTTGTTTTTAATACTGAGGCATATAGAATCTTTATCACGACACTTTCAAGTTGATATAGTAAAAGTAGGAAGCTTCTAGCTGAATGTCGCAACAAGACTATTTATTTTCTTACTCAGCATTGTTTCAGCATTTCTAGTGGCTATGAGAGCATAATGTGGAAAAAAAATAAGGGCACAGAAACACTGGTCTCACAGTAGGAAGTTCAAGGAAGACACTCTGCACCTTGAAACTGCAAGCAGAAACAGCAGCCACTCGTTTATTTGCAGCATTGTAGGCAGCAAGATTAAAAAAGGAAAGAATGCAAATCACAACCTTAAAGAACAAGGTCCTACTTCTGCCTTTGTGGCCAACTACAATGTTGGAAAATGGCCTTTTCCATAGGAGAGAAAAGGGAGGCATCTTTGCAGCTAAGAGAATTAAGTTAATCTAGACAAAACTAATCCTGATATTCTGAAGTTGCTCTGTATACGTGCTCACTTCCTCAGAATGTAGCCTAGAAAACACTTTTGAAGAGAATTTGCATGGGGTTGTGATTATATTTTATGTGGATATTAAATAAATGACAGAGAAAATAAAATCTCCTGATAGTTAAAGAATGAAAAACATAAAATATATAAACCCTTTTAAAGAAAATGAGATGTTAGTAACCACATCCCTAGCATTTCTTAGTGGCTCTTACCTGTGCTTTCTCCTACAGCTCTAACCATGCCATGTAAAATAGAGGAACCATAAAATGTCTCCCAAGAAATCTCAGTACATTTTGTGACCAAAAATTGTACAAAAATTACAGCTGGTCCCACTGATAATGTTGTAGACATCCTATATGGAAATGTACAGGACATAAACATTTCCAATGATGGCTTCTGTAAATTATGGCTCAATTCTCTCTCCAATTTTGTGATGTTAGACTCTGGGTGATTGGATCCAAGCTGGAAAATCATTTTGCATCCTCAGCATTTTTGTAAATGGCCAAGAGTAACTTATTTGCTTTTGCCAAATCTTTAAAACATGTGTGCATGAATATATATATATATATATATATATATATATATATATATGTATATACATTTGCATACTATATATTGTAACTACATGTATGTATGCATGTTTGCATGAATGTATGTATGCATCCCAGAAAGTAATGGTTTATTGTTCTTTCCTATCCCTTACTCATTTATTTAACCCTACATTCTAAATATATGAAAGAATAAACACAATTTGAATTTCTGTTGCATGCAGTTGTAATTTAACATCAACCAAGGTGATTCTAATTACAACCATCATGGTAAAAAATCTGATTAACCCCTCAAATCTCAATAGAACATCCATTTGAATATTTAACACTTTATCGTAATATTTGAAGCTATTGACACATATTATTCACTTTTAGCTACAGAATTATGGAAGACTTTCACCAAAAAAGCTGCTTAAAAATAGCATATATGATATATACATATTTAAATATAATTTATATTAAGTTATACATAGATATCACATTAATATACTTCACATTTAATAATATTTACAACTTAAATAAGATATTTTTATTAAAATAATTTATTCAAATTATATCTCGATTGTTATCCCTTACTTGTATCTTCCTGTTTCCCCATCCATCCCTCCCTCTTTCACCATATTTCCCTCCAATACACCTTTGACAGAAGAGGATCTCCTCCCCCACCATAAGATCTCAACCTATCATGTCTCATCTGGGTAGCCTGCTTACCCTTCCTCTAAGCTCCACCAGGCCTCCCTATGTAGACATATTAAATAATATTTCCTAGTGGCTTTCGAAATAGCATCACTTTTGTGTCTCCTCTCTCTGTCCTTCCCAGTTAAAATATCTCTACCCATTTTTCTCTTAGTCCTTCATTGCAGCTTGAAGTATATTTCTAAAATTTTTGTCTTTACTTAGCACTCAGATTTGGCATACACATCTGTATTGCCAGATACATATTGATTTAATAGTAGATCTTCTGCCTGGTTCTATGACCTCTCCAGCTCAAAGGTCTTGGCTAGGTTTACAGTAGCAGGTACAAATTCACTCTTACTGAGCAACCTTTGGACCTAATTAGACAGTGGTTGGTTTTACCCAAGGTACAGGCACCACTATTGCATGATTGGGGACTATCTTGCCAGCCCTCTCATTGTTTTTCCATAGATTTAGAGATAGGTAAGGCTGTTGATAAATTTCTGTCTTAGCTACTTGCATCTAACACTGTGAGAGCTAACCCTCAGGGTGAAACTCTTGGGAAATACCAAGTTGATTTCTCCAACTGTTATGACAGAAGTATATATAGATACAGAGCCATACCTTCATGTTCCGGCATATTACCTAGAGCAATGGAAATAAGTTATATTGGTTTGAATGGGAAATTATATTAAAAAATTCATAATGCCAATACACAATAGGCTTATATGTTATGGTCAAGTTTGGCATAATCATTTTTTAAAACAATTTTGCCAGTATGTAGTATTTTTCCATGTATAAAAACTACTGTCCAATAATTTATTTCACTCAAAGGCAAACAGATTAAAGAAATCTTTACGCAAACTAACAGATTTGCACAAAAACAGCTCAAAGTACAAAACTCCATTACAATATTTTTATGAGGAATTTAGAGGAAAATTCAAACTTTCAGGCAAAGTAGATGAATGCTATAATGCATGAGTTAACTAAAAACAGAGAAAAAATATAGTATAATCACATAAAAAGAGTAAAGTATAATTGCATAAATGATCATAGATGGATCTCAAGGTAGTATCTAATAAAGTATTTTTTTCTTGTTCTATGTCCCCTTGTAACAGGATAGAATGTCCTTTGAGTATATGCCCAAAAGAGGCCTAGCTGGGTTTTGAAGTAGATCAGTTCCCAACTTTCTGAAAAAGCAACATATAGATTTCACAGGTGGACTGGGGATGTGGGGCTTATGGCTAACAGGGATCAAGTGACAGAGGAGAGAGATACTGAGAGAAACAACTGGAATCAGAAGGGGTCATATTGGGGTGCTGTGGAAACCTAGTGCAATGAAAACTCCATGGAGTCTACAAGAGTGACCCTGGGAAAGACTACTAGTAACAGGGGCCACAGAACCTGAACCGGCCATCTTCTCTTAATCAAGGACTCAAGCGGGGGATTGGGGACACCAACCCAGACACAAAAACCTAAACCTAAAGATTTCCCTGCCTGCAGGGTATGCTGGGACGGGATCCTAGCAGAATCACTTTCAAAGAGACTAAGATACTTCATCTAGCAAATGAAGGGAGCAGAAGCAGAGTTGCATAGTCAAATATTAGGTAGAGCGCAGGGAACCCTAGAGAGGAGGAGGAGGAAGCATATTAGAAACCAGAGGATTCAGGGACACCATAAGGAACAGGGCTCACAGAGATGAGGGAGCCTGGAGAGGTCTGACCTCGGTCCTCTGTACACATGCTATGGCTGAGTAGTTTGATGTTCTGGTGGGAGTACAACAATGAGTGTGCGGGCTGCTCCTGTCCCATTTCCCAACATGTGGGACCCTTTTCCTCCTACTGGGTTGCCCTGAGCATCTTTGATGTGAAGGTATGGGCCTGGTATTATTGTAGCTTGTTATATCATGTTTTGGTTGATGTACCTGAGAGTCCTGTTCTTTTCTGAGGGGAGACAGAGATGGGTTGTATTTGAGGCAGAAAGGAGAGACTGGGGTGTGGAGAATACAGAGGGGAAATGGGGAAGAGGAGGAAGAATGATGTAGGAACCACAGGGGTCAAGGACACCACAAGAAAGAAAAAAAAAGCACTCAACAAACCTGATTTCATAGGGGCTTACTGAAACTAAACTGACAAAGAGGAAGCATTGCATGAGTTTAGCCCAGGCCCACTCTATATATGTTAGAGTTGTGGAGCTGGGTGTTTTTTCAGGACTCCTAAAAAAGAGAGTGGAGGCTGTTTCTGACACTCTTGCATGCTTTGGGGAACACTTGTCCTCCTACTGGGTTTGCCTTGTCTAGCCTTAATATGAGGAGAGGTACCTAATCTTATATCAACTTGATAGGCCACATTTGCCTGATATCCCTGGGAGGCCTGCCCTTTTCTGAAAGGAAACAGAAGAGTGAATAGGGACTTGGGAGGAAGAGAGGGGAATGGAGCAGGATGGGAGAAGGGGAACCTGCAGTTGAGGTGTAATATATGAGAGAATAAGTTTAAAAAAACACACATTTTTTTCCTGCATTAACAAATATAAAAGTAATGTTAGGCCATAAAATTTAATGAGATAAATACAGATATATAAGGTATCAATTACCATGAGAAAGAGAGGGATGTAATTAATATAAACACCAGGGAAGATTTGGTGTTATTTTTAATTGGGTAAACTATTCATGCATATGCATTATTGAAATTTTAATGGATGAATTGTTTTATAATTATTCTTGTATAAATCTAACAATGGATGACACAGTTACTATGCTGCTAATATCTTGAATGAATATCTTGATGCATATTTTTGTGTCAGTCTATTTCGTTTATCCTTTTACGTTCTATCTCATAATCATTAATCTCACGTTTTCTGGCTTTAGTAAGAAAAACCAAAAACTTTGTAGGTGCCTGAATTTTATCTTTTAAAAGAATATATTGTTTCCAATGTTTTGTTATTTTTAATTATGCACTTTTCACTTTTGGTGTTACTTCAAGGGCAGTAAATTGGACTAATTGTTATCTGGCAAATGTTCATAGTTTGTGCTTTTGAAATGACAAAGATATAACTTGCCCTAATAACTGCTCCATCGGCCTGGGTTACATTTGTTGGTATCTACCTTTAAGAAAATCTTCATTAAATTACATCATTTTTCTTCACCTTGATAGTAAGGTTAATTGTAAGTCATGAAATTGTTTCTTTTTAAAATCTAGTCTTTTTAAATCTACTGTGCAGCATGAAACTGGGAAATGTTTCCAAACGCTTTAGGATTTCTGCTTTTAAAATGTCATACAATTTCCTATTATAAACCTAATAACTTAATTAAATTGTCAATGTTCTTTCTCCATCTGAAGCTAATTTAGTGACAGTACAATGTATTTTCTCACTGAACTTGACTATAATTCAATGCACATCATAGTTTAATCCAATGAAAGTTTCTCTGAGCACAAAAGCCAGTTGCCTTTACCAGCTAATTTAGGAGTATTTCTACTTAATGATCCTGTTGGAAAATAATCTCCATTTCCCCTTCTTTGAGAGAAGCAGTAAGAAGCGATAAGTTATGATTACTATTTTTCTTCTATAGTGAAGTTGTGTTGCGATTAGAGTGAAGAGGATGGCATCTATCCCATTAGTATCATTTGCCTCCCAGAGAGATGTGTCCTCATCTCCTCTTCTCTCAAAAGAGGTCCCAAGGGAGGTCTTTGGCTTCTACGTTCTGCTTGAACCCTCGAATTGTCTAGGTTCAAACTTCAGTGCATTTAATTATATAACCAACCCTAAGACTGTCTGGACAAATATATCCTTTTAGTTTTCCCACATATTTACAGTTTATGCAGATTCGGTGGGCATGTCTTAATCTCCCCCCAAATGGTACCAGAATGATGAGATTAACTATAGTTAATGGATCCACTTATTGCAAAAGATCATTCACTTGTCTGACCTCTTGGCATTGGTATTCATGAAGGAGCACACCCGGCTGTCACTTGAGGTCATAAGTTGTTCTCCATATTGAGGTTTTCATGGTGACCATGGATCTCTCACTGATTACTGAGGTCTAGGAAATATTATTCTAGAGAGAGAGAGAGAGAGAGAGAGAGAAGAGAGAGAAAGGCTGTTAATTTTTACCATTACAGAAAGGCTGTTAATTTTTACCATTACAGCAGAGATTGGTCATCATAACTCTGCCATGCTATTGATGAAGCAATCACAGATCCACCACTAGTCAAGATGATGTGACCTAGACTTGATTATTTTAGGACTGCTATACTCACCTGAGACATAAAGTCCATGCTCCATGTGTGTGGGCACATTATTATCACTCTGGATAATAGAGAACCACTTTGGCTACATGGTGAGTATTAATAAGAACCAATAAGCACTTACTTTTCTTGTTGTCCATGAAGACCAGTTAGTGTGTATCTGTCTGTAGTATGCCTTACAGGAGACTTCTCAGTGACAGAGGAAGGTGAATATATTGTGGCAAACCTTGGTCTGCTTTTGTAAGCAGGAATTGCTATAATAAAGTGTCAAACGTTTTGAATGGCTTATAAATACTAGACTACTTACTGGTAGGACAAAAGGACAAAAAGTCTCTTTTTCTGTATCTGGGCACCATCATATGACTGTTGCCACATCATAACCTAATTACTTCTAATACCATCAAAGCAGATTGCATTATAAATAGAGGTTTATAAATGCATTTAAACTATTTATACACAGAGTTTCTGTATTCATAGCTTTGTTATTAACAGTTTTTATGCCTAGTGATTTAAACAAAACATAGTTAACTTTAAGGTAAACTAAGTCTTGTATTATCCTTCAGCCATGAAGAAATTATGTATTTTTAAAAAAGAAAACTTCTTTGAAATGATAACTTATTTAACTATCAGACTTTTTTTCTGAGCCATGTGCACCACTGGGAGGTAATTTGAGGGTGATGCTAAAGAATTAATGCAAAGATTATCCATAAATGCATGACTTGGGACCATCTTGAACTATTTTCTGACATATGAGAATATTATAGTACAATGTTTCAGACCACTACTGGGTCCTCATTGGGCCTGATGCTGTAGGAAGCAAATAACTAGGTGGAGGAGAAGAGGAAGAGCAAAAGAGGCTGAGTGGTTTATGAAGCTAGCCTGACCTGGAGGCAAGAAGGTGCTAAATTACCTTGTTCGTCAATAGAGCTAGTAACAAACACAAGTGCCAGTGGGCTAATACCTTCTTCCTTTGAGAAAACCGACCACTGTGTGAGTCACTGTGATCCCAGAGCGGTGTCCTACCCCAGAAAGAAGAGCAGTGGCTGCAGGGTGGAGACTCACAGCTGACTCAACATGATCTGTTTTAACATCATTTGCCTTTGTGTTAATCTCTCTAGTTGGTTTTGGTGGTGGTTTAATCATTTAATCAATCAAACGTTTAACCATCCTACATTTTAAAATATGTCATTGCTGACACAGAGCAGATGGGCAGCACTGCAATGAGCAAGTATGTGATGGAGAGAAAGAAGAGAAAGGGAAGTGGAAAGGTTGTCTGTGTACCATGAAGAGAGGTGTAATGAGATGTAAGGGTGATGCGGAACAAGCTGATGTGAGTAGCCTACACTACCAGCAAAGTCCATGCCAAAGGCCTCAGTCTGGGCTGCCTCCTAGAGCCACATAGGAGGGCTAAGCAGACCTGGCCCTGCTCCCTTCTGGAAGCATGGGAGAACAGGCCCCACACCTTGCTTGGGCAACACAGTAGAGCTGATCCTGGTGGCAGAGATGTGGGTGAGCTGGCCCCAAGTGTATGAATGTATGAAAACTGCCCCTGGCCCTCACTGGCCATGGAGTGGCATGGGTGAAGGTGAGCTACCACCACTACTACTACTCACCCACCCAGCTATGCACCCTCATTGGCTGTCTCAGACAGGAGTGCTGGCCTAACTTCTCACCCAGACAAAGTAGGAAAGCTGGCCCTGTTGGCATGGGTAAAGGAAAGCCAACAGGCAGACCAACTCTGCGATTGCCCAGGCCCAGCTCTAGTACTTTGAGTTAGTCCACCCCAAAATCGATCCCATCTGAGAGCTGTTGAAGCATTTGAAGGAGCCTGTCCTGCAGAACTGAAGCTGCAGGATCACCATGACACGTGACAAAAAGATATCAGGGAAGAGTCATGATGATCTAGTATTTAAAGTATAGGAAAATCCACAGGCCTCTACCAGACCAATGACACCAGCAATGAACGTATGCAAGTAAAACCGTTTGGACAAAAGGATATACTCTGTGACACACTGTAATGTTCCACAGCTTCCATGGCAAAATATTTTTTGTTGCTGTTTTATTTTATTTTGTTTTGTTTTTGTTTTCTTTAGGATGAGGTGGCAAGGGTGGAAGGCAGATATGGAGACATACGAGATTGGGGAACATGATGTAAAATTCACAGAGTCAGTAAATAAAAAGATTTAAATGAAAATATTATACCATAGTAACATTATGTTGTTAAGTAATTTCTGTCTGTATTTGTAGGTTTTAATTAGACAGGAGAAGAGAATGATCACACAGGAAGGTTTGTGAGATGAATTGCACAGATGAATTAATACACTGAGTGAGACATTTGGTAGAGGAGATGGGATTGCTAGAGATGTGTGGATAAGTGACTGGTCCACAAAAATTATTTATACTCCATAGCTGTCCAGATAAAGCTACAGAAATGGTAGAATAAAACAGTGGCTAATGTGATATTAGGAAAAGTGAATCTAGAATTATTTGGGCTTATAAATTCAACTCAGGGAAAATGTGTGTGTGTGTGTGTGTGTGTGTTGTGTGTGTGTGTCTGTGTGTGTGTGTGTGTGTGTCTGTGTGTGTGTGTATTCTCACTGAACTGCAGGCACTCCAGCAGTGAAGATAATATAGAAACAAGCCTTGCATCGATTAGAAATCCAATATTCAATTTTTTATAGATATGAGAGCCCCAGTTCTGCTGTTTACAATATTTATACAGTTTTGACCATTCTCTTTGCTTTTTGTGACATTATAACTTTGTCCACTTAGATGTTTAAAGTTGGGTGGCAATAAAATACATTCACAATGGTATGCGCCAATAATGTTCTTTGTATCTGAACTTTATCATCTTCAATCCCAGCAAAAATTGTTATATGCTTCTGGGAATTTCCCTGCTGTAGGTATCTGAAATATAGAAACATTCTAAGGCCGTGTTTTTTTCCCTCTGCTTGAGTCTTTTTTTCACTAAGCATACTATCTTCAAAGGTCAAGTATATTATATTACACATAAAAATTAAACTGATATCTGGTGAGAGAGAGGTCAAGAGTTCCAAGCATTCCTTAGCTGGAAATAAAATGAAAGTGAAATTAGGTAGTTTTCTGTGCATGAAAATAGCCCTGGGTGACTTGAGGCATATAGCTAATAAGACACAGAAGCACAGAGAAGGAAAATGAGAAGGAAAAATGGTGCAGAATGGGTTCCTCGAAAGTTTCATTTTCCCTAAGTAATCTCATCCCCCAGGTTAGCATCACTCAATGCTGAGAGGGAACTCAAGTTTATGAGTATTCCTCCCAATGAAAAAGAAGTTCAGAAAGAAACCAGCCCTCCTCAGAACATTCTCCACAGTTGAGTGGAGAGTGCGGTATGACTTTCACATGTACTCTGGTGCCTCATAATTGACCATGTCCCCTGGAGGGGGAGACCTGGTGGCACTCAGAGGAAGGACAGCAGGTTACCAAGAAGAGACTTGATACCTTATGAGCATATACAGGGGGAGGTAATCCCCCTCAGGAACAGTCATAGGGGAGGGGAATAAGGGGAAAATGGGAGGGAGGGAAGGATGGGAGGATACAAGGGATGGGATAACCATTTAGTGTAACAAGAATAAATTAATAAAAAATTTTTAAAAAAGAAAAAAATTAAGATGCACACAGAAAATAAATAAATAAATAAAAGAATTAAAAAAAGAAACAGCCCTCCTGCCTCTTGGAACAATTTCTGAAGTAACTGCTTTGACAGTAGACAGATCAGTACTGTTAAGGTATCAGGAAAAAAGCTGGAAACAAGTAAGGTCAAGACAGTTTCTATTGATCTGCATTATGGACACCCACAGAAGCAAAGACAAGAGGTGATAGCTCTAACTGTTACTGTGTCCTTCCTTTCAAAGGAGCATAGCTAGTATTATGGATCACCATCACTACCCATCGATTGTCCAGTACCTAGATATTGTATATATAGATCCCTAAGTCATGGGCACTACAAGCAGCCTTGGCTGAGACTAATCCTGATATATCCAAATGTTCCAGAAATACAGGCAGCAACATCAGGCAAACTAACATTCTGGTCGTGAGAGCTTTGGTCACTCATCCAGGTTCATATTAAACTCATTATAACCATTCTGTAAACAAAACTTTTACTTTACATGGTGGAATTACAATTTTCATCCCTTGGTCCACCTCCGCAAACTATAATTATGAGTATTCTATGAAAACCCATGCCCTAGATCCAAGCTTCACATTGCTGTGTGTAGAACCAGCCTTTATATACCTGCACACTGCTACCACAAGCATTTCTGTTTGTTCTTTCCAGGGCCAGGATGAATCTCTCAGTCAATATCTTCACATAATTTTAAAAAACGAGATAAACCTCAGAAAGTTTTGATATTTTATGAGCCTCAAATTCCCTACCTCGGCTGGCAAGGACATCCATATCATCACTGTTACTGACCTCAAATGGTGGAAGTAAACAGAGATTAAGCTGCTATGTCCTCTCGATAATGAGAAGTAAAAAATATAAATCTAGCTAGTACCTTTGACATTACTCATAGACGTAGGTCTTTTTTCCCATAAGTGGAATGGAAAGTGAAGTAAATTTCATAAAGTTCCTTGTCATTATTTCTTGGAATAATCTTTAGTCACTTTCTTATTATCTGTTCCTTCTGGGAATCCCATTGTTGTATGTACTACTTCATTAGCTGGTGTCTCAGACATCTCAGCCTTTTTCATCTGACAGGTGAAAGATAGCAAAAATAACACCAAGTGTGCTTCCCAGAAAATCTTCACTGAGGCAGTATAATTAACTGCTTAAAGTCAAGAAAAATGAGCAAACTTAAAAAGCAAATACAAGAGAACAATGTAAGGTAATTACTCTGGTTAATTTTTGTATCTATGATACAAACTGAGGAAGAATAACTTGAAAAAATGGATTTATTTGCCTTACACATATTGATCATGGCCAGGTATCAATGGAAATCAGAACAGGAACTCTAGTAGGGATAGAGGCAGTGATCATAAAGAAAGCAGCTTGCAGACTTTGTTCAACTGGCTTTTATATATCAACCAGAGACACCTTCTCTGGGGTTGAACATCCCACAGGGGGCTGGAACTTCCCGAATCAATGACTGATCACAGAACAAGTGCCTCCCAGATATGCCCACAGGAAAATCTGATAAAGGTAATTATTCAATGAGATTCCCTTTTCGTTTACAATATATGTGTAGGTGTGTGTCAGTTGACAAAACTAGCCAAAACTATTTATTTATAGTAGTAAAATATAAAACAGTACTTCTAATTCAAAAATATTCTACAAATCACATCATACTTTAAAATGAAAGGTAATCATATACAGAGTACCCATTTGCTACAGGAAATGCCTGTGATGTTTCAAATTAAAATGAAATGTGTTAAATAACAATAGCACTGATGAATGTGGCATAAGTAGGCATGTACAAATTAATGCATTTCTGTAGTGGTAATGCTGAATTTATTTTTACCCTACTGTAAATGTAAAAACCTAAAAACATCTTTCCATGTGAGGGAGGGAGGGGGGAAAGGAGGAAGCAGGGAGGAAAAAAAGAATAGAAAATTTAAATAGCTTCTCTTTACAACTCAAAGAATGAGAGAAATAATATAGCAAACCCAAGAAGGAGGAGGAGAAGATGAGGAGGAAGTCCTTTTATTTACCTAGTTGTTAGTTGTTTTTCTGCAGGACTGGAGTTCCCTTTTCTGATTTTGTTGTTATTGTTTCTGTTCATGAGGAAAATGTAAAAGAACTCAGAGAGTAGAACTTGCAGATTGTTGCACTGGGTTTAGAAACCATGAGATGAAACCTTTGTAGCTGCAGTGAAGCCAGAAGGAAATTAGAAGAAACTATAGTTTCAGTTCAGGAAGTCAAGAAAGTATTAGGCTCAACAGTATAAGTCTGCTATTGATTGGACTGAGTTTGTGCTTTCTGAAAGCCCATGCACACACATGTGAGATATAATATGAATGAGTTAATATCATAGTGATTAGGCTTAGAACTCTAGCTAGATTCCAGAGAGGATGCAAATATAGAAACAGGCCACTAAGTGAGAACTCTGAAAGGGGGAAACTTAGCAATAAATGTCTTCAAGCACTTTCCTTGGAGAGAGACTCTGGGGATATATAACTATCTATCTCATTAACTATTATTTTCTTGTCATGGCTTAAAGAAATCTTTTTGCAATTTGACCACTTCCTCTTTGTGGGGAGGCCTGGTGGCACTCAGATAAAGAATAAGCAGATTACCAAGCTGAGATGTGATAGCCTATAATCATATAGTGAGGGAAGAGGCCCCCCTAGGTCATAGATCTAGGGGAGGAGAATCAGGTAAATTGGGAGGGAGGGAGGAACGAGAGGATACAAGTGATGAGATAACAATTGAGATGTAATCTGAATAAATTAATAAAATTAAATTTAAAAAAGAAATCATTTTGCTTTCACCTTATGGATTTCAGCTTTAGATTTCCAATGGTTACTCATCATTCATGACACTATTTGGGTCATAGAATGTCAATATATTGATCCTTATGTTCACCAAATAAAGTTTTGTGCATGGAACTTACTATGTTCAGCAGAAGGTCTGCTACAAATCTCTGACCATACCATTTTGGGCAAGATCCCATCATCCTGAAATATGCCTGAGAAATGATTGACTGAAAGGCTCTTTCCATTCATCTTCTTCCTGCTTCTCATCTATCATCACTATAAACATGTATACTTCCTAAATCTGCTTTGTTATTTCTTTTAATGACAACTATTCTAAATTGGATAGTAAATGTCCCATAAAAACCTTATAGTCAAGGTTTTCTCTGCAGCTAATTGAGCACTCAGAAAATATTAACAACTCTAAGAGTTGGGTGCGACATTGATGGTTCTCAGATGTGTCCTTGAAGAGCATATGAGCCCTTGTCCACTCTGTTCCCCAACAAGCTGTGATGAACAGTTATATGAGGTTTTCTCCACCATGATATGCTGCCGTATCACAGGCTCAAACCAAGCAGCCAACTGCTTGATCCCAGGCTCAAATCTCTATACCTTTGAAACCAAATAAACATTTTCTATTTGGAAGGCGGTTAGCTCAGGCCTTGCTTGCAGTGATGGAAGCTGAGAAACTCAGTAATTCTTTTGCAAATCATTTGATAAGGCAAATTCATTACAGGGTGGTGACAGTAAATTTGTAAGTAGCTCTTGGCTGTAATCAATGTTCAAAGAAATTTTACTCCTATTCTGAAGATTCAGGGCATGTCAAGATAAGATTACCAAGACAATTTCATCAGCTTAGTGTTCTGGTAGGCATAATAAGAAACAGTGCCATAGTGTTATATTATGGACTTTGTCATCTAAGACCTTGAATAGATTTCCTATGGTAAAGTTAGTTGTTAAAGTCATACAACCTTTCCAATTTCAATGTATGATTTTAGAAAGTGGATTATGTTAGTTACTCATCTGTGTGTTTATGTTCAGTGTGAAAAAAATATCATAGACAATTTAGTAACCAAAGTTTCACATATCTTTTTGATATGTGCATGAATTTAGATCCTCTAAGTTTTTAACACCCTATATTTTAATGAATAAATTTTCATGTTCTGAGTATACCTGTAGAAACTGAGTAAGCATTTTGCCATGTTCATTGAACAAAGCAGTTTCCTTAAAAGGAAATAGTATGGTTTGAATTTCCTACAATCTAGTATTGATTAACAACAATGAATACTTTGACATGATATTTTTCCCAAGGCATCAACTTTATTGATCATGCTATTCTTTATATATCAAAATAAGACTCCAATTTTTATAAGGGAAATAACATCGAATATCATTTTCATCACAACTTAAAAGCAATAACTATTGCAGTAATAAATTTATAACAAGTGTGGTAACTTCTATAAGACCTACATAAATTGCAAGCCAGCCAAAATTCAGTAATGATCTGGTCAATCATCTCAGGCTTCATTCCTTATTGATGAACTTCTAGACTTTAGTTTTTTAAGCTTACTTTATTTGGGGTTCTTTAATGCAATACTTCCCTTCCAACCTACCTGCTTTAAATAAGAGAGAATGGAGGTTAATAGGGACAATGGAAGTAGACAGCTTTAGACTTCATTCCTTGGATAAATTCCACTTTTATCTTCAGGTTTCTGAAAGACCCCTTAAACAGCAAACCTCACAATTTAGCAAAAGTAACCACAATTACAGCAGCCAGAACCTGGAACTTTGAAGTGTTCTCAGGCATGTTTCTCACCAGGAATGTCTCTGATTTAAATTATGTAGGGCCAAGTGATGTGAAGCAATGCAAAAGTGATTGATCTTTGATAATTGGACTGTTTATACTCCCCCATATCCTATACAGGATGTTTTCCAGCTGGCAAAGATGATGCCCCTTCAAGAGGCAGGGCATCTTCTACGGGAAAAATATCACATGCCCTCTCACAAGTCTGTTTTCAGGTGACATAGACCACACACCCTCACACAAGTCTAGTTCACATCCCACACTTGAGATAAAAATAAAAGTATGTTTATATCCACTACATGAACTATTGTCAATTGATAATATCTTGTGGATAGACTCATTCTCTTTTGATAATGTGGCCACTGATAGGGTTCCCATGCTGCACTGGATGGCACTGCTTCTGTGCACATATGAACAACACTAACTGGACTGAGTAGGTTTGTTTTTTATCAATTTTTTTAGTTACCACATTTCCTTTAAAAAGTAATTGATATGCAACTCATATAGGTCTTGAACTCACTATACAATATAGGGTGACATGGACTCATGATCACCCAACGTTAGGCTCAAGACAAATAGAATTTCAAGTGAATGCCACCACACCCATGTTTTAATTCATCTTTTAAACTCATTACAATAAGGTTTGTATCATTATTCCCCTATCAACAGTCAATAACTTACATCATTACCAATGATCGTTGTGCTACCTATTTTATCAAAACATATTACTGTAAATTCCAGAAAAACATGTCAAAATTAAACAAATATTTTTAATGGCATGATGTTTGGAGCAGGACATATTGGGAAAGTATGGGCAGTGTTGAGGAACAAATTGAGGTGTTTTTCTTATATTTCATATGGATATTCACAGTTCAGACATGTCAACTCATATATAAAGTAATAGATCTTTTAAGGTTAGTTCATGAAACTTTGGATATCAATAAAAATTAGCAAAATCCATAACAGTTATTTTGAAAACAATAGTGTTTTCAAGGAAATCGTTCCTTCTTGGTTCTTCACTTTGAATCCTAGAGCCTATGAATTAAACTGTCAAATACAAACAGGTGAAATAATTCATGAATATTTTAGGTCATTTACAAAAGAAATGAGTTCTTACATGATTGAAGTTAGAGACTTACTTTCCTTACTTCATAAGGGAAACACTGGGATGAGAAATTTGTGTAAGAAGAAAAACATATTTATTTCACAAAAACAAGTATGTTTTCTGGAAAATAAGGGAGGAAAAACATTTGTTATAGTGTTTATTTATATCAATTATAATGGGTGTTCCATGTTAATTTTGGCCATGCCTGTTCCTCAAATGGTTTTTTAAATTTTTTTATTAATTTATTCTTGTTACATCTCAGTGGTTATCCCATCCCTTGTATCTTCCCATTCTTCCCTCCCTCCCATTTTTCCCTTATTCCCCTCCCCTATGACTGTTCCTGAGGGGGATTTCCTCCACCTGCATATGCTCATAGGGTATCAAGTCTCTTCTTGGTAACCTGCTGTCCTTCCTCTGAGTGCTACCAGGCCTCCCCCTCCAGGGTTATATAGTTAGGTTGCTATTGTTCTTTCTGGATGGAGGTCACCTGAAGAAAGGAGTGATAAAGTCTTATTTCCAAGAAATTACTCTCTTTACTCAGATGAGGGAATCTTCAAAGGCACATCTTTCTGAGACTTCTGCAAAAGAGTGAAACTAGAGGATAGAAAAAGAGTGAAAATACTGCATAGTGAACTATTTTTTTTCTGCCAAAGATATAACAAGCTTATAAGGGGAAGGGGAGACCTCCACAGATAGTCAGGAAGGAGAGCTAAGAAGAGGAGAAGAGCTGGAACCTCTCACCAACTGGCAAAACTTTACTAGCCTGCTAACCAGCTAAGTAGTTCTTCCAAGGAAGAGCAATTGATGCTACAAGAAAAGTGCTGCTCAAGCACCTTGAACTTCTTGGATGCAAAATAGTCATTGGATAAAGCAAGAATCAGAGCATCCACAAGGAGTACATAAAAGCTCCTGCAGTCTCCAGCTCACACACACCAGAACTCCAGCGAACACCTAGTCTGCAGATACCTAGATTTCCTACCATTTCCATATGTAGCACAATGTGCAGCCTGTTAGAGTCAGGGAACTAAGAGCTTCACCTTTAAGCCTGCAGAGCTTCCAGACAAAGGATACTCCATACTTATACTTTTCAATTCTTTGTTACATATTTTCTGCTCAAACATATTAAGTATGACTGTTTTGCTTTTGAATATATATGTATTTATATGTGTGTGTGTTGTATATAAAATGTCTCCCCACGGTACACTACAAGGCATTCTTCTCTATACCCTACATTTCATTTATTCCTTCTTATTTTTATTTATTCTTCTCTAATATATTACAGTTTTCCTTCCCTAATGCCATTCCAGCCCCTTCCCCCCTTTTCCACTATCTTTCCCTATATTTATTTCTCCTTAAACCTGGACATGGTTTTCATGGATATCAAGGAAACATGACATTTCAAACTTCAGCAAGACTATGTACTTCCCCTCATATTAATTAATGCTGAACAAGGCAATGTAGTAGGTACAAGAGTGTCTCAAAATTAGGCAAAAGACTTAGAAACAGCCCATAGTCTCACTGTTAGGAGTCCCACCAGGAGAAAGAGCCAACAACTGTTACTTATATCCAAAGGGCCTAGGTCAGACAAATACACTCTCCCTGGTTGTCAATTCAGTGTCTGTGAGCCCACGTGAGCCCTGTACTTGGTTTTGTGAGTTTTCTTCTGGTATCCTTGATGCCAACAATCAGTTCTTCAGTTGACAGACATCTAGCATGTATCCAGTTTCTGGTAATAATGAATAAAGTTGCAATGAACATAGTTGAGCAAGTGTCCTTGTGGGAGGATGGAACATTCCTTTGGGATATCAACGGGAATCATATACCTGGGTCTTGAGGCAGATAAATTCCCAATTTTCAGAGAAACTGCCATAGGGATTACCAAAATGGCTGTAAAAGTTTGCATCCCAATAAACAATAAAGAAGTGTTCTCCAGCTGTAGGTCTTTACTAGCATGACCTATCACTTTTGTCTTTGATTTTAGCCATTCTGACAACTGTAAGATGAATTCTCAGATAATTTTGATTTATATTTCCCTGATGGCTAATAATGTTGAACATTTCTTTAAGTGCTTTATGTCCATTTGATATTCCTCTTTTGAGCATTTTTTTTGGATCTCTACACCATTTTCTCAGACTTGGTTATGTATTTTGTTGATGTCTAATTTCTTGAGTTCCTTATAGATTTTTGAAATTAGCCCTCTGTCAAATATAAAGTTGGTGCAAATCTTTTTCCTTTTTGTAAGCTTCTGTTTCTATTGATGGTGTCCTTTGCCTTAGAGTAGCTTTTCAGTTTGTTGAGGTCTCATTTATTAATTGTCAATCTTAATGACTGTGCTATTGGTGTTCTGTTCAGGAAATCTATCCTATCTTTGAGATTCTAATATTTCATCCTTAAATTACTCTCTATCATATCTTGTACCTAGAAAATCTATATAGATATTAAAATATCTTTATAACTCCTAAGCCACTAAGCTTAACTATAAAACTAATTATATGGTCTCCAACTCCATCAGAGGTTTGAGAAGGAATAAAATTAACTACCTGAGTAAAAAGAAAATGCAGGCTAGCAGAAAGTTTGCTGGCTGGACAGTCACCCCAAAGCTCTATATTGCTAGTCTATACTCTTTAGCATTTTGGCACAGCATATCTGACAGACATATTTGTGAAACAGGAACTATTAAGTACTTGCTTACCCTGTCTTGGCAGAGCTTGTCTCGTCTTGGCCTACACCTAAGCTTGTCCACTTTAGGCAAAATTCTGTATGTGGTAGAAACAAAGGCATTTTCTGTGGTGCCTAGTATGTCACGTTTGAAATCATCTTCATTAGCCTCTGAGTTTTTTTAAATTAGGTATTGAGTCTATTAATACTGAGAGATATTAATGACTAATGATCATTAATTTCTATTATTTTGATGGTAGTGGTAGTTATAGTGTGTGTGTGTGTGTGTGTGTGTGTGTGTGTGTGTGTGTGTGTGTGTGTAAGCCTGAGAGTGTGCATGTGCACACACAAGCTTTCTTTCCTTTGGTTTTGCTGATGTGAAATTATTAATCTCCTGTGTTCATGGGTTAAAGTAAACTCTTTGGGTTGGAGTTTTTCTTCTAGTGCCTTATGTCAGATTTGTAGACAAATATTGTATACATTTGACTATCTCAGAAAATATCTTTTTTTTTCCATCCATAGTGATTGAAAGATTTGCTGGGTATAGTAGTCTGGCTTACGTCTGTGGTCTCTTAGTGTCTGCATGACTTCCCTCTAGGCCTTTCCCTAGTCTCTAGTGAGATGTCTGGTGTGATTGTCATAGGTATGCTTTATGTATGGCTTGTCCTTTTTCCCTTGTAGCTTTTAATACTCTTACTTTGTTCAATACATTTTGCGTTTTGATTATTATGTGGCAAGGAGAATCTCTTTTCTAGTCTAATTTATTTGATATTTGGTAAGCTTCTTTTACCTTTAAAGGCATTGCCTTCATTAAGCTGAAGAAGTTTTCTTCTAAGATTTTGGTGAAAATATTTCTCGGGGCTTTTGATCTTGGTATCTTCCCTTTTTCTACTCCTATTATTCATAGATTTAGTCACTTCAGAATGCCCCAGATTTCCTGGTAGTTTTCTGCCAGGAATGTTTTAGATTCATCAGTTTACTTGACTAGTGTGTCAGTTTCTTCTAAAATATGTTTGAGGTTCTCTCTTTTATCTCTTATACTCTGTTATTGTGTTTTAGTTCCTGTTCACTTAGTTAGATTTTCCGTCTCTGGAATTCCCTCAGTTTGTGTTTTCTTTACTGCTTCTATTTCCAAGTTCAGGTCTTCTACGGTTTTATTCATTCCCTTCACCTGATTTTGTTTCCTGGATATCTTTATTCATTTTCTTTTCAAAGGCCTTTGTCATCTTTATCTTTATAAGATTGGTTTTAAGGTCCTTATCTTGTGCTTCAGATGTGTTTGTTCTGGGTATTGCTGCTTTTGTTTCTAAATTGGTATCTAGGAAGCATGTTTAAGGTAATTATTGGGTAGGTGCCAGTTTTGCAGTTTATCTTTCCCCACTTGTTTCTGTTCCCTCTTTGGTCTTCTGGGCTGTGGTTATGATGACTGGCAAATTCTCAGGCCCAGTAAGGTGTCTCCACTTGTATTTTGGTAGACTATGTGACCTCTGAGGTTTTGTGGTCCTGGGAATTGGCACGGGTTCTGGTTTTCCATTTACCAGAGTAGCTTCTGGGATTCTGAATACTAACATGGCCCCTAGTAGAGAAGTGTGAGTCTATCAGAGTTAGGATCTGGGATATGGAGTGCAGAGGTGCTACATGAGCTCTGAGAGATCATTGGATCAGCAGGTGTTCTTACCTGGAGTTTTGGATACTGGAACCTACCTCTTTTCTTATCTCATTCATATGTCTTTTCTTTTTCCTTCTTAATTATACTATCCCCTAGCCTTTGTAACCTCCAAAAAAGTGTGGAGCCTTACAGAATCTCAAGTTTCTCTTTCCAATATGTCACCCAACTATTATTTTTGAAAGTTAGTCTGATCATTACCCTTGCCCTCCCTATTCCATTCCCAATCATAAAGTTATTAAATTCATTCCAAGTATGCTTCACACTTTCTTTGGTTCTTTATTTTGCAACTGTTATTGGCAGTTAATGGTTGCTGGAAAAAAACTGAATATATTTGGTCATAGTATAGAGAATGGTAGCTTGTTCATGCTCTTTTGGATGGCCTCACACCCTTGCACATACAGGTAACATAAAAAAATGTCAGTCAGTTATTAAGAAAGAGAGGGTGAGGGTATTAGAAGATATATGTATATTTTTTCAAGAATAATTATTTCTGCATTTACTGAATTTAGTATTTTCTCCTGAAAACAATTACCAATTCAAGGTTTCCATGTAACTTTCTACATTTCCTTCATCTTAAGGTGTCTCTAGAATTATAACAATTAAATAGATGAATTGATTGATTCAGCTCAGATTTACATTATGTGTGCCTACATGCTTTGTATCAGTGATAAAAGCTCTTCAGAAGCAAGGCCAATAATTTATTTTGTTTAGGGTTTCAGTTTACCATATTGTGGATGATATGGTAAAGCATCCTGACAGCCAAAAAAGCAGAAATTGTTTTGGACACAATGAGATGGCAAAAGGTCACAAGAAATTCATGGCTTGCATATCATCCACAAACTGCTAGATTCCTGAATTTTATCTTTATTTGCCCTGGAAAAGTTTGTGTATGGCAGAAACTATGGGGCGTTTGTGGATCCTGCTTGAGGTTTAATTAAGAGGCAGAGAAAGCTATATAGGTTTAAGCTGTTGGCCTTTTGCTGGAGAAATCTCCCAGCTAAGGCTAATTTAACCCAACTTATCACCACCTGCTTCCCAGATCTACCTTGTCTCCCTTGTATCTGCCTTATACATCCTTTCACATCTGCCTGCATCTCCTTGCTTCTCTGTCAGCAGGGTCTACTTCTGCCTAAAAGTTCCATACTTACTATCTTCCACAGCTCAAGCCAGTAGGTCTTTGTTATGCAAAAAGTCACATTCCTTACTCTAGCAGAAGGCAAGGTGGGAAAGGGCACTTACCCATGTCACTTTCTTAGATGTTTAACAACTAAAGCATATGATTGTCTTTTAATCTTTATCAATTTTATACAGCTGTTGTGAATTTTCTCTTTTTGAAACTGATAAAAAGGATAATTGTAAAACAATTCATTTGTAGTCTTCAACAGCATCAGAGATCTGAGTAGGATAAATTGTACCTGAGTAAACAGTTACAGAGCAAGCAGCTTTTAAAAAAAAGAAAAGAAAAAAGGCTACCTGAACATTCACCCAAGGTTCGTTTCAGTCAGTGCTGCATCTATCTTTGGCTGCCAGGCCCACAAGATCTGACAGAGTTTCCAATGAACAGGAATTTTTAAGGCGTATCCTACCTTGTTAAGCAAATTGGGACAGTTGACCGCCCAGTGTCCTATTTGTCCAATATTTGGGCAATGTGAGGTCAGCAGTTGAGGTAAAGGGTAGTTTATATCCCAGTGGCCTGCTTTGCCGCATTTGAAGCAAGCTCCAGGTAGATGTTCTTCACTGCCCATCTTCTTCTTTAGTGGCGATTAGGGCTGCTGCCAGAGCTGATGTGTCTGTTAGAATAGAAACTTATTAATAAAATATCTTAAATGTCATATTCTGTAGATCTATGAAATGTTTGACAACCATCTACCTACCAAATGTATACTTAATTAGACAAATTTGTCACTTCTAGTTAATTAACTTTGGAAATTATATATATATGAGGATAAATAAAGCTTATTTCTGTAACTAACTAAAATAGTACTAAAAGGACTAAAACGATAGTTGACTGACCACTGACTTGAGTATTTAAGTTATTCTTAACAGATTATGATAGTAGCTTTCAAAAGACTAGGACTATACATTAAAATCTTAAATGAGTTGCATATGCACATATACCTTAAATAAGAGTTGACTCACATATAAAATATGTTGTAGCAAATATAACCTTAAATTGATTATCTTACAAAATCCATACCAATCTTAAATATTTAAGATCTGTTACGTTCTAATCTAAAAGGAGATAAAACAATCCACCCTTCTTTTCTCTGTCCACAAGACATGGTAATCCACCCTTCTTTGTCCTTTCATCCTTTTTCCCTCCTTTCTCCTCTTTCCCACCAATATTATAGAGAAAAGAAATAAGGATAAATGAGAAAGGTACCTACATCTAACTTCCTTTCCTTCGTTTCCTCCCTGACCATGACCAATAAGGCCTTGCAAACAACCTATCAAAAGTCAACAAACATCTCTAACTCACTGAACAACCAAAAGCCACCCACTCTACCTCTTGGGAATAAGGGAGCTCTGTTCTTAACTTTCTTCCTGCTACCTGGAGGCAATGGTAAATTTTGGTGATACTAAGAATATTGAGATATGGGCCATGTTCTGGGAGAGTTGGCTGTTTCCTGTGTTGTCAAGGCTAACAGGGATCATCTTCGACTAGAAAAGTGCAGGGATTAACTGAAACCATGTCTGAAGCAATCTGTAAGGTTGGAATTTCTGGGTCTAGTTGCTTTGTCTTTGTTGGTGTCTGGCCCTTTCACTCTAAAAACACTAACATTTAAAGGTAAGGACATTTCTGCGTTAACACATGGTTGGAATATGTGCTGTACACAAATCAACTAAAGATAATTCTCTCTACTCTGAGTATGAACAGGTAAAAGCCTTCTGTGCATCTTTAGAAGTCCCTTTGGACTGTATAATCAAACTGTAATAGAGTATTTCAAATCCACATATGCCATATGAAAGCATGGCATTAAATAATAAGTCATGAGGACCTGAAATCCAAAAAGAGTCATTGGCTACAGTAGAGACATCCAAGTCTCAGCCAATCTTCTAAGCTATTCACTTGTAGGGGGAATCAGCAATCATAGCACCTGTTCTGCTACTCTTCTGAGTCTCTTCCTTCACATCTTCTATTTTATCAGCCAAGATTTTCAGGAAGTCTCTTATGGTTGAGTCTTGTCTGTATTAACATTGAAGGAATCCATAGTTTTTCATTTCCTGGATAGCCTCTTCCCCAATGCAGGATGCTTTCTGACTTCCATTCTGAGGTTAATACATTCTTGAAGGTATAGGTTGATTTAATTCATCAGTCTTTTCTGAAATCCAGTATTTTTCGGCAGCTGTGCTGCTTATCCCATTGATATTTTTAAAAATTAAATAAAATTATGTGTTATCTCCAGGAGAGCTCATATCCACAATATGTTTTATGAGCATCTCCTTTAGAATATAGTAAAATCTTTCTATATTTACTTGACCAGTAGGATTGTAAGGTATGCTTGTAATATGATTTATGTTATAATATTTAAAAAATTGTTACATTTTATGGGAGACATATGCCAGAGCATTAGCACTTTTAATCTATAAAGATAGCTATCAGTTTTAATAAATGTGTAACTACAGGATCAGTATTTATAGAACTCAAGGCAGATGCCAATTGGAATCCTGAGTAAGTATTAGTTGTATGGTGTACATATATTAATTTTTCAATCTCTGAAAAATGAAGCACATCCATCTGGAAATTTTCATTTATCTGGATAACCTTAGGATTACTTTCAGCAGATAGTGTTGCTAGATTTTAAAAAACCAAGTAGGACATGGTTTTATAATTTCCTTGGCTTCTTGCCAGGTTATAGAAAACATTTTTCTTTAAACATCTACTATTTATATGGCATTTTATGAAAACATTAAAGCTTCTAATCATTTCCTATTAATAATTGATCTATCTCAATCCCTAGTGCTAATGGTCCTGGAAAACCTGTATGACATCACATGCCATTTCTATATAATGGATAACATCTGCTTTGAGCTTCCTGTTGTAGTAATATAAATAGCAAAGTGAATTATGAATCATCTGGAATAAGTTCTGCAGTTTCTATGTTCAAAACAACTCTACATATTGAAAATCAATAACTATGTTAAGAGATTCTGGAAGATCTTACAGAACCATGAGAATAACATGTAATCCTGATTTTTAAACTGAATCATATGTACTTTAAACTTCTTTACTTATATTTCCTGACTTAAAATCTACAATTCCTGATTTATTGGAATCTATATAAACCTCTAATATTTGTTCTACTGTTTGTAGCTCATCATTCCATCACTTAGACATATTCTTACCTAAGTTAACTTCATTCTGATTTTCCTGAAAGAGGATATAAGAAACTATAGTCATTACTGAAAAAATTATAATTATTTCCATGCTGATAGTTAAAATAAATTAAATTATAAAATAAATTATATAAATTAAAAAAATCCTGTAGTGTTTTCCAATTTTTAGCTCAGAATTTATTTTCTTCCGTTGCAGACTTTACTTTATTATTATTTAAATGTAATATTTCTTTCTATGACTGTCTAAAGTCAGTTTCTTTCTTTTCAGTGTTTTTGCAAGCTCAGAAACAATTCTACCTATTTATCTTTTACAGCTTTTAAATTTTAATCTTTACTTCTGTATCTAAGTTTCTCTAAACTCTGTCTTCTGGAAATTGCCTTTTCCATGTACACATTACTGGCTCTGGTGTCTTCTCAGTATTTGGCCATTGTGGTGGCCAAATGTTACAAAAGGCTCTAGAACTCTGCTTTCACTACCTGCAGCTGTGGTCATGTCCTGACCAACTATCTCCAATGTTCACAAGTTGCTTGGCTCATATGGTGGCAGGTGCTCCTCATGCTAGCATGGGTAATGGCAGTGCACTCCAATGGGACACAGCACAAAGACTTGTCTTGGGCCACAAGTTGCTTGTCCACCTCCTTGACTTCTTTGTAGTATCTGACTTTGTGAGTATTGTCCATTACTCACAATACACACTGCCAGAAAAACATCATTTCTCTGCCCACTCAAAGATGACTGCTTGCCTGTAGACAAAACCAGCAGCTGCCATGGGAGATAACTTCCTGAACAGAACTACAACAGCCTAAGATTTAAGGGCAACAATTAATAAATGGAACCTAATGAAGCTGTGAAGCTTATGTAAGGCAGAAGACTCTGTTAACAGAACAAAGTGACAGCTGACAGACTGGAAAAGATCTTCACCAACCCTACATCTGACAAATATGTAAAGAGCTCAAGAAACTAAACATCACCAAACCAAATAACCCAAGTAAGAAATGGGCTTAAGAATTTAACAGAGAATTGTTAACAGAGAAATACCAAATGACTGAGAATCATTTAAAGAAATACTCAACATCCTTAGTCATCAGAGAAATGCAAATCAAAATGACTCTGAGATTCCATCTTACACCCATCAAAATGTCTAAGATCAAAAACTCAAGTGATAGTACATGCTGCCAAGGATGTGTAGAAAGGGGAACACTCTTTCATTGCTGGTGGGAGTGTAAACTTGTACAACCACTTTGGAAATCAATCTGGTGGTTTCTTAGAAAACTGGCAATAGGCCTACCTCAAGACCCAGCTATTACACTCCTTGGAATATACCCCAAATATGCTCCACCACACAACAAGGACATATGTTCATCCATGTTCATAGCAGCCTTATTCATAATAGCCAGAACCTGGAAACAAACTAGATTTCCTTCAGTTAAAGAACAGACAAAGAATTTGTGGTATGTTTTCACTATGAAATACTACTCAGCTGTTAAAAACGAGGAAAATTTGAAATTTGCAGGCAAATAGATGGAACTAGACATGATCATCTTGGGAACTGAGCTCAGGCCCTCTAGATTAGCAGGCAGTGCTCTGAACCTTTGAGCCATCTCTCCAGCCCAGCAGGTGGACATGCAGGCAGAATACTGTATATATAATAATAAATAAATAAATCTTAAAAAAAAAAGAACTGATCATCCTAAGTGAATTAACTCACACCCAGAAAGATACGCATGGTATACACTCACTTATAATTGGACACTAGCCCAACAGGGATGTCGGCTGAAAGTCTTCACTTAGCAGGAGATTGGGATAGATACTTGGACTTCCTATTAGGACTCCAGGTAAGAGAGGTATGGTATAACAGGGAAATAGAAGGATCTAGAGAGTCAAAGAAACCTACAAGAAGACCATTAAGGCTAGAGGATCAGAACCCAGGGGGTTCTGCCCAAACTACTGCACCAACCAAGAACAATGAATGCAGTAAACCTAAAAACCTTATCCAGATGTAGCCAATGGATGGCCCATTCTCCACAGTTGTGTGGAGAGCAGGCACTGACTCCGACATGAGCGCTGGTTCTCCCATTGACCACTCTCCCTTGGAGAGGAGACCTGGTGGCACTCAGAGTGAGAGTAAGCAGGCTACCTGCTTGCTGATAGAACTGATAGGCTGTGATCCTGTGGTGGAGGAGGTGCTCCCCTTCTGTCACAGAACTATGGGAGGGGATTAGGATGAAAGAGGGAGGAAGGGAGAATGGGGAGATACAACTGAGGGGATAATAACTGCATACATTACTTAAATTAAAAAAGAAAAAGAAAACTTCCCCAAACCAAAGAAAGAGAGGCCTATAAACATACAAGATGCATACAGAACACCAAGTAGATTGAACTGAAAAGAAAATCCTCCCACTACCTAATAATTAAAACACCAAATTATATATAAAGGAAGACCTATCAGAATTACACATGACTATCAACAAAGACTATAAAATTCAGAAGGCCTAGCAGATATCAAAGACACTAAAAGACCACAGAAATCAGCAGTTTACTACTCTACCTAGAAAAACTTTAAATCAATAGATGGAGAAAACAAACTATTCCATGGCATAACCAAATTTAAACAATACCTATCAGCAAACCCAGTCCTAAAGAAGATACTAGAAAGAAAACTAGAACCCAAGGAGGCTAACCAGTCACAGAAGAACACAAGAAATAAATAGCCCCACATCAGCAAAACCAAAAGACAGGAAGCACATGTACACAACACACACTTGCACTCTACCACATCTAACATCAAATTAATAATCATTGGTTATTAGTATACTTCAACATCAATGGGATCAATTCCCAAATAAAAAGACACAGGCTGAAAGATTGAATGCAAAAACAGGATCCATCATTCTGCTGCACACAAGAAACACACCTTAACAACAAAGATAAACATTATCTCATGTTAAAGGGATATAAAAAGATTTCTAAGCAAACTGATCCAAGAAGCAAGCGAGAGTAATCATTCTAATATCTACTAAAGTATATTAAACCAAAATTAATCAGAAGAGATAGGGAAGGATACTTCATACACATCAAATAAAATCCACAAAGATAATATCTCCATTCTGAACATCTATGCCCCAAATGCAAAGGCTTCCACATTTGTATAATAAACATTACTAATTGTTATATTACATATAACCCCAAACATTTGAAGTGGGAGATTTCAACAACTCACTTTCACCAATGGACAGGTTATCAAGAGAGAGACTAAATAGCAAAATAATGAAAGTAACAGATGTCAAGAATCAAGTGGATCTAACAGATTCTATGGTAATTTTAGATGGATTACCTACTGATCTAAACACAAGTTTGTTTTGTTTCATTTTATTTTGTTATGTTTTATTTTATAAGCCAAACTCAAATACTTTTGTGCTTTAGACCTTCGGAATTTAGGATAACAATTCATTAGGAGGTAAAAAAAATAAGCACTTACATACATGGTTAGGATCACCTACCTTCTGAGTGAGTTGTTTCCTTTTGAAACAGAGAAAATTAATACATGAATTCTAGAATCGCTTCAGTTAGGAGCTGAATACAGATTTCTACATTCTATGTTCCCTGTCATCTGTGAATGTATCATTAGTCAATGATAAAGTTTCCTTGAATTGCACAAGGAGATATAAGTGATCTTAAAGGATACAAATAATGTGACTAAGGATGATAAGACAGTAAGGGAAGAAGGGGGAAAGGGTCAAGCCGACAAGCAAGCATTATGACTCTAATAACAATGCAGTAAGATGTTTTATATTGCGGGATGACGGCACATACTTTTACTTCCAACACTCAAGAGGGAGAGGCAGGCACATCTTTGAGTTTGAGACCAGCCCGGTAGCCAGACATGTAAAAACTCTGTCTGGAGAAATTAACTAATTGCTGTCTGCTGTAGGCAAGTCATATACTTTAAAAGACAAGTCGTGCTAGGTGATTTACCCCAATGTCAGGATTTTTAAATGAAATAATGAATGCTGACCAATGAGTTATTAATAAAATATCCCAAATAATTTTTAAAATTAACTATGTTTTAGAAAGCTACATATATAATATTTATATGATATATGGAGTGCATAAAATATGATATCTCTGCATTGTTATACTTCCTAAATCTCATTTTTATATCACTTGATATCAAGACTAGCTCTCTACTGGTACATAGTTTTTCAGTTTGATATGGACTCAAGAGAGATGGAGTTAAGTCATCCAATATGTACGCTCTTTCTAGAATTTGCATTCACTTTTATTTGTCACTTAGTCTTTAAGTCATAGCAAGTGTGGGAAAAGATACACAATTATTAACAAACCATTAATTCTATCACAACTTATATTTTAGCTTATAACTTTGTTACTTCTCCCATATCTTGCACTCACAAAGATGTGCCTTTTAAACAGACTCTTAAAAATCTTGTTTAGGGATTGGTTTTCATTAATGATTATATTTATGGTAACACTCATCTAAGTATTCACAAGAACATGAGTTCCACTATTATCGATGCACAAACAAAATAGTTCCTACCTCAACACTCTATCACCATTGATGTCCAGGATCTGAATATATACTCTGTTGAGACTCAGTTCTTTGCATTTTTTTTAAACTTTATATATTCCAATATAGTAGAATAGTGACATAAAAATCATCAGATATTTTGAAATTTTACTGTATAGCTGCAACTATTCCCTTGTTTTCACTAAGAAATTATACTTAATTAGATACTTTCTTCAAAGTAACCACACCAAATCATTCTTCCATATCGATTCTGCTTGTGTTCTAGAATGTCTGTATTTTGTTCACATCTAAAAAGGTCTTCGAAGAATAGTCTACCCTCTATTGCCAATTAGCTTTGGAAATGTACATTATGCCCCAAGAAAGGTGGTATGCAAGAGGTTTTTAAAACGCACTGACATTTTCCTTTCAATCTGATGAGTCAGCATTTTGTTACTTCTATGATTTTAATCTACTTTGTTTGAGACATGTTTATGTGCCCAATAGCTATATCTATGGCTTCTGAGATGTTTTTCTTTCTGGCTCATGTTGTTATCTGAAGTTTCTTTTATGTTAATGAGACAGATTTATATTTATATTGAGTTGTTTTATACAACCTCAATGATACAGCCATATTGATCCTTTTACAAAGGATTTGTGCACTATATTCTTGACTATATTATTAGTTCCTGAGATAGTCTTCTGATTTAAGATTGGCGCTAAAATGACTGTGTCACTGAAATTTCTTGTTATATTTTCCTAGTTATGAGAGGAATACAATATAAATCTATATTGTATCTTCCTTGTTAGTGTATTTTGGTTCATCTTCATTCTATTATTCTAGTGTTGTTTAGCACTGTTCTATCTTCTAGTTATTATAATTTAAAATATATGCTTTACTTTCTACATAACTACAATGAATGCTCAGATCAAATCTTGAAATATGTTTTAAAATTTAAATATATAATTATCTAATTTCTAAAATATATTTAACAGTTTTTAAAAAGTAATTAGTTCAATGATTGGTTCAAAATACCAGCAAAATAGTGTAATATAAAATTTTACATTTTTGTTACACACTTTTGTTTAAATGGTTCCGTTTGTCTTCTCACACTACAATCATGGCTTGATGAGCAATCACTGTCCAAAGCACGATGTTCTCATGGTGGGAGACAAGGCCAAAGAAAACCACACAAATGTATTTTGTTTCTGTTGGAATATGACACATTTTCATGTCATATATGTCTCCTTTCCATTATCCAAGACAAATTATACGCCCAAAGCCAGGTGAAAGAGTGAGAAGATGAGTTCTCCCTATAGGAAAGCAGAGAAATGGAAGGGAGGAAATGATGGTTATGAAGACCCAAAACAAATATTTTGAGTTTAAAACTTCTAATTGAAAGGCTTATATTTACTATCTACAAAAAATAGTTATTACATTATAATTTTCTTTTTTTTCTTTTTTTACATTTTTTTATTAATTTATTCATATTACATCTCAGTTGTTAGCCCATCCCATGTATCCTTCCATTCCTCCCTTCCTCCCACTTCCCCCCTACTCCCCTCCCCTCCCCTAAGTCTGTGTCTGAGGGGGACCTCCTCCCCCTGAATATGCTCATACGGTATCAAGTCTCTCCTTGGTGACCTCTTTCCTCTGAGTGCCACCAGGCATCTCCATCCAAGGCACATGTTCAAATATGGGGCACCAGAGTTTGTGTGAAAGTTAGATCTCCTTCTCCACTCAACAGTGGAGAATGTTCATCGGCTAGTCCGGGTAGGGGTTCAAGGTTTACTGCCTATTTTTTCCTTGGCTGTTGCCACAGTTTGCGGAGGACCCCAGGGCCCAGACTCACCTGTAGTTTTCCAGGACCCGCTGGATCCTTCTATTTCCTCTTTCTCCCAGGCTTCTCACACCTAAAGTTTCAATAGGATGTTGTTAATTTTTACTCATTAATGTAAATGTTTTGTTCATCCTAAATTTGCAAGAGTCAGATAGTTCCATCCTTTTCTGTAATTAATAGCAATATAATTTGGCATTTAGAAAAATATATTATTTATTTTCAGTCTCAAGTAATACCTACTTTGTAAATAAATTAATTATTAGATTTATGAAGTGCAGTTAGTAATATCTCTACTTTTTAATAAAAAGTACTTTACTGGCTATCAGTAATATCTTATTTACAGGATATAGAATGGAAAGAAGGCAGTTATAAATTTATTGTTTTATGGTGGAATATGGGGCACCTTTTTAAGTTCATCAATGATCCCCAAGATATAGTTGTGTTTTAGAGATAAGCTAATGATACAACTGTGACCTACAGTGGGTCATTATTTTGAAAAAAAAAATGAAAGAACCAGTACTTGCATTTTAAATATGTGAGATGAGCTAAAACTCCATCAAATTAGATGAGCACTAACCTTCTGTAAAAATAAAAATGATTAGTCTAATTTTCTTGAATAAAATAAAATATGGAAATATTTTAAAGAGAAAAATTTCTTTTTCAAGCCTTGAATTAATTTTTAAGAATATGTAGAACCCCTCAGGAGATGAAAAACTGAATCCTATTATTTTGAATGTTGTCAAGAGTGTGCCAAAATATTATATTTTCTCTACAAATAATTTTTTCCATAATTTTATCATAATATTTTTTATTTGTATGTGAAAGGAAAGTAGAGCACAGAGAGTGCTAGGGACAATCACCACTACAGAGGAACAGAAGACATGGGATGATTCTGCAGTTTAACTGGCGTAATTCTAGATACCAGAAGCAATATGTTGCCTGTGTAGAGCAGCAAAAAATGAAGATTCTATCATTTTTCATTAATAATTTTTTAGGAGAAATAGTGTTAATTTTCATAATGAATACATGCTCAAAAATTGATTAGAAAGTTTTCACTCCCTGTGTTCTACTATATATATGGGACTATTTTATATTATAACTATAGTAAACATATTAAGGATTTCTGTAACTCATGTTTAGTAGGTTGCTCCAAATACATATAACAAAAAAATAATCCCTTTCTGAAGGCTTGACTTATTCTAGAAAGCTATGATAGCATGTGGTCTGTCTAAGCCATAGCTGAGACATAGGCCAATCAGCAGCAGACAGTCTTTACAAGTTTGCATGTCTTATATGCTTGATATTGAGATAGGAATGCCCAAGTGTGAGTCCTTCTATATTAGCTATCCCAGTTATTCAGAGAGTACTCAACCTCACTTCTCTTTGTAAGAATTGCTTTTCCCATAAGTCTTGTGTCCCTCTGGGTCTTATGTTTTTAATATTTCTTGACCTAGGAATTTGACATCGCAGAAGCTGTAGTATATAATTATAATAAAAAATGAAGAAATTATGCTTTATGAGATTCTCATTCTTAGAAAATAAATGATTTATTTCTATATAGAGAAAAACATCCACAAACAAATTCAAAAGAAGCGATGCAACAAACTGAATTGTGCAACACCATCTTTAGACTCATAATAAACTTGAGAATGAATTTTAAATTATTAATATATAGGAAGTAATACATTAAAACAAAGCATGCTTTAAATATTGTTTTTTAAAAACCAAAGAATAATTTAGACAAATGTATAGCACAATAAGCATTTAAAATTTTAATTAAACAGAATAAACATCTCGATGTTAAAACTGTTTTTGCACCGTGTATTTTTTAGGAGCAACAAATAGCATAGACAGTGGAAGTGGTTAAAGAAAGGCAACAGTGTAAGAGAGGGAGCACGAAGAGAAACGAGGGTCAGTATCAGACCTGAGGAGAGCAGGGTGCACGGACAGAGCTTGCAGAGAGAAGACAAACCTTGGGCCGGGGTTTCTCTGTGACAAGCTGGAGAACTACAGCAGGGTGGGCTCCTAGGAGGATATGAGGGTAACTCTAGCTAGCAGGGTCATGGAAAGTGAAGAGGCCACCCTTTAGCTAGCAGGACTCCTCGTGGAAAGAGGGTAACACCAACTCAAAATTTTAAGTTGCCCACAAGATGTACAAGAACAAAAATAGTAGACATTGGGGAAATGTCCAACCAGTACTTGGTCCAATCTGAGACCCATGCCATGGGAAACAACCAACCCCTGACATATTAAGGATACTCTGCTTTACGTGCAGATGGGAGTCTAGCATGGCAGACCTCTCAGTGGCTCATCCCAGCATCTGGTAGAAACAGACGCAGACACCCGCGGCCAAACATTGGGTGGAGGAGTCTTGTGAAAGAGCTGAAGGATACGACAGAAAGACTTAGAGTGGACAGGAGCTCAACAAGAACAGCAACAGAGCCAACTAACCAGGGCCTGGGCGGGGGGGGGGGGGGGGTTGGAGACTGACGCTCCTACCAGGGACCATGCATGAACTGGACCTAGGCCCTCTATACATAAGTAACTGATGGGAAGCTCAGTCCTCATATGAGTTTCCTAGTAAGGCGAATGGGTGCTGAATCAGACATCGACTTTGTTGCCTGCTTCTCAATCACTTTCCCCTGGCAGGGCAACCTTGCCAGACCACAGAGGAAGAGGATGCTTTCAGTCCTGGTACAACTTGATACACTGGGTTGGGTGGGGATGTTCCCTTTCTCTGAGAGTAGGGGAGGGGCATAGGAGAAAACAGAAGGAGGTTTGGACTGGAAGGAGAGGAGGCAGGGGCCTACGACAAGAATGTCAAGTCAATAATTAATAAAATAAAATGTTTAAAAAGATTATCCACTCCAGTATATTTGCATAATAAGTGCCTAAGACTTTTATTCATCCAATCTACATTTGTTCAAAGATATTATTAGGAACTGGAGGATAACATAGTGTTCAGTGTTGCTCTTAAGTAGGTACCAGCTTTAGTTACAACCCTAACAATGAGCACCTCATCACTGATTCTAAATCCAGTACCAGGAAATCTGATACTTCTTTTTGACTCCACAAGTACCTGTATATAATGTCATTAATGATGTACATACCTAAAAAGAACCCCCACACTCATACGCACAAATAAACCTATAGACTAAAAATTAATAAACGCTAAGGCAAATGTTTGATTAGAACAATAGAGATCCAGCATTTGTATGTACAAAGAGACTGACATTCTATAGTCTGTGTATTTCACAATTCTAGTTACTTTTCAAGCATGTATCAAGCATATGAATATTTAAAATTGTATCATGAATGTAGACATGAGAAAAAACAATGGTATGCAAGAATAACTTGTCTTGGTGTTTGTAGAAACCCTATCTCCTCTTCTGTGTAGTAAGCTATTAGCATGGTTAAAGAAAGAGGTAGAATAAGGAGGAAAATGTTGCTGCAAACTATGTGAAAGCTGTCTTCTCTGACTCCAGCTTTCGATGTGACATTGTTTAACTCTCACAATTAGTTGTTACAATGACATAAGCACCTGATATTCTATCAGTCAGATGCGTTTATTCCCTTTGCACTTCCCCAAACATGCCACAGTTATAGCTACTGGGAGAAATCAATTCTATTGTCAGAAGCACCCTGTGTCATAGTTTCTCCTTCCTCTTCCTTACCAGGCTCGTTAATTTTACAAGCTTCAGCTCATCCATCAGCCTGTTGAGGAAGCGTTTCCTCATTCCTGTCAGGGTGTAATCACTCCTTGTTGCCAGATTTATACAAAATTCTATTACTGTACTGCATATTTATTTCTGTGTTTACTTAAGCATCTCTCACAAATAGATTTTTAGTTGAAAGCAATTCTCATTAATATCTGCATTATAGCACAGTGTCTGTTGACTGCATGTGCTCAATAACTAATTTTTATTTCAATTAACTAACAGCTATGCTGTAGATTTTTGTATTTTACTCTCTTCCTTTGAGATGCATTCTTGCTTCTCCATGAGTTTTTTATTATATCTCAAAACACTACTTCTTCAAATAGACAAAGAAAATGTGATATTATTTCTTCTACAACCAATCTAAGGTTTATCACAAATAATCATTCAGCTGAAAAACTAATCATGAAAATTAAATTTTCAAACTTCCATCAACTTAATCTACTTTAGTAATTTAAACAGCCTCTTTTAAGTTGCACACTAAACATGTTTCAAACATATGATGTGACAAACTACTCTGTGTGGGGAGTCATCAATTTGATCTCTTTCACTAGCATTGGTCTCAGTAGTTTTTATGATGAGAAATTATATCTAGAACTATAATCCATTTCTAACAATTATTCTTCATCCATTTATTCCATGTATTCATTTCAGTTTTATCCTTGATCAGCTGTATCAAAATGCAGTTATAAAACAAAAGATAACATGATTTTGGTGACTAAGGGTATAGTCTAGTGGCAGAAAACTTGCCTTGAATGCATACTGTCCTCATTGTGAACACTCACACTGCAGTACACACACAAACACATATATGTACATGCATATAGATTAATATCGACACACATAAATATACATTCACTTGCACATTCACACACAAAGATACATTTGAACACACATGTGTATACACTCACATACACATCATATATTAAAAATTTGTCCACATAGGTACACCAGCACACATGTGCATATAAACTCATATCCATACTCTCTCACACACAAAAAAAAAACACAGACACACATTTTCTTATAAGAAATATGCTCTGCATATTTTCAACAAATGCAGGAAACAAGACAACAGAAAGAAGGAAGTAAAACAGTCTATGAAAGTACTGTTAAAATAAATATTCTAGTAAATAAAAATTACTCAAGATTTTTGTGAACAATGAAATCAGAACCTTAATGTTGAATTTTATATGTAAAAACAATATGTAGTCAAACGTATGCTTTCATATTTGTAAGATGCTAGCATAAAATAAATAACAAATATGAAATATCACATTCTTAAACATTAAAACAACTTTTGTGTAGCCATGTTAATAGTTAATATAAACCTAGGAAAGCATTTATTCATCCTTTGACTCATTCCCAAACTTGTAAAAACTTCTTTTAGTTCTGTATAAGTCCCCTGAAGCTTTTACATGCACTCACTGGATCTCAGCTAAATTTCAGGAATCTGAATTCTTACCATGTCATATGTATACTTGAAACTGAAAAACATGTATCTGTGGAAATTCTCTGTATTCAACTTAAAGCACCTGGCCATGATTGCAACTGCTTTATGGTTTTGTGTGCATGTTAACAGTTTTTTGCCATATTCCTACAAATTAGAATGATTTTACACTGGATCTTACCAATAATGGTATTCAACTCAGGCTTTGATTTCTGACAACAACTAGTTTGTCTGTCTCTTTCTACATGACCCTACATTGTAGTACCAATTCTACTTGAGTCAGAGTGAGATGTTCAGCTAGAGAAAAAGATAAAACAAATTTGAATTGTCTTTTCCTCCTCTGTTACAAGGCATTGTACTACAGCTTTAAGTTTTCTCTTCCTTTCTGCATAAAATTTCTATACTGAATATTTGCAATTTAGCCTACTAGGCTGAGCTCAAGAAATGAAGGAGACACTGTTAAATGTTAACTCTCCTTTTAAGCCTCGCCATTGAAGAATTAAGTTCTTTAAACAGAATAGAATAAAAAGTAGCCTTGAGTACCAAATACCATCAGTGATTTCTCCGTTGAGTCATTCACTTTTAGTAAAATTTTATTTGTGCCTGGACAGCAAATTTTTAATATGTTATTTGGACAAACAAGATAGTTTGTACTCTGTCCCCATATCACATTTACATTTTAGCATTTTTACTATCAAGTCAGATACTCCAGTCGGGTTGAGAACTTGCACTTCAGTCTACTTGCTTCTAAATTTGACAGACTGATACATTTATTTTAAGTTCATTGCCCAAATTCTTTTGGCTAAATATGTCAAGTTTATTATCTAAGCTTGAAAATAACTCCTAGCATGCTCCTTCTTTAACTTTATAGCATTCTGTGCTTCAGAAAATGAGAATATTCAAGTGTTCAGCTTGTCAATGTTTGGCTTCTTTTCCTCTTCCTCTCACACGGGGCCTGCTTGTCCTTCTTGCATAAAGGCAGCCAGGTTTTGTTATTTATTTATTTATTTATTTATTTATTTAGTTAGTTAGTTAGTTAGTTAGTTAGTTAGTTACTTAGTTATTTTGTTGGTTAGTTTGTTTTTCAAGACAGGGTTCCTCTGTGGAACTCACAGAGATCCACCTGCCTCTGTCTCCTAAGTCCTAGGTTAAAGATATGTACCACCACACCTAGGCCGCACTTCCAATTTTAAAAAAAGATTTATTTATTTAATTTATGTATATGAGAGCTCTGTATTTTCATGCATCCTAGAAAAAGGAATCAGATTCCATTATAGATGGTTTTGAGCCACCATGTGGTTGCTGGGAATTGAACTCAGGACCTCTGGAAGATCAGCCACTGTTCTTAACCAATGAGCCATCTCTCCAGCCCCAGAAGCTGAATATTAAGATTAAAATTTCAAAAGACAGTAATATTAACAGCTCATACTTTACTATCTGGATAGAAATACGATAAAACATTATCAGCTAAGTTAATTAATTAAGTGGTCAAACTTAAAAAAAAATTTTTAATAGGAAGGCCACAGTTTTTACCCTTTCTGGGAAGAGTACTAGAGAATGTGTAGCCATCTATAATTCACCGTAAACATTTGTCAATTATCTACTGACATCTTTTGTGCCTCCAAGGACAACACAGTTTTGCAGAAGTCAGTTGTAGCTGTGAAGTCACTGCTGTCCTATTTTCACGCTCTCTGATTCTTCTCTTAAATCCATTTTATCAGATAATTTTCTCTTTAGCTTGCTGTTCTCTACTAAAGAGCCAACAATCACCTCTGATTGTTCCAGTATCTGGCACAAAACCTTTCATAGCTTTTAAACTAATTTTCACTCTTTCTCAACACTGACTTCCAATCCCTTCATGTGAGTGCTCACACACCTGCAGATCACCTGCTGCCTTTAACATTCTATTCCATTGCCTTAACTGGATTTTTCTCTTAGAGCTGCAGTATTCCATCATTTCTCTAAATAAAATGTTTATTGTATTTTACAGAAAATACAAGACCTATTATGTTTATGAAAAAATTGGTAGTTTGTTATTCTATCTATATTTCTTCCAAATATTCCTTATTTGTACAAAATCATGTCCAAAGAACTATCAACCAGGACTAAAGATTACAGAGGAGATACAGAGCCAATACACAAGTGTTCTACCACTTAACTACATCTTCAATCTTCCTTTTACTTTTTTATGTTGAGAGAGTACTCATTAACTTTTCCATGATGCCATTGAACTCTGTAACTTAAGCAGGTCATGAACTTGACATCTACTTTCCTTAGCCTCCTAAGAAGGTGGTTTACAGTATTACAGGCCTACACTACCCTACTCAGTAATCTAAATTATTCCTAAAACTGTTCGTCATCATATTATGTTTATTATATACATGAAATGGAAACAGTACATGATAAGCTATTAGTACATTTATATTCACATTTCTGTCTCTCAGAGTGGAACTTTTTTTTCTACACGTCCCCCCAGAAAAACATCTTTCAGCATATATTTTCATCAACAAAAATTGGCTTTATTGTCAGGCGTGGTGGTGCACATTTTTTATTCCAGCATTCAGGAAGGGAGAGTATAGTAGACAGTGGACAGCCAAGGCTACACTAAGAAACCCTGTCTCAAAAACAACAAACAAAACAAAACAACAACGACAAAAGATTTTATACTTGAGTGTATAAGATAATTTTGCTATGTTAGTTTTATTTCTCCATCTAGATTTCCAGATGGCAGGGAGAATTATAGCCTACATATGTAATTAATTTCTGTCTTTTTATTTTATAATTTCAGGCATTCTTGTTTAAGAATTTTTAAAGAAATGAGGTGTAAATTTTTATCTCCATATATTTTATGAATGAAAAATGGAACTGTCATAGGGGAGGGGAAAATAAAGGGAAAATAGGAGGGAGGGAAGAATGGGAGGATACAAGGGATGAGATAACCATTGAGATGTAACAAGAATAAGTTAATAAAGGAGAGAAAAAAAAGTAAAAAAATACTAATAAACACCATAATTATATTTAAAAAAAAGAAAAATGTTAATTACTTAGTGAACTACTCGAAGAACAATGTGTAGTCACAATATAGTGGCTTTAGACAAGTGCAGCTGACTTAATATTGGGGAAAACTACTGGAGGAATGTGACTTCATAAATGTAAGGAATAGATAAATTACACTAGCCGCTGCGACTCGTTTGTATTTATGGAGATGATAGTATAATAGTCTTGGATTTCAACTTGATCGGATCTGGGATCAACTAAGAGACAAGTCCCTGGATTGGTTCTGTAAGCTTTTTGCATGGAAGGATTAAGTGATAGGGAAAAGCTTCCCCCAGGGCAGATTTAAAGGTTGTAAACAAGAGAGATCTATCTAGCAGTTTTCACCCCCTACATGCCTGCGTTGGCCCCTTCCTGGTGAGTACACTACCTTATTGCTGCTGCCACGTGTCATGAAATCACAGTCAAGATTCTTTAGTCTTTCAAAGTGAACTGAGATTCATCAGACATTGAGAATTACTTCAGGCTTTCATCATCAGTGCGTGACTTCTGTGGCATACAATACTATATGCTGTCTGGTATTGGCGTTTAAGCCTTCAGCATGCATAAGATTATTGTTAAACTATCAGACTGTATTCTGTAAGTCTAGCTAATATCCTATAAAAAAATATGTTCCTTCTATCCTTACAGGTGATGTCACAAGTATGGCACAGTAGCCTAGGTAGCCACTATTTTCTCTGTAGATCCAGGCAACTCCTGGTTTCTACAAACGTTTATGTTTATCTCAGTCGTTCTTCATAGACTCCTATCTGAGTATTGTTTCTTAGTTAAACGAATCCATCTTTATGGAAGGCCCCATATGTACTCGTAGAGAGTTTCAAAGTAGACATGTTTTAAGCTTTGGTGTACACATATGATTGCGTTAATTATCATGAGGAACATTTTCCGAAAATTGTGCTGTGCTTAAATATAGTTAAAATAAAATATATGGGGTTGGGCTCTAAAAGTTCGAACCAACACTGGCTACTGAGTCGTACTGAAGCAGATCTACTTTTTACCTCACACAGATTTGGACTCTGCCAGCCCTTGTGTTTGCAGAGACCTCAACACTCCCTACAGATACCTTATATGTATTGATTTCTCCTGTGTACAAAATAAAATAATGACTTCTGGGATAAGATGGCACAAATGGCATTTTAAAACATTTATGTATCTTTTATTTTATGTGTAACTGAGTATTTTTTCTGAGTGTATGTGCATGCAGAATACACATTGGTAGTATCTACAGAAAATAAGAGATGATATCAGTTACATTGGAACTGCAATTACATACTGGATATAGGCCAAAATTGAACATCTGGGAAGGGAATCTGGATCCTTTGCAAAATCCTGGATTCAACCATTAGTAATGAAAATATTATTTGATTTGGACTGTTACAAAAGATGTCTGGGGCATGTACAGAATCACATAAACTTTAAAATTTTTTTTTAGTTTTTTGAGATAAGGCTTCTCTGCTTCCCTCTGACTCCCAAAGTGCTGGGGTTATTACAGGTGTGCCCCTCTGTGCCTGGCTACAATATAATTTTTGTGTGTATTTTAATAAACATAAAATATATAAAATATAAGTAACTACACTAATGTAACTTACCAAAATTATCAATAGGATATATAAATATACATATATGTTAAAACCTATCTTAAAAAATATGAGTCAATGACCCAAATTCTTAAATATTAACAGATTATAAGAGAAGAAAGACTAATTCTTCAAAAACTCTTGCATGAAAGAAAATAGGAAAAGATACTTCTAATTTCTTGTTATGAAGGCAGTATCACTGTGATACTAATGTCAAGTAACTGCACAAATAAATAAGAAGCTATTATCCAAAGTATTTGATGAACAGAGACAAAATGGTCTCAAAATAACATTAATTATAATAATGTAGCAAGTTATCCTACTAATTATGAATTTGGTTTTATTCCAGGAAGTCAATAATTTAACACAAACAAAACAGTAAACATCATAAAGTACAAAAATAAGATAAAAGATAACATTATGATTATCTCAGTAAATAAGTTGGTCAAAATTTAACATAACCTCATGATTACAGTCTCCAAGTAACCTATTACTAAAAGACCAGTACCTCCAGTAAAAGAAAGAACAATTATGATAAATCTATAGCCAACATTTTAATGAGCAGGGGAAAGTTGAAGGAATTTCCTCTAAACTCAATTGAAGAATATGACAATTGTTATCACATTCAACAATCTTGTTCAATATATTCTATGAGTTCTTAGAGCAATAATTCATGATAAATTATGAGAATACAAATAGGAAAGGGAGAATTTTAAAATTCTATTTGAATACAGTCAGATCTTATACTTAAAACACTATGAAGGTCCCACCTGAAGACTCCTAAAACTAATAAATTCAGCAAAGTATCAGGGTTCAATATCAACATGAAAAAATAGTGACTTTTTACATATTCAAATAATGAACATGCTAAAAAAAAATGAGGAATGAATCCAGTTAAAACTAGCTTTACAAAACAAGTATAAAAAAACAACAAACAAAACAAACAAACAAACAAAATCATGTTATAAGGACTGAAAAACAAAATTAATAAGATCATGAGCAATTATATTGGAAAAACTATCAAATAATGATGTTAATATACACATACATGAAAAATACATCTAAAATTTAATGCACCATAGAAATATATAAAACATCCCACCTGTCCATATTGAAGCTCAAAGAACCATCCATAGCTAACACAATTCTAATAAAACAAAAGAAGCTGGAGCAACCATGATAGCCAGTGTAAAACAATTTTACTGAACCAGGTGCAGAGGCACACATCTATAATGCCAGGACTGAGGGAGGCAGAGGCAGGATGATCTTTATGAGGTCAAAAACATCCTGGTTTACAAGGTTAGCCCAGGATATCCAAGGTTAAACTGATAAACCTTGTCTCAAAAAACCAACCAACCAACCACCACCATCACCACCACCAAGAACAGCAACAACTACAAAACCCAATTCTACTGAGCTATTGTAAGAAAAACAACAACCAGAAAACCATTGTTTTGCCATCAGTTCAGACAATGCCAAGGAATAGAACAGAAGATCCATTTTTAAAAGATCACACAGTCAAAGCAAACTGATTTTGGCACTCATATGATTATAGTAAAGGATATTCTTTAAGACCAGCTGATTAAACAGCAGTTCAGAAGGTATTTGCCTAGGTTTTATTAAGTACATGATAGATACTCAGGATCAAAGTATCTTAGTTCATATCTTTCTGAAAAGGTAAGCTTGTTTCTTCAAACAGTATGAATACAGTTATTTTTAGACCTCTGTTCCACATAATGTGTTGAATTTATGTATTACAACTTCAGATGTTGTTTCGATTTACCAGGATGTTAAGGGGCCTATGCATTTTTCTACATCTATTGGTATCTGTATGTATATGTTCATTTAATATGCCAATTCTGCATAGTTTAGATTCCAGAATTATACTAAAGTACACGACACTCAAGCTCTGGTAGAGATACTTAGGTGTATAGTATTATTATGTTAACTGTCTTTTTAGTGTTTTCTCTATCATGCTATACATTTGCAATAAATGTCCTTAAAGTATATATTTATCATTTAATTCATATTGATTAAAAGAGTAATAATCCTCTGGTTTTTTTCCAAACCATTTTGCTTCTCTGTCCAAAGAAGAAAAAAATCATATGTCACATTTCTTTTGAATGAAAAAAATCTTTATAGTCGTAAAAAAAAGTAACCTTGGTCACAATATTCATTAAAACTAATATTGTAATGGAGCATTTTAATAGTCTTTCCCTCTTTCTCTTTATTTTGTGAAAAAGCATTTATAGCACTCAGCATGAGTTGACACTTAAAGTGAACAATCCTAACAGATGTTATGATTCTACTGCTATTTAAGGCAAATTAATCTTTGCAGTTTTAGTGACAGTGTGTCAATTAAGTGACTACAGGCAGACAAGAATGCTGTTTCATATTTAAGCAGGAGGTACTAAAAGAAATTGATTGCAAAATAATTGAATAGTTTCATAGCTTTATCAGTTCAAAACTTTATATTTATTGATTCAACCTTTACTAATACTTGGCCAATAAATTTTATAATTCCTTACACTGCTTTGTAGCACCGACAGTAAATATATTCTATATTTGCTAAATTTTTACTACTAAATATTATGACACCTAGTGTTCCTACAATTTCAATAACATTTTGAGTTAGTTTTTATTGATAAAAATAATGTTAAATGATGAATAATTACAAGTTCTATATATCAGAGGATAGGTAATAATACAAATGAATAAAAATCCAACTTTAAATTTTTTTTTCTTGATGAGACATTTATCCCATGTGTCTATTTTCTCTGCAAACATTAAAATATATCATATATACATATATATGTATATACACACACACACACACACACACATATTATCTCAGCATCTGTACTTAGATGTTTATCAGTTGGCAAAGACCATGCCCCTGCAAGAGGCAGTCCCTCTTCTTTGGACAAACATTGCATGTTCTCTCACAAATTTCTTTCCACTGGACATACACTGCCCACCCTCACACAAGTCTGTTTCACATTCCACACTTGGGATCAAAACAAAACATGTTTATAACCACTACAGGTTAGTAGGAGTTATTATAGGAGGAAAATTGTTCTACTCCTGCTAGGTGCTAGGTGATGCTATGAGCATCAGTAAAGAGTTTGAACTATAGCATCAACAATTGCTTTATATTTGATCTTTATTTTGTCCATTTCAAGTCAAATACACATTATCAGTAATACTAGAACATCAACAAATATTTGAGATAGCAACCTCATATGGAAGAGTATGTTCTGGAGAATTACTCTTTGTATTCATGGAGTCTGGAACATAGGACCTCGTTTGTCTGTCAGCTTTTTGCAACAGTGAACCATGCCTGATATAAAAGAACCCAACAAAAGGGAAAGGTTTATTTTAGCTTACACTTTTAGAAATGTTAGCCTATAACCAATCTGACCCAGTTGCATTGCAGACCCAACATTAGGTTTCACTTTGTAAGGTTTATATAACTTCTCAATAATACAATGGGCTGGTGACAATACTTTTTGTGTGCATCTTTTGAAGAGACATATAAACCATAACACTCCAGGCCTTAAGTTTTCAGGTGTTTAAATATATGCTTTTAATATTTTGGTTCTAACTCCCTAAACATTTTTAATTGTATATATTTGTCACAATATAGGATCTACTATCTGGAGTTGTTGTCTCCATGTAAACCAAATAGATTATTTGAGCTTTTAGGCCTACCAATATCTAATGACTAGTTGCCTACTTTGACAGGTGTGCTAGAATGACAACATAAGCACCAGTCTCCAATACCCTCAAGAATGTGAAACAATGCATTCTATCTGCAACTTCCAAAATAGATGAGAAGTTTGGAAAAATAAGCAACAAACTGTAAGAAGGTACGTAAGAAATAGAACCATTAAAAAAAAATAACAGACCATAATCTAGCGTGCAGAACAAAAGGATAGGGAGAAGGGGAATCAACTGTTATTCCATTCTGGATCTGGGAACAATCCATAAAAAGGAAGTATTTATGAGCACAGTCAGCAAAACCAAAAGTTTGGATGACAGACTAACAATATGTGTGAAGCAGATTCTAGGAAACAGAAACATTCAGAAAAGCTTTAAAATGTGTACAAATCATCCTAGCCAAGGACAAGAAAGACTTCGAAAATAAAAAATTTGAACTCTGAAGAAAGAAATTGAAAGAACACAGCATCAGAAGTCCCATAATACAACAAACTAAAAGCCACAATAAATACAGAAGACCTGGTAAAGACCCGTGTAAACCCTATGCTTGCTGTCGCAGTCTCTGGGAACTAATAGGCACCTTGTTTAGTTGACTCAAAGGACGTTGATCTTTTGGTGTTCTCTGGTTACAACAATCCCTTTGTCTCCTTTTCTTCAAGAAGTCATTCCAAGGGGAATGACTGCCATTTAGACTCTCTGTCTCATCTCTGTCTCTGTTTCTCTCTCCCTCTCTCTCCCCCCTCTCTCCCTCTCTCCCCCTATTCCTTTCTCTCTCCCTTTCTCTCTCTCTCTCTCTCTCTCTCTCTCTCTCTCTCTCTCTCTCTCTCTCTCTCTCTCTCTCTCTCTCTCTCTCTCTCTCCCTCTAATGTCTGGCTGTGTATCTCTGAGTACATTCTCTCTGATGATGATGGCATAAGACACTGACTTATGAGCACAGCAGAATATCACTATGGATCATTTTATAGATATGTTTTTTCCTTTTTCAGATCATTAGTGTTTGGTTTTATCCTAGGTCCATGGGCGATGTAGTCTCTGGTTCTTGGTCACCTACGCAGTGTCAATTATGGGCTTGCAACTTTCTGAGGAACTACCATATTGATATCCGTAGTGGCCGTACAAGTTTGCACTCCCATCAGCAGTTTTTTTGTCTGCTCTTAGGACTCTTTTCCTCCTCTTGTGTTGCCATATCCAACTTTAACATAACTGTCTTTATTTCATCTTATTATAATGTACTTTGTTCTGTTTGGTTGTTATTTCTTGGAGAACTATTCTTTTCTAATGATAATCAGAAGAGGAACGGATCCAAGAAATGGGAGATGGGGAAGAACCTGGGAAGGAAAGAGAGGAATAACTATAAATTGGATATATTGTATGAGAAGAGAATGTATGCTCAGTAAAAAGAAAAAGTAACATTTTATCACAAAATAAGGCATTAGAAACTGGAATTGTCTCCCATATAATGTATCAAGAATTTGAAAGATAAAAAAAGATTGTGATTATAAAAGCAATTTCTAGATCAGAGGAATAGAATGTTTTCTATGAGAGTGTGTTTCCTAGAAATAATAGCAGTTACAAACAGAAAGTCTTATCAACATGGTTGCCTAAACAATAATTTATTACAATTAAAAAAAAAGAGGCTATTAATTTAAAGGGACATCGTGGAAGAAAAGTTAAGATGGAAGTCAAACAGTTGTAATAAACAGAATATTCTTTAAAACACTAAGGAAACTTATTCCCCAAAACATAAGAACTGAAGCTAGAAAGTTTCAGAATAAAATATCCTTATGAATTTTGTGTATTTTTTATTTTGTATAAAGTTTTCCTATAAAGTAACTTGGTATCTCTTTGAAAACTTACTCCAAGATCTCTGTGTACAGTTCCCAACTGTCCATAAATTTTAATATTTTTCATGTCTTATTACATTTTGAGATATGAGTCATGGGAGTGACAACAACAGTAGAGAAAGGAGAATATTTCTTTTTTTTGTTTGTTTTGTTTTTCAAGACAGGGTTTCTCTGTGTAGCCTTGGCTGTCCTGGACTCACTTTGTAGACCAGGCTGGCCTTGAACTCACAGCGATCCACCTGCCTCTGCTTCCCGAGTGCTGGGATTAAAGGCGTGCGCCACCACGCCCGGCTAGGAGAATATTTCTTGACCTCAAGAAAAGGCAGCTGTGAATTTTTTGGCTTTCAACCTAACAATGTTGATTTTATTACTTTAATCTGATATCATCTCACAAACCAACACATTTATTTATTTTTCCCCTACCTCATCATTAATGTAATATGTTACCTTCTTGGTTGCCATAACAGAAAAGTCAGTGAATTGTTCTTTTTCTTCCTGGAAATAAAGTATATTTATAGTGAAAAGAAAGTCCTAGTAGAAAAAATTAATTCTGAAGGCCATGTTTTTGCTCTCTTACACTTTCACATGTGTTTGGTCTTCTTCTTCTTCTTCTTCTTCTTCTTCTTCTTCTTCTTCTTCTTCTTCTTCTTCTTCTTCTTCTTCTTCTTTTTAATGAATGTGCAACTTTCATGAGACCACAGAGTCAGAAACAGGACTCTATTTTTCTGTCCTGTCCTCCAGTATGGGTATTATGTTGGCTTAATCTCCTTCACTCTCTTCTCTGATCCACCAACATGTGGTAACAATGTGAGGACTGTGCAAGTGGGTGACATACCTACATACCTACATACAGAGGACCTGAAGAACCAGAATTATTTATAACCAACAGTGAACACCTATAGCTTCTGTGATGGAAGTTGTCCTGTTTATGGCCCAGTCTGAAGCATTAGCAGAAATAAGTTAATTACACTATTCTGTTGGACAAAATGTGAAAGAGTGTGAAGCTTCCATAGGGAGTTGGCTCCTAACATGGCTGGTTGGGAGAAAAGAAAACCACAATTGGTTCAGGTGGCTTCCCGGTTTCATCATTTAATCATTTGATGACTGAATTATGCAAAACATACACATTCAGTGCAACATTTGCCATGTCCTAAACACTCACAAATTGCAGTTTTCATTTTCCTTTCATAACTCCTTTCTCATCTTTCAATTACAGGCAGAACATTGCTGATTTCTTATTATGTGTGATATGTATATTGTGACAGGCTTCTCTTGGTGAATGGGCTGCCCTAGAAAACATAATATGTTCTAATCAATGTCAAGCTTGATTCTTTTTTTTTTTACATGAGTAATACCATTGGTTAGTTTATACTAAACTCAAAGCTGATATCACAATTTCAATTAACCTTTTAGAGCATATGTTTTCACCACAAGGCACATTACAGATTTCCTTGAACACATTAAATAGTGTGTCAGTCTTGGCCTAGTGAATCATTTTCAAACTAAAATCACCAAAGTAGTATAAAATTACAAATAAACACAGTGTCTTAACTAGGGCTTTATTGCTGTGAAGAGACCCTATGACTATACCAACTTCTGTAAAGGAAAATATTTAATTTGTGGGTGGCTTACAGTTTCAGAGCTTTAGTCTATTATCATCATGATGGGAAGCATTGCTTCCTGCAAACAGATTTGGTGCTGGAGAAGCTGAGAGTGGCTTGCGCATATAGGAGACATCAAAGCTTACCTCCTCAGTGACACCCTTCTGCAGTCAAGGCCACACCTACTCCCATAAGGTCAGACCTTCTAGTGGTGCCATTTCCCATGGACCAAGTAGTCAACATCATGAGTTGAAGGGGTTCACGCCTATCATACCACCACTGCATCAAATAAAGTATAAAAATAAATAAAATATGCCTGGTTTCAGTATAATATCAGAACCCAAGAAGGCAGGATATTGCCTTGTTCAGTTTCAACTGGAAATAGCATGCTACATGATTCAAAAATTCTATCCATTCTCAGTTTGTTCACAAATAAGAAGGAAAATCTCTCTTTGTTGTTGTTGTGGCATTATTAATATGTGGCAACATAATAAGAATGGACAAATTGAAAAATAGACATCATCCAAAACTTCAGTGAGAGTACTTACCAAAGATCCGTCTCTAGTGAAGTTCAATTACAAACAATTGTATAGTAAAAGTAGTTATACTCAAGAGATGAATAAAATAACACATAAATATAATTGAAGAGACAAAAAAATAATATTATCTTGCATAGGCTTAAACTTTATGACAAATAAGATCATTGAGAAAAAAAATGATATCTAAAAGAAGAAAAATTTTTTGCATTAAATTAATGAAAAACACAAAGAAGAAGAAGAAAAGAAAGAAAAGAAAGTAGAAGGGGAAGAGAATGGAAAAGAAAAAGAGAAGCAGGGAAAATGTAGAACTGAGAAAGCAGAAAAAAAAATTAAGGCACATCGATGCAAAATGTATATCAAATATCTAAATATGCAAAATATCAGAGGCTAGAATTATCTTCATGGCACTTAAAATATAATTAGTAAAAATTTAAAAATTAGTTTTGTCTAATAAATGTTAATTAAGATATAGTCAGAACAGCAACATCGTTAAAGCCAAATGGAATATATAAGAAAATATATATATTATAAAAATGAGCACTCTACCAAGATAATGGCAACTTTTCTTTTCTTTTTTAAGATTTATTCATTTGTTATACATACAGATTTCATTATAAATGGTTGTGATCCAACATGTGCTTGCTGGGAATTGAACTCACGACCTTTGGAAGAATAGTCAGTGCTCTTACCCTCTGAGCCATCTCTCCAGCCCTGATAATGGCAACTTTTGTGCACTTAATGCACCCTGAGAATTTTTATAGGTAAATCAACAGATTTTCAGAGGAAAATATCAATCTTTTAAAATTGTTTCATCACGAATTCACCTACAGAGTCTCTTGACATAATAGGTATTCTAGAAATCTTGATTTGGGATAGAATTGGGAAAAAGATAAGAAAAGGACATAGTCACATTACTATAATTTTAATGAGATTTATATAACTATCATAACTATTATGTCTGCATTTACGTTAGATTATTGCTTTGCTCGCAGTGAGTTTAATAAATGGCTGTTCTGCATTGTGTTGTACTTAAAGTACATTTCAATTAGAAATGTTCCTATGTCCTTTTGCTGTTATCTATACATTTATATCATTAATAAAATGCCTTCTATTTAAAAAAAGATGAATTCACCTACAAAGCCAGTCAAACAAACAAAACATAAAATAATAAGCCAATTAAAATCACACCAGGAGTTCTCTCCACAACAAACACATATTCATTCTTTTAGATTCCACGTGTAACTTCTATCACACTTCATATTTGTTAATCATATTCTAATTTAAAGTTCACAGCAAATTTTAAGTCTATTTTTGTAAATTTTAATATAGCAAATATTAAAATTGCAAGAAAATGTTCAAGTACAAAATAAGTAATATTTCATTGTCTTACTTATTTTACCACTGAAGAACAACTTATTTATGTGATACTTCATGGTTCCAAAATGTTTTAGTGCATATTTCCTGAAAAGGGGACCTTCCCACATTGCCATAATAGTATCATAAATGATATTTAAAAGAGAATAACATTCTCATGCATGGGCCTCTTCTAGAACCTGTTATATCTAGATGATAATCCATGTCCTCATAGTTCCCAGATGAAAGGATTCTATATGCATTTAGAACCAAAAGACTTTCCACGAAGGCAGTTTTTATTAGTTCTAGTATATAAAAAATTTATTTAGCTAAAACTTAGGTAACAAAGACAAGTATATTATATGAACGCATACTTCCATTTTTCAAAGGAGCAATAATTCAACAAGATTTTAAGTCAATATAGATGTTCTATATGAAAAAGTGACCACTATTCATCAAATATTAATAGAGCCACATTTTAACATTAAGCAATTCAATTTTATAACTATGCAAAGATACATTTTCATGAATGCTAATATTAATATTATCATATCTATAGTCATATTATTTGTTGTTTACTGGGTCATATTATTTTTTACTGTATCATAGAAATAGCTACAGAAAATAAAAGAGTCAGATCCCTCATACCATGAAAAGTACACCTACATCTTATTTAACTTGTACGTTAACACCTGCATTGGCAAAAATCTAAGAAATAAAATATTTACTTAGCAAAGAAACATTTGTAAAGTCTTACTTTTCTAAATATTATTTTATTTGAAGACATTTGTTTGGTGTCAGACACTACCTAAATTAAAATGTTTATTTCTAGCTTGACAAAATGGATGTTTGTTTTTGCTCCAATCTAAATGCACAAATGTTCTTGCAAATGTTCCATGGATCTGCAGCTACCAACTCCTTTATATGCTTTATTCACCAGAAACTTTCTCTCTCTTGGCTTTTGAAGAGAGCTTCAATATATTTATCAAAAAGAATAATACCCATTTTCAAGTATATATTATTTATTATACTTTAGTGTTCTTTGGATAAAGTACTACCATGTACATTAATATTGTTGAGTAGTTGACAAAATTATTGAAAAACGAAGTCAAGGAAGGGAAATTTCAGGTATAAATAGACATGTGGATGGAGCTAGGGCATATGTGGTGTCCTGAAAAAAGCACAGTTCTAGTTTACTAATTATGCAGTTGACTAGTATAAAATTGTGGATCCCTATCATCACTATAAATCAACTCAACAAAGTGTTAACTGGTTGTAAGCAAAACATAATGAACACAAGTGTTTAAAAAAAAACAGCTTACTTTAAATCTACAAACCAAGTTAACATGGAAGAATGTCACAGCAAAAAAAAAGTAGTCAGGGATATTAAAGGATAGCTAGAACAGCCTGAGTACCATTTTCTTGTACACAAAGTTCTCTTATCTCCATCAAGGATCTTCACTGTAACCTGCTTGCTATGGCTCTCTTTGTGCCCCATTGATCTATTTTCAGTGACATCAAAAATTTTCAAAAATTATACCATAGTAACTATTGAACTTCAAAATTACCTATAAAATCCTGGAAAGAGAAATGCAAAGCACATAACTCTTATTTCTGTCCTATCTCACAGCTGTACACCATCAGGGCCATAGTAGGAAGACTTATATTTACAGGACAATGTGTAAAGTGCTCTAGAAATTAGAATTCTAATGTCTAGGCTGAAATAAAGGGTTTTCTTCATGCTTATTGACCCAGATTGAAGCAACAGCCACAATTAATATAAAAAGATGACATTATAACCTACACAATTTCAGACTTATAATTGCACTTGACATTAAGTACAAATCTATCAGCTAATGATGTGAATTTAAATTTTGTATTGCTAAGTGAGGCTATCCAGTAATTCCATCTAAAGATATTCATGAACCACTCTACCATGTTGATCTAAATTGCATCTTTTTTAATGAAAATAATGTAAATTACTGCTTTTCATTATAAAGCCCATTTTTATTTTAACAAATATTTGACTTGTTAATTATGAAATATTTTAAACGTATCAATCTAATCAAGAAGCACATGAAACTGTAACTATTATTTTATGTAAACTCTCCACTAGATTCCATGTATATTTCCTTCTGTGCCTGATTTATTACTAAGAAGCAACCAATTATGATTTTTTAATACAATTTGTGTAATTTTTGCCTTTATAATAATTAGCAACATATATTTACATTTACATAAAAACCTTTGATGGAATCAAACAAACTGTTTATTCTTTGTAAAAGACTCATATTGAATTAGGATAGTGGCAATATTCAGATAGGCCTTCTAAAGCACCTCATAAACCTAGATGTGATACTGTGGTGAAAGGCTTGGTAATTCCATGCATGAGGAATTTTGTGTGAAAGTCAAAGTTACAGGAACATTTTTCTTATATAACCTTCAATTGAGTGCAGCTAATGCTGAGAAAACCTTATTAAATGTTTAGTATTATGTTATAATCTGTGTATTTATCAGGTGACTCAAAAGATATATTCTTGTATTTGACTGAGGACATGAGGAGATTCTCTGTGTGTTTTTTCACTATTTGTAAAAAATCTGTCATTGTGTTTCTTAGATAGAAATGACAGTGTTGTTATCCAGTCTGAGGCAGATGCAGGTGATCTATAAATTATGTTTAAAAACCAGAGGAATAAGAACTGCCCTGTAATTCTGAAGCAAATGTTTTCCTTCTGTGGGATGTTTTCTTTCTTATGTTGAAATGGCTGCCCATCCAAATGGCAGTCCCAGCACACACAGAATTTGAGTAGTGGGAGGTTAACCTCAGTTGACTATAGAGTGATTTAGTGGCCCAAAACACCTGTACTGTGTTTTTCTTGTGAACTCTGGGACTATTCACCTTCCCAAGAAGGGCCACCAGGCAGGTTCAAGAATCACCTATTCTTCAGGACCCCAACTCTATTTGTCTACCCAAGGAGGGCTCCCTGGCTCAAGGATATTCAAGCATTTGAGCCAAGACTCTGCCCACCTTCCTAAACATACCTGCCTTGGCTTCAGAGACACACAATCCCAGCTTCTGGTCCATGACTCTTCCTGTCTTTGCAAGGAGGAGGTCCCAGGCTTTAGTATCACTTAGCCTCCTGCCTACTGCTCTACTCACCTTCCCAAGGAGACCACCCAGACCGCAGGATAATGTAGGTTAGACCAATCCCCCAGACACACACATAAATCTCCTGCATATGAGCCCATCTGGGATACAATCAGCAGAAGAGAGCTGTGTGCTATTCACTAATATCCAGATTTAAGAGCACAGCTCCATCATCACAAGGAGGGCAAACCCAGGACCATCCAACTATTGGCCTTGGGCTCTTTTCAATTTCCAATATATCTATCTGGCATTAGGAACAACCAACCAACACTAGGAACAAACAGATGTCTAAAGGCCAATGTAAGAGCACAATCAAAGGAGTTAGGGCAATATGGCACCGAAAGATCCAAGCAACCTTACTACAACAAACTCTGGGTATATTAACGCAGTTGAAACACAAAATAACATTAAATCAATTCTTACAAAGATTTTAAAGGCCTTTAAAAGAGGACCTGAACAAATCCCTTAAAATATAGGGAAATAAATCAAACAAGTGAAGGAAATGAACAAAACATTTCAAGACCAGAAAAAAAATAGAAACAATAATGAAAACATAAATTGAGGGAACCCTGGATATGGAAAATATATATATATATATAAAAAGAACAGAAACTACAGAGGTAAGCATCACCTAGAGAATACAAGAGAGAAAGGAGAGAATCTCAGGTGTAGGAGATACAATTGAAGAAGTTGATACATCTGTCAAAGAAAATGTTAAATCTAAAAAAAATTTTAATATATATTTATTAATTTATTCTTGTTACATCTCAGTGGTTATCCCATCCTTTGTATCCTCCCATTATTCCCTCCCTCCCTTTTACCCTTATTCCCCTCCCTTATGACTGTTCCTGAGGGGGATTTCCACCTCCTGTATATGCTCATAGGGTATCAAGTCTCTTCTTAGTAACCTGCTGTCCTTCCTCTGAGTGCCACCAGGTCTCCCCCTCCAGGAGACATGGTCGTATGCGAGGCACCAGAGTACGTGAGAAAGTCATATCCCACTCTCCACTCAACTGTGGAGAATGTTCTGTCCATTGTCTAGATCTGGGTAGGGGTTTAAAGTTTACGACCTGTATTGTCCTTGGCTGGTGCCTTAGTTTGAGCGGGACCCCTGGGCCCAAATGTTCTACTTGTAGGTTTCTAGGACCCTCTGGATCCTTCTACTTTGCTATTCTCCCATGCTTCTCTCATCTAGAGTCCCATTAGGATATCCTCCCCTCTGTCTCAGTTTCCTGGTAAGTGAAGGCTTTCTTGGGACATGCCCCTTGGGCTCGTATGCAGATATAAGTGAGTATATACCATTTGAGTCTTTCTGCTTCTGGGTTAACTCACTCATTATGATCATTTCTAGCTCAATCCATTTGTCCAAAAATTTCAGGAATTCCTTGTTTTTAATAGCTGAATAGTATTCCATAGTGTATATGTACCACAGTTTCTTTATCTATTCTTCTACTGAGCGATACTTGGGCTGTTCCCATGTTCTGGCTATTATGAATAAGGCTGCTATGAACATGGTTGAGCAAACTTTCTTGTTGTGTGCTGGAGCATCTTCTGGGTATATTTCAAGGAGTGGTTGATCAGTGGAATCGAATCAAAGACCCAGATATGAATCCACACACATATGGTCACTTGATTTTTGACAAAGAAGCCAAATCCATTCGATGGAAAAAGGATAACATCTTCAACAAATGGTGCTGGTCTAACTGGAGGTTGATATGTAAAAAAATGCAGCTGGACCCATATTTGTCACCTTCCACATAACTCAAATCCAAGTGGATTAAAGACCTCAACATAAAACCAGAGACACTAAGTCACTTAGAAGAAAAAGTGGGGAAGATCCTGGAACACATTGGCACAGGAGACAACTTTCTGAACAGAACACGAACAGCCCAGGCCTTAATGTCAACAATTAATAAATGGGACCTCATGAGGCTGAGAAGCTTCTGTAAGGCAGGAGATAAATCTAAAAAATGTTTGATAGAAAACATCCAAGATATCAAGGGCACTATGAAAAGACAAAACCTAGGAACAGGAAGAAAAGAAAAAGAAGATTCCTTATCCCAAGAACCAAAAAATATTTTCAACAAAATTGTAGAAGACAATTGGCCAAACCTAAAGAAAAAGATACCTAAAAACATTTTTAAAAAAAAGCTTACAGCATCAAAAATATTAGACAAGAAAAGAAAATCTTCCTGCCACATAATAATCAGAAGCCTAAATATACAGAATAAGTATTAAAAACTGGGAGGGGAAAAAGCCAAGGCATATAGAAAGGAAGACCAATCATAATTACACCCTACTTCTCAGCAGAGACTCTACAAGCCAGAGGATTAGAAAGAAGTCTTGCAGACCCTTAGAGACCACAAATGTAATCTCAGACTACTGTACCCACCAAAACTTTCATGTACCATAGATGGAGAAAACAAGACATTCCATGAAAAAACAAAAATTAAACAGCATCTGTACATAATTCTAGCCCTACAGAAGACACTAGATGGAAAATTCTAACCCAAGGTGGTTAATTACACCTAAGAAAACAAAGACCAGAAATAAATAATCCCACTTCAGCAAACCAAAAGAAGGGAAGCATGCATACACACACACACACACACACACACACACACACACACACACACTGCTACCACCAGCAGCATAAAAATAATAGTAACTAACAATCATTGGTCATTAATATCTCTCAGCTTCAATCAACTTAATTTTCCAGCAAAAAGACACAGGCTAACAGAATGGATGCAAAATCAGGATCCATCACTCTGCTCTGTACAAGAAGCACAGAACAGGGACAAAAATAGACTGTACTCCAGAGTAAAGGGATGGAAAAGTGTTTTCAAAGCAAAACAGACCCAAGAAGCAAGATCTAGTAGCTTGTCTAAAATCTAATAAAATAGAGTTCTAATTAAAATTAGTCAAAAGACATAGGGAAAGACACTTTATACTTGTCAAAAGAAAAATTCATTTAATTATCTCAATAATCAACCTCTGTGCCCCAAAAAAGGACATCCACATTTTAAAATATATATTTAATTTAATATTAATTTATGTGTGTTGTTGTGAGGCTGTCAGATCTTGGAGTGATAGACAGTTGTGAGGTGCCATGTGTGTGCTGGGAATTGGACTCCCAGTCCTTTTGAAGAGGTGGCAGTGATCTTAATCACTGAACCATCTCACCAGCCCTGGAAATCCACATTTTTAAAAGAAACATTACTAAAGCTAAAATCATACATTGATTCCCACAGATTATTAGCGGGAACCATCAACACCCTAGTCTCACCAATGGACAAGTCATCAAAAGAGAAATTAAAAGTGAAATAATGAAATTAACAGATTTCAGGAATCAAATGGACCTAATAGATATACAGAACACTTCACACAAACACAAAATAATATATCTTCTTCTCAGCATCTCACAGAATCCTCTCATTGAACATATAGTTGGTCACAAAGCAAGTATCAACAGATAAAAGAAAATTGAAATAACCTTTGTATCTTAACAGATCACCATCGAGTAAAGCTGGACTTCAACAACAACAACAAAAGGAGAAAGCATACACACTCATGGAAATTGGACAATGCTTTTCTCAAAGACCACTGGATTAGGGAAGAAATAAAGAAAAAAATTAAAGACCTCCTAAAAGTCAATGAAAATGAAGGCTCAACATACCCAAACTATGTGACACAGGGAAAGCAGTGTTAAGAAGAAAGTTCATAGTAATAAGTGCCTTCATAAATAAATTGGAAAGTTTTCATACTAACAACTTAACAGACCACCAGAAATCTCTAGAACAAAAAGAAGCAAATACATCTAAGAGAATTATCAAACTGGGGCTTGAAATCAATAAATTAGAAACAATGAGAACAATAAAACGAAACAATGAAAACAAGAGCTGGTTCATTGAGAAAATCCATAAGATAAACGAATCCTTAGCAAAACTAACTAAAAGGCAAAAAAAAATATACAAATTAATAAAAATAGAAATGAAATGGTGGACATATTAATTGACCCTAAGGAAATTGAAAGATTCAGTAGGTCTTATTTCAAATGTTGGTATTCCAAAAACTTGGGAAATTTAAATAAAATCCATGATTTTCTTGGTAGATTCCACTTAAGTTTAAGATCAGGCAAATAATTTAAATAGTCCCATAATCCCTAAGGAAACAGAAGCAGTCATTAAAAGTCTCCCTACCAAAAAAGTCCAGAGCAAAATTGTTTCAGCCCAGAATTCTACCAGACTTTAAAAGAAGAGGTAATACCAATACTACTCAAATTCTTCCACAAAATAGAAGCAAACAAAAATATTGCCAAAACAATTCTATGAAACCAAAACTACACAAGGACTCAACAAAGAAAGATAATTTTGGACCAACCTCTTTTATGATCACTGAAACAAAACTATTCAATAAAATACTTGCAAACTGACTCTAAGAACACATCAAACACATCATCCAACTTTTTCAGATATGCTTCATCAAAGGGTTACAGGAATGAATAAATATATGAAAATCCATCAACATAATCCACCATGTAAGCAAACTGAAAGTTAAAAACCACATGACAATCTCATTAGATGATGAAAAAGTCTTTGATAAAATCTAGCACCCTTTCATGTTAAAAGGCTTGGAGAGATCTGGGATACAAGGTTCATAGTTAAATACAATAAATGTAATACACAAAAAGCCTATATCCAACATCAAGTTAAGTGGAGAGAAACTTAAGAAATTTCACTAATATCAGTCATAAGGCAAGGCTGAACACTCTCTCCACATCTCTTCAACATAGTGCTTGAAATTCTAGTTAAAGAAATAAAACAACTACAGAAGGTCACAGGAATACAAATTGGAAATGCAGATGTCAATGTATCACTATTCACTATTCACAGATGATATGATAGTATACATAAGTGACCCGAAAAATTCTACCAGAGAACTCCTAAAGTTAAAACACACCTTCAGCAAAAGGGCTGGACACAAAATTGCCTAAAAACAAAAAAGTCTGGAGCTGAAATAGAAATTAGGAGAAAAATGCCCTTCACAAGAGCCACAAATAATGAAAATATTGTATTGTAATTCCAACCAAGCAAGTGAAAGACTGTATGACAAGAGCTTTAAATCTTGAAGAAAGACACTGAGGAAGATATCAGAAGATGAAAAGATCACCCATGCTCGTGGACCAGTAAAATTAAGATAGTAAAATTGTCTTTCTTACCAAAAGCATCCACAGATACCATGCAATTCCCATCAAAATACCAACACAATCATTTATAGACCTTGAAATATTTATTCTCTTTGTATGGAAAAACAAGAAATACAGAATAGCTCAAAACAATTCTGTACAATAAAGGATCTGGAGGTAGCACCATCCCTGATCAAACTTTATTAGAGTTTATATAATAAAATAGGTTATATGATATATAATAAACAATATACATCGTATATTAGTAAGTAATACAATAATTTCTTATATAAATAATATAATAAAATGGTAATAAACATAAAAAACTATAAATATGTAAATTATGAATAACATAAATGTAAACAACATAATATAAAATATAAATCATAGATTAAAATAGTAATAAAAACTGCATGATATTGGCACACAAACAGACAGGTTGATAAATGAAACCAAATGGATTACACGGAAATAAACCCACACAGCTATGGGCATTTGATTTTTGACAAATGAGCCAAAACCATACAATAGAAAAAAGAAATTATCTTCAACTAATGGTCCTAGTCTAATAAGATTTCTGTATGCATTAGATTGCAGATCCATATTTATCAACCTGCACAAAACTCAAGTACAAGTGAATCATAAAATCAACATAAAATCAGATTAACTAAACCTAATAGAAGAGAAAGTAGGGAATAGACTTGAACTCATTGGTACAAGAAACAGCTTCCTGAACAGAACAGCAACGGCTCAGACACTGTAATAAATGGAACCTCATGAAACTGAAATGGTTCTGTAAATCAGAACCACTGTCAATGGGACAAAATGACAGCCTATTGATTGGAAAAAGTTGTTTACCAAGCCTATATCCAATAGAGGGATAATATCCTAGATATATAAAAATCTCAAGGTGTTAAACAACAAACTAAATAACCCACTTAAAAATTTGGGACAGAGCTAAATGAGAAATATCGATAGGGCATTCTCTAATAACTAAAAAGCACTTAAAGAAATGTTCAAGATCCTTAATCATCAAGGAAATGCAAATCAAAAATGACTCTGACATTCCAACTTACACCTGTCAGAATGGCTAACATCAAAAACATAAGTGACATGACCATTATTTGATCATTTAACAATTCACTTATATAACTTACTCATCCTAAACATTCTGCAATAACACTCTCAAAGTATTGAAGGTAAATTTTGCATTCTTCTTTAGTTGTATTCCCATACAACAATACCTCAATACCTCATATTAGAGTAGAAATATAAATAATGTGTGAAGAATAATTTTAAATTTTAATTCTATACCAATGTTTCAAAATTAAACTTATTTTGCATTAATATTCAAAATTCTATACCAATACATTAAAAACAACCTTGTGAGTAATAATTAGGGCCTTAAGTTGAGGAGTAGCCTCAATAATCTACTTTTTGTCCTAGTTTAGTTTTACAATTAGTTTATTTGTTTAGGATTTAAGATGTTTTTAGGTCTAAATATATGTTTGAAGTTGATAGAGATGAGATATAATTGATATTGACTTACATTTAGAATTTTAGATTCACCAAGATAGGAAAGATGTTTTCTTCAAGGTTGCCAAATATAAATAGCCAATACACTATGAATGTAACATTAATATATTCCTGGTGGTTTTGCGGTCCTCCTTGCTGTATGTAGTTTTTTTTGTATATGTATAATAATATAAATGTATATGCAAAAATATAAAAATTAAAATTAAAAAAATAGAAAAAAACTTAAGTGACAGCACATGCTGGTGATAATGTAGAGCAAAGGAAACACTTCTTTATTGCTGGTGGGAATACAAACTTGTACAACCACTTTGGAAATCAACCTGGCAATTTACCAGAAAACTGAAATAGTTCTATTGAAGTCCAAGCTATACTACTCTGGGTCATATACGCAAAAGGTTTTCCACCATACATCGTGGGCATTTGCTCAACTATGTTCATAGCAGCTTTATTCATAATAGACAAAAGCTGGAAAAAAAATGTTCCTCAACCAAAAAATCGATAAAGAAAATGTGGTATATTGGCATAATGGAATATTACTCAGGTACTAAAAACAAAGACATCATATAATTTGCCAGCAAACGGATGGAAGTAAAGATCATCCTGAGTGAGGTAACCAAAACCCAGAAATACATGTGTGGTACACACTTACTTGGATATTAGCCATATAGTACAGGATAACCATACTAGAACACATAGCCAAAGAAGCTAAGTAAGTAGGAGGGCCTAAGGGAGGATGCTTGAATTTCATTCAAAAGAGGAAATAGAATAGAGATCAGAAGTGGATGAAGAGAGGAAACTGAGTGAGAGGAAGAATGGAGAGGGGGACGAGGGTAAGGAGAGCAGGAGAGGGAAAATGGTGAGGGCACATATGAGATAATCTGGAGACTTGTGACGGAGTAGGCTCATGGACGAATATGAGGTGACTCTTGCTGAGACTCCTAGCTGCAGAGCACATGAAAACTGAAACGGCTACCTTCTGACAGGCAGGACTTCCAGTGGAGTGCAGGGGACACCAACCCACTCACAACACCTTCAGCTCAAAATTTACCTTGCCTAAGAGATGTACAGGAACAAAGATGGAGCAGAGATTGAGCAAATGACCTACCCATAAATTGAATAGCACACACACACACACACACACACACACACACACACACACACACAAACACACACACTCATACACCTTGAAGCTCACAAATCCAACATATCCAATTATTCTAAACTATAACTACTTACACTTCATAAAAAATCTTTATGGACCAGTTAGGCTGTATTTCTATTAGTATATAACACTAACATTTGTCATAAGTGATTAGATTTTATTATCATAGTTTGCCTTATTTAAGGACCTTAAGGATTATGAAAACCAGAAACTACCAAGCTTAGAATTTGCGTCTAGTCATATACTTTACTGCAAAGAAAGGAATATTTAAATGTAGATTAATCATAACCCATGGTGAATGGGCAATAGTTAAGTCAACAGTCAGTGGTTAAAGTCATAATTCACACTTTATGATCAGTGGTAGTGTCAACAGTTGTATCAATCCTGATATTTGATTTATGGACAATGGCTTTATCAATTGTTGCTAGTTTGGGAGGAACATATCAGAATATTGGAGACCAAAAGTATGAGGAAAGATGTCATAAAGTGACCCCTTAAACTAGGAACCTGAAATCATTTATGTACATTAAGAATGAGTACTGATGGGCTTATTTTTTTTTTCGGCAGAAGAATTGTCTGTCCTTCAATTTCTTCTCCATTTACTTAAAGAAATAACAGTGTTTCATAAATGAAAAAATTAAAGAAAAACAGCTATGCTATCAGAGATAGAAATTATATTTTCCAGTAACTATGTATGTCAACTTACAATTCTGAAATAGTCCCTGACATTGCTAATTCTCCAGTCTGGCAATAGAAAATTCTAGCATAATCTGCTCAATGACAGTGTAACTGGGTTGTGATAAAGACACCCAATGCAATAAATAAAGCACTCCATTGGCATCTCCAGAGAAGTTAAGATGCATTATATAGTGCTTTGAATTGGCAATACTTTTACACATAATTTTACACTTCCAGTCAGAATATGTTGGACATAAGAACTATTTGGTAATATTGGGCATTAAAATCTTAATTAGTAAATCCAACCTTAAGAGTAAATATAGTTATGTATTCTAGTATTCATACTAAGGATATTTGAAACTCTACTGGGAATCATTTTAATGTTTAATTAAAATTACATGCAGTATATATGTGTATATGTATGGGTATGTATCTATTACACATAATAGATAATAGAAGATAAACAGATGATAGCTAGGTACACATAGATAAATAGATACATAGATACATATATAGGATGATTGAATGATTCTAGTTATTCAACCTAGGATAATAGTGCTCCTCTACAGAAAACTATAGACTCTAACAAAAACCCCAGTGCTAGGAATAGGAAACTTCCTTTAAGATATTGATCAGGGAAGTACAAGAGACTCCTAAGGCTGTGGCCTTTGCTACTGTTTGCATTACAGGCAAAAAAAAAAAAAAAAAAAAAAAAAGCAGGAACCTATTGCTCAAGACAGCACATGATTTGGACATAGAACTTGAAGGACGAAAGATGGATCTGACCATGAAGTCTCCTCCCTGAGGACTAGCTCTCATAAGATCAGAAAGAGCTATGAAAGATGCCAAGAGAAGAAAGGAACCAATAGTTATATCCATTTGTAATCCATAAAAACTACTACCATGACCACTATGGCAAGTTTTTCCCAAGGGTTCTATGTAGTGGATGTAAACATGTTTTTGTTTTTATCCCAAGGGTGGGATGTGAAACAGACTTGTGGAAGTTTGTGCAGTGTTTTTCCGTTTCAAACAGACTTGTGGGTGAACAGGTGATGTTTGTACAGTAGAAGAGGAACTGCCTCTTGTAGGGGCATGGTCTTTGCAAACTGATAAACATCCTACTTCAGACTCTGAGAGGGGGTTATATGTGTACAAACACATACACACACACACACACACACACACACACACATACACACACACACACACACACACACACACACGAGGCTTGGATTTTGGCTTTTTGGTCTTGGCATTGTTTCTTATTATTTCGCTGTTCATCACTCCACTTCTAGACTCCCCTAGAGAGAAAGGCTCCAGAGAACACCTCAGTGTTCCAGGTTCCTGCCGCTGCTAAGGATTCCAGTGGCTGTGGTTGCAGTCACCTTTGCAGAATTCCTGGTATACTGTTTAATGAAGTCCTGACAATGAGATGTGGAATTGCTCCAAGGAACTGAGTCCAAGGAGATCTACTTCTCTTCTTCCCGTTACCCTCTTTTCTCTCCTATCTAGAACAGGTGGGTTGGAAAGGAGGTATAAATACTAAAGAACCCCAAATAAAATAGGCTTGAAAGAATTCAAAGCCAACAGTTCTATAGGGGAACTTAGGTAGAGGCAACAACATCGGTCACCTAATAGACTTTAAGGTCTGTTCAATAGGAGGCCATTGATGCCTGATACTGTAAACATAGCCAACTGCCAATGGCTGATGAGCCCACTCTTCTGTAATGTTCCCTGGGCCTGTGGTGATGGGTGTTTTGCAGATGGATCAACAGAAAACTGAGTAAGAACCTTCAGATTATTCATTTAGGTAAAAATGGTATAGCATTCCTTTGTGAATGGGCTTATGTACACAGCAAAGCTAACCTATCTAAAATTCTATTTTCACACAGGCCCTCCTATATCAGTTTTTCATTCAACAAATGTGCAAAAGACTTCTTTGCACTGAACATAGGTTGGTTTTATTTTCATTTAGATAATAAGGACATGTTTATATATTTACTCGCATTAATACTTTTATTGATAGACCCCTATATTGGTCTTGTGAAGGTACTTCAGAGCAGCTTTTCAACAGCCACCAGCTCTACAAACACACACTCTGTATCTAGCACTCCCATCCCCATCTCTGTTTTGTTATTCCTCTATACTGCAAATTAAGCTCTCAGAGATGCTTTCCACTGGATACCCATGGCAGCTGCAAGTAAGTATTATCCAGATTAAACTTTGCATCAAATTCCCAAACACCAGGAAAGTAAAACATCCTTACTAGAGAAGTACAATTTCCCACTCTTCTCAAACATCTCTACTTACATTTGAAACACATTCAAGAGAGCTCTTCTCTTGAATATTTTATAATTCTCTTTTTGAAGGAGAATAATTTCAGTCAATTAAACTTGCAGGCTACTCGGAGAAGACTTTCTTATGACTGCTATAAATGAAAAATAATTTTATTTAAAAAGTGAATAGTTCATAAGGATTGAGGCTTTTGAAAAGGTCCATCTATCGCCTGTCTGACATGTCTAGAAACTTGATAATTGTCCAAATTCTTCTGGGAAATTGATTCGGAAAACTTCAGTATTCTATATTTCTTTAGGGTAGTTTTTTTTAATAATTCATATAAGACAAATTCCTAAGGTAATATTAATATTAGATATTTATATGTGGGTATTTTAATGCAGGAATTTAGACTGTAGCTCTGTGGTAAGGTAGTAAACATTATTCTGAGAAATAATTGTGTGCCAAACAATAGGGTGATAATATACAGAACATTGCAAGAAAAGCTAATTTTATTCAAATAAAATCTGTATTTCTGTTCACCTGTTTAATAGCTACTAATGAAATAAGTATCTATATGTATGTCTTACCTTACTCGTACACAAAATACTTTATGTTAATATCCATCAAATGTTAGTATAAACTCTTCAGGCTACATTAAAACTCATAATATTCTATACTTATGAAAATACTATTTCTCCACAAAGATATACCATGGCCTTAATTTATACCAAGTTGTTTATTTATGCTAATTTGTATCTTAGAAGAGCTGACTGACTTTGGTCAAAATAGAATCATAAAGCACTATTTTTTACTAGTTTATTAATGTGAAACATGATTGGAGATATTTACAAGATATTAAAATTTATTATCCAAGCATTCACTTGACAATACAAATGTGTTGGAGATCATTTTATCTCACTTTCTTTGTTAAAAGTCACTGGTTTTAGAAAAAGACAGCAGAAAATGTCGGGAACTGTAAATCTTTATCAATAAATAATATCTGCTTCATAAAGTTGAGTCAACATCAAAACTAATAAGATTGCAAGGAGATATTATTTTCTTGGCCTCAGTAGACTAGATTTTTCTAAGTACAGACTTGAAAAGCTCATCTAATTTATCTTTGAGCTAACTGCTATATTGATCTACAAAAGAAAATAGAAATGTTCTTAATTGGCCTAGTCTGACAGAGCAAAAAAATGGGAGAAATTAAGAAGGAAGAGAAAAACATCATTCATTTTCTCACAGCTGACCAGGGAGAGTGGAGTAAATGTGTACAGCAAATTATTACATTTTGGGGGAGTATGTGAGCACTTTCCGCACAGTGGGATCAAGCTCTCACCGCCTCAAATGGAAATTATTTTGGGAAATGAATAGAATGAGGTTTGGAGATGGCCAAATCATAAATAACATGGATATTGTTATAGAAAAAATAGAGTTCCCAATCAATCAATGCAGCCTCCCTAATATTCTCTTCAGTCCTTTTATACAGCATTCACTCGCACAGATCTGCTACATTTTCAGAGGAAGTATAACCTTAAACATACCACAAGTAACAACTGGAAAACACATTTATAACTGAATGACAATGGAAAAGCAGTTGATTATCCTAAATATTTGTGGACATATAGCTTTTACACCATTAAAGGGATTTATGTCCACTATGCAGCTTTGTAGGAAAGACATTCTCAATGAAATACTACAGGATATTAAAGTGGATAAAGAAAATAAAGAGATTAGATATGATCTGACAGACTTACAGAGAACAACTAGAAAAAAATAAAATCAATAAAGCCAATATTGCAGAGCACAGTCTTTATAAAGTTCCATAAAACAAAATGAAATTAAACCTAGAGACAAAAGAGATCATGCCATGGAAGAAATGCATAAATGCATATTATTTCTATTCCTTTAAAATGAAAATAAGCAAGCTAAACAAATAGAAAAGTCAAAGATAATTTAAAATTTGTATACACACATAAAGAATAAATATTGATCTAAAGTCAATGAAGAAACTACATTACAGAAAAAGAAAAAAGACAAAAATAACTCACCACAAACTATACCTGCATTGTTACTAAGTCTCAAATATAATTAAGGTCCTTAAATCTAGATAGGAAAATATTTCACCTATTTGTACTTTTATTTGTTTTATTTTTAAATTTTCTATCTGACTTCATTTCCAGATTATTTCTTTCCACTAGTACACTTGCTGAGGGAATCACAAATATTAACATTAGGGAGTCCAGTTCTACCAAAACCACGGCATCGAGTCTGGGTAAGATATACTTTTAGTTCTGCTAACATACACTAAGTGGCACTAATTGCACAGTAACTAAAATGTAATTAATATGAAACCATAGAGCTGTTACTATGCCCCAGCTGTATACACTGGTATTTTCCAGATGAGCCAAGTTTAAAGATGGAAAGTAAAGATGGAAATGAAAGTTGTTAAGGAGTAAAATCTAAAGTAGTAAGTCGATATAGTTCCACGCAGCTGATAGACCGTAGGTTTGGCATGTCAGGAATTAGTTACAGTTTAATTAATAATAGTTACTGTTTCTATTTCAAAAAGCCCATCCTGTATCAGGCATTCCAGTAGTCAAAATTTGATGATATAAGTATAGTTAAAATTTTGTGTAAAAATTCTGGATGCTCTATAGGTATGTGATCAAGAAAACTATTATCCACATATGAAAGCAACAAATGGGTAACATCAAATATGCAAGAACTCTGATTACACATGGGGTAATCCTTTGTACTGGTTAGTTTTGTGTCAACTTGACACAAGCTAGTCATCAGAGAGGAAGGAGCCTCAGTTGAGGAATTGCCTCCATGAGATCCAGGTGTTGTAAGGCGTTTCTCAACTAGTGATGAATATGGGACGGCCCAGCCCATGGTGGGCAGTGCCATTCCTGGGCTGGTGGTCCTTGGTTCTATGTGAAAACAGGCTGTGCAAGTCAGGAGAGCAAACCAGTTACCAGCTCTCTTCTATGACCTTGATATCAGGTCCTGTCTCCAAGTGCCAGCTCTGCTTGGGTTCCTGTCCTGATTTTCTTTTGGTGATGAACAGCAATGTAAAAGGGTGAGCCAAATGACCTTGCTTTTTGGTCATGGTGTTTCATTGTAGCTATAGAAAGCCTAACTAAGACACCCTGTCAACTTTATCATGACCCTTTTGTGATTATAGCTCTTTAATTTGTTTCAGGTCTCAATGTCCCTTTTAAAACACACCTGACTCTGATGGTTTTACTTGTTTTTTTTAAAAAAAAAACAAACACGACAAAATTGTATTTAAATGACATTATTCTGTGAGTTCACAAGCAAATCATTCCTGTTGATGATGTCCTTATAGTATGCACAAGATCCAGACAGGAATAAGGGGAAAATATGGAAGGTTGCAAGGGATGGGATAACAATTTAGATGTAATATAAATAAATTAATAAAATATATTTAAAAAATCATAAAAGAAATAGGATCACTTAAAATATTTTAAGCATGATAAATAAGTTTATTTTCTTTCAAATTTTTAATCTAGAAAGCAAACTATTATTTAGAATCTGTTGAAAAAGTAGGGAAAAAGATATGACATTTCTCAGAATATTGTGGTAACATTTAAGAAAATTGAGACTAATAAATTATATTTTAAAAATTTAGTTAACCTGTTGTCTCTAGCTCTTATTTTCATTTTTCATATATTACAAACTAATTATATTAATAAAGATAATATTAAACAAATAATAAATAACATATCAATGGAATTAATACCCCTTCATGTAACATACGTATCACATAATACAATCAAACAACCAGAGAATCAGATACTGAGGTGAATCTTGGATCCTCAATGCACTGGTTATTGAAACACAAACAGCAGAATATAGTAGAACTGCATGCCCTCTACCAACATCTCCGTAGCTAATTGCTATCTACAGATGTCATTCTGTTGAGCCATTTCAACGATTACAATGGTATTTCAGGTATTTATTGTGAGTTTATGTGGCTTTTTGTGTATGAGTACACAAAACACAGTGTACACACGGAAGTCAGAAGATAGCGGCTGAGACTCAGTTCTTTCCTTTTGATGTGTGGATCCCATGGGTCAAATTCAGGGTGCTGTGCAAACACGTCACTCACTGGGCTATTGGGATGGCCCTGCGGTGATTTTAGCAGTGTTTCCCATATTTTTATTATACTGATGAAGAAAGGAAGGCAGAGAAGAGTTGTCATGGCACAGCTACAGAGGGATTCAGAAATGCATATGAATTTTGGTGTAGAGACCCGTACTCTTAGTCATCCTGGACTTCCTACCTCATAAGGAAGGTAACATTCCTATTATTTGTTCTAATATTGGTATCACATAACATTGTATAAACATTATATTAAAAATACCAAGACAATAAAGTTTCTGAAGGACAGAGGTAGGTTATATAAAAATATCCAAAATCTTGTAAAATTTACCAAAATTCCTTTGTTTTTAGTTATTTCCACTAATAAGATTCTGTACTATATAAAAATACATATTGCATAACAAATCTCATCAAAACATTGAGAAATTTGAAAGTTTAAAGTGTAAAGATTATACATTTCTTATAATCACATCTAAACTAGTATCACATATACTCTAGTATTCTGAGTGTAATTACATAATACATATTTATATTTCTTATAGAGAAAAATAAAATTCTCAATCCAATCTACCTTATAAACCAAATAACTATATTTCACACTACCAATTGTTTACTGTTGTTATTCCTGGTTTTTCTGTTGTCTGTTTGCTTGCTTGCTTTTCTATAGGTTTGAAATTCGAGGCCTAGGTCAAAAGCTAGGCCTGCCAAGGATTAGCACATAGATATTGGTACCAGATGCTGTCACATGTCCTTGCATTTTTGAAGATAGAAAATGGTCTCATTTAAGATTTCTTCTACAATCTTTATTTCTTGTTGCTCAGCAGTGACCTTGGGGAGAAATGGAAAGCAATACTGCTTCCTGTAGTTTACCATCTGTGGATCATGTTTTTTGTTTTGTTTCATTTTTTTGTTTTTTGTTTTTTTGCAGGAGGGGGAATGGGGTGGGTGAGTTGTTTTTTGCTTTTGTTTTTTATGATGTGATGCAATATTTACACTGTTTGACTTTAACATATAATGAGTGTTTTCTTTCATTGTTAATTTGTAATGTGCTTGATGTACAGGTACCAAAAAATGAAACTCATTTTTATAGTAAATGCTTATAAAGTCTAGTCTAAGGATATTCAACTTTTGAAGTAAAATCACCATATATATTTTGTGTATATTAGAACATCATGAACACAGAAAATTATAAGGTGAATAATAAATATTTGCAGGACCACGTATCAGCTATGAAAAGTGCAAAAGAATGCTTTGTGCTGACCATGTCCTTCTCTGAGACAACAGCTACACAGAAATACACATTTTAAAAATATACATTGTGTTCACCTAAAGGGTCATGTGACTGAACTACATAATGAGCTACTCTTTTATACTATGTGCAACTGACACTCTTATTGTACACTACCTGTGCTTCCTACAAGCTACTGAGTACATGTTGTAGTCTATTTGTATGAATAAATACATGAAATAGTCACAGAGTTAGAAGAAAACCATGCCATGCTAATTTTAATGTTAATGAGTACTCAATTAAACCATAGCAAGTAGTGAAAAAAAAAAAAAACAACCAACAACCATTAAAATACACTTTGAAACTATGTTCTATTTTCTTAAGAATACAAATTCACTTGATGTTTTAAAATTCATTTCTACTTTCTTTAAATCAAGGAGCATGGGGTTTATTAATTAAGAAACAAAGCTTTTTCATGAAATGCTTCATTTATCTCTTTGGGGTCCTAGTGCAATTATACTGCATTAATCATTAACTGTCCTTCATAAATCATCAAATGAATGACTGAATGGATAGATGAATAAGTAATTACACCTGTGAGACTATGAAAAAAGAAACAGTGTCCACATCTGTAACGTTAGGATTATGTTGACCAATATTGAAGAAAAGGGTAGAAAAATTCCACAATACTTGTACCATATTGATGAGAATATGTATCTTCTTGTAATTAGAGTTTACACATGAATACACACAAATAATGGAAATGAGAGAAATGTGATGAACTTGAATGTGTGAAATAATAGCCAAAGCTAATTTTCATCTTGTACATTTTTAAGAAATATTTATTTTCATTAAAAAAATTTACAATTCTGCCTATATTATATTACTACAAATTCAGATTATCATATTAAAACATTAACTCGAAGACTGGAGAGACTGCTCAGCACTTAAAAACACTGACTGTTTTTCTAGAGAATCCAGGTTCAAGTCCCAGATCTGACTCCCTCATACATACATGCAGGCAAACACAAATACACATTAAATAAAAATAAATACATCGTTTAAAAAAAAGCCTCAACTTGAGAAATGCCTCCAGAAGATACAACTGAAAGAAGAGAACTGGTGAAGGAGAGATGAGAGTGATAGATAAAAATACTAGTGTGAGTAATGTGGACAGAGGCAGAACTGGACGTATGACAGCAGTGATGGGCATGAGAGAGGGCAGAGGTCGACAGTGGATAATATTATTGCCCCGTGGGGTGGAATCCATGGTCCATGCTCCCAAAGACCGAAAAGAACAAAGAAGCTACTTGGACAGAGAGATGGATAACGACACATGCCCTGAGCAAGAGGGATGTGGGAGACTTCTACTACAGCTTCCACCTACACTCTAACTCTCAACCCCACCCCCCGAAAATAGTAATGGCCTAGACAGGAAACCATCAGAGAACTGTTAAAAACTGTGATAGGATGCTGGGTTTTTGCTCTCCACAATTGGTAGCTTCCACCAGAGGTGCAGGGGGGAAGGCATAGCTCTATTTCAGGGGCAGGCCACTGAGAGATTTACCAATGAGTATATAGACAGCACAATTTATTTTTTGATGTGGGGAAGTAACAAAGGCACTGGGGTGAACTGGGAGGTAGCAAATGTTTTAGGAGTGTATGATGGGGAATCCCAAAGAATCAATAAAAGTATTATGTGGGAAAAATATCAACTCACACATAAACGAAATTCTTGGTTCCAAAACAAAGAGAAAGATGACACAAGTACACTGTATTGAGGTTTACTCTGAAGATAATTGTGAGCTAATAATCAAGTACAGTGCACATCAGTTGACGGCAATAGATAGAAAGTATGTCTCAGGGCTCACATAAATCAGTGATAGATAAAGCTACAAGTGAGTAAATTGCCCTGTCCTGAAAACCATCCAAAAACACTGGCTACAGTATAAGTAAATCAGCTCAAAATGACACCACCCCTGAAGGCAAACATCCCAAGATGACCTTGAAATGGTCTTTGACCTTAAAATAACAAAGAGCCAGGGAAATTGCATTGTAAGTAAAATAAACAAAGCAAGCAACAACTTAAACTTTAAAGGGCAGGTGATGCCATTCAGTGTAGTCAGCCTGCCTAGAGTGTGTGAAATACAGAGCTTGATGCACGGTACACCACAAAATAACAACAAACATACCTCAATATTTGTCCTACAGGACTACTCAAGTATCATTTACAAAACAAATAACATTTAAAGAATAAATGAGAATTCCTTGTCATCTTCAGAAATGGAGTTCTTTTTTTTCAGTTTGCAATGTGTGATATATTAGAGACCCTGTTTATAAACAAAGAAACAAATAAATAAGAACAACCATAAGTTTTTGAGCTTTCTCCTGTTATAAAGGTTTGCCTGGATAAGCAAAGGATAAGTATTCCTTTAATTTGAGGGAAAAAAAGGCACTTTAATATCCTGTGGCATTCCTGTCAGATTTTATTGAATTTGCACAAACAGCTTTAATATTAGGAAATGAAGGACACACATAGCTAGACTCAGTGATTCATGGCAAAAAACTTTCCCTATTTCATCTATTAATCATTCACTTGTCTGCTCAAAAAGTTTCAATTAAATTTGTCAAACAACCCAACTAACAGCAGCATATCGGAATAAAACACCCTGAGCTCTCTGTGTACTCTTGTCTTTGTGTGCTGAAGTAGGTCATCCCAATCTCAGTTTTAAGAAAGCATGTTTATACCAGTCCACTTAAAGAAATTAAGCTCATTTAAGCTTATTTAAGGATATTCTTTTTATTAAATATTTTTACATTTATATTTATATTATTTTACATATATACAATAAACTACCTACAGCATGAAGAACCATGAAACAATCAAAAGTTTCATATATATATATATATATATATATATACATATATATATATGTATATATATATATATATATATATATATACACATACACTTCATTCATAGTGTTTTGGCTATTTGTATTTGGCCACCTTGAAGAAAACATCTTTCCTATCTTGGTAAGTGTAAAGTTTTTAATGTAAATCAGTATCTATCATATCTCATCTCTACCAACTTAAAATATCTATCTAGACCTAAAAAAATCTCAGCTCCTAAACAACTAAGCTCAATTTGTAAAACTAAACTAACTTGTCCTCAACCCCATCAGAGACTTGAGAGAGAATAAAATTAATTACCTGAGTATACAGTGGGTGCAGGTTAGCAGCTTCCCAAATGAAAAGATGACAGAGACCGTTTGCCACCTGAGCAGTCACGCAAAACTCTCTATAACATTGGAGCATCATCTTCAGCCTTCTGGCCCAATAGATCTGACAGACATATTTATGAAGCAGGATCTATTGAGGATTTGTTTACCCTGTCTTGGTAGAGTTTGGCCATCGATTCTGTCTGAATAGGATGAAATTTCCAAGGAATGTTGGGCCAAATTTCCTGTGGCAATGGTATGATCACTTTGGGTTGTTTGAGAAAAGTCTGAACAAAAGAGAATAAAGGCATGTGCATCTCGATGCCATATCCTCTGTGTTATGTGCTTTTCTTTCACTAGCCATAAAGATCACACTCAGGACATTTTGGTATCACACTTGGCACCATGGGCTTACAAGCTAGAGTCCATTGTTTAAATAATTTGTCCTCCTCAGCAGACACATTCAGATCACCAGTTTCTGTTGATGTATGTCAAATCATATAAATAAGAATAGAAGTTATTTGCTTAGTTTTCAAAGATTAAAGAAAAAATTTCAAAAATAGAGATTATACTGTCAAAGAACTGATACTTAATATGTTAAAGATAGTAAATTTTATTACACATGTTCCTGATTTTTTTTAAAGCAAAAAAAAAAAAATCTTGCTGGGTGTCAGTTACAAAGGAAAGTGCTTTGAGAATGAGTATGGTAAATATGATTATCCTTATTCCCAGAAAATGTAATTTTTCTTTGCAACAGATGGAGACCACTGCAGAAAATAACCCTCAACCAAAAAAGCCTTGTATGGAGTCTAGTTCCAAAGGATGCACAACTCCTACACCTAAGCCTGAGAGATCATTCCAAGTAAAGGGGTTGAAAAATGTGTGAGAGCCAGAGGAAAAGGTGTTTTGTTTTGGCATGGGTTATTTTTATTTTTATTTATTTATTTGTGTGTGTGATTGTGTTATCTTATTTAATTTTGAGTATCTACTTTATCAAACACTCTTAAATTGTGGCCTTATTCTCTTCTCATAGGAACTCTTTCATATTTTCTAATATTCAATTGAGAAGTAGAGGATTGTGGGGAAGTATGTCATGCATATGAAGAAACCATAGGTAAAAGATTAGTCTGAAAAATACACTTCATTTCACTTGCAAAGATTTCATGGAAGGAGATTATGAGCTCATTGGACTATTAAAAATTAAATGAAATATCTCTATTATGTTCCTAAAGCTCTATGAACAATTTACTGAGTGAGGCTTGACATGGCACAACCTCAACTTAGCAACCAATGCAAGTTAAAAATCAATAAAACTACTTCCCAGTGTATTGACTGACCAGTCTATGAAGACCTATGTTTCTCAAAGCACAAGAATACTTATTTCATATTAAGTATGGTACTTTCTACAAATACATGCTTTAACCTGAATTTCTTTGAAGTTTCAGAGAGAACTAACTCAAAAAATAATTTTAAACGTATCAAGAATGTGATTCTCATTCATATATTTCTTCAAAAGAAAAATTTCCCTGTATACAAGGGTAAAGAGATTAGTTCTAAGGTAGATCAAGAAATGCATATAGGAGCAAATATTTCAAAAATAGAATTCAGCTGGTGCATACTTCATTCATTTAATCAAATTTGGTTCTTCTAAATTTTTCTCTCAGTGTCCACCATCAGCACATGAAAATTCTTATTTTCAAAATCTTAGGTGGTAAGGAGGTCGCTTAGTCAGTCACAGTACTTGCTGCTCATATGTGATGTTCTGAGTTCAGGTCCTTATAAAATACTGGTTTTGAAACATGGGTATGTCATTTGTACCTGTAACCCTGGTGGTGGGAGACAGTCAGATTCAGGTGAATATTTTAGGCTTTCTAGTCATTCAGCCTAGATTATTAAAAAATGGTAAGCTATGCTACATATTCACTGAGAGACACTGTCTCAAACAACCTTATACACAGCTTAACTAAAATCATGAGTGAATCCCAACACTGGCATCATTTCTATTGCCCTCTTTCTTTTTCTTGATGTAACTCTCCTGCATATAAATCCTAAGAAGTTTTTTTTTTATATTTATGTCTGTGTCCTGACAAAACCTCATGAGCTAAAAGCTAACACACACACACACACACACACACACACACACACACACACACACACACACACACAAGCACATCAGTATATATTATTAGAAAAAAATCTCATAACCAGACACAACTCCTTTCCAATCTGTCATTTATTCTAGAAACAGGAAATGATGTAGGCTATAACTGTTTTTGTGGTGTTATAAGTATTTGCTGATAAAATCTGCAACTATATATACTGCTGGCTTAAAGGAATGACCAAAAATCCATGAGAGAGGATATTTTATTCAGCTGTTGTTGTTTTTTTTCGAATAATCACAATTGTTTTATGACATTTTTGACAACTAAATGAGTGAAAGCGAAGTAATTGTTAATTTGATTTTGGGAGAGTCTGCCACAGATATAAACCAAATTCAAGTTAATATACTCACCAGGAAAGCACAGTATTCACACCAAACCATTGTTACATAGGACAGAAATTGCAAATTCAGTGAGTTCCTCAACTCTTTCTATTGGGTATGCACATTACACACAAGCATGCAAGCATGCAGATGCATATTCATGAATACAGTTGTGGGATGTGTTATTTAGTACATGTAGACATTCAGCAAAGGCAACAGCAACAGCAGAAGCTGGAATGCAGGACTTTCTCCAGAACATTTCTCTCTAGGAGTGTCTCCAAGAGGAGCTATGAACACCTAAGCAATAGGAAACAATGTAAGAGTATTTGATCTTTGTTTTTTGGATTATTTATACTCTCCCACAGCCTATACAGGATGCTTTGCAACTGTCAAAGACCATGCCCCCATATGAAGCAGTTCCCCTCTTCTTGGACAAATATCACACACCCTCACACAAGTCTGTTTTACATCCCACACTTGCGATCAAAACAAAAAGTATGTTGACATCCACTACACTTCAGAGTTTGCTTTATCTTCTTTGATATATATAATTTTTAATGTATTAAATAATTAAACCAACATGTAAGTATTATATATTAAAGGATAAAAATCATTCTGTTTTCCACAAGAATGAAAAAGAGTAGTGTATATGTGTGCATTCACACAAGTGTATGTTCCAATCAATAGCTTAGCTCCACTGCCTTTTGTTCGTTCACAGGGGCTGGAATGGGCACTATATTGTGAGAGAGAAAAAAAAAACCAATAAGTTTGAAACATTTGGTTTTGATTTTTTCTTGTATTCATGAATTTCATATGTAAAATAGTGAGCTGTAGTGAAAGAAATCCTTGCTGTGAGCTTAGGGAAACTGTCACAGTAAGGCCCAACATGCTATATATTCAGCATATTGATTTAATAAGTCTATTTCAGCGAATCCAGGGCGGGTCAGGAGCAGTTGGACAGCAGCTGGATAACATACAATAGACTCCATAGTGTTTTCTTTCTTTGCTTGTTTGTTGTATGTGTGTTTTCATTTGGTTACAGAATGGTGGGGTTTGAGTGTGTTTTTGTTTTTGTATTGTTCTGTTCCCCTTTTAGGTGTGGATTTATTTTGTTTTCTTAGTTTTTTGGGGGAATCCATGTTGCTATATTGAGTTTTTGTTTGTATTTTGAGAAAGAATTTCAACTTGGGTAGATAGAGAAGGGGAGAGGACCTAGAAGGACTTGGAAGTGGGGAAGAATAAGATCAATATATTGTTACATTTAAAACTTTTTAATAATAAAAATATGATAAATAGTGGTTAACAAAAATAAGTCTGTTAAAACAAATGTCTTTGCCCTTGAGTTTGTATTACATGTTTTGAGCTCCTTCGGGTCTACCTGTGATTCTGGGTAGAAAATTGCTGCAGTTTAATTAGCTTTTCTAATTTGATGCCAAGAGACACTAAGTGATGCTTAGAATAAAATATACCTTCTATTGAAACAAATAATCACGTCAGCTATTATTTCCCTCTCCACAATAAGCCAAGATAAACTTCTTACATCTTGCCTGAAATGTTTTGGCACATTAATCCTGAAGCTTTTGGTCAGCTAAGGTGGTGCTCGAATGTGGTTAGTGAATTTGGCAGATATACTGATGGGAAAATATTCCAACTGTAAATTTGATATTGGTGTATATATTTCCCTCTAGTCCCCAAACAGTGTGCAGTTTCAAAAGACAACATGCTTAAGTGATATATGATTGTTTCATATGGAGTCTTAGAATAAAGGCAAGAATACAAACTGCAATTTGAGCAAATGGATTTATAAACAAAAATACCATTTTTAAGTGTCAAACAGTGCAGACTCTATCTTGTTTTTTTATAGTTAATTTTTATTAATTTATTCAGATTACATCTCAATTGTTCTCCCATCCCTGTATTCTCCTGTTTCTCCCTCCCTCCTTCCCACTTTCATCCTATTCCCCTTCTCTAAGTCTATGACAGAGTAGGACCTCCTCCCCCACTACATGGTCATAGGCTATCCAGTCTCATCTTGGTAGCCTGCTTATTCTTTCTCTGCATGCCACCATGCCTCCCTACCAAGGGGGGGTGGTCAAATATGAAGAACCAGAGTTCATGTCAAAGTCAGTCCCCGCTCTCCACATAACTGTGGAGAATGTCCTGTCCATTGGGTAGATCAGAGTAGGGGTTCGATGTTTACTATTGTATTGTCCTTGGCTAGTACAATAGTTTGAGCAGAACCCCCCTGGGCCTTTTGATCCACCCATCATGATGTTCTTATTGTAGATTTCTAGGACCTTCTGGGTCCTTCTATTTACCCATCTCCTATATTTCTCTCACATTTTTTAGATCAGTCACATTTAAACGTTTAGAAATTTTGAAAAAAATTAAGTTAGTTCTTAGTCTTAAGGACACAAAATGTGCTTGACAAAGAAACCTAAGCAAAGCAATATGTATTTGTCTCACAGTTTGAGGTTGCTGGCCAGCATGCAGGAGCATGAGGGAACCTGTCATATCACATCTGCACTCAGGAAGCAGAGACCAATGAGCACATGTGCTCAGATGCAGTTTTACTTTTATTTGGTCCATATCCCCAGCCCAAGGCATAATGCTGATTATACTTTCAGTGAATCTTTCAGGCTCAATTAATCTAATCTAGAGACTCTTCCAGATATAAACCCAGAAATACATTTCCATGTTGAATCAAAATCCCATCACGTTGAAAATTAAGATTAACTGTCACAATAATCTAAAAAACAATGCTATTGAGTAACCAGAAGCACATAATTTTTATATCAATGCTTAAGAAATATGCTAATACTTACTATAATTTATATTAGTTCAGAAATTTCAGCAACGCTTATCCTAAATATCTAGCTTAGAAAATTGGCTAAATGTTTTTAAAATGCCAATAAGTAATGTCAATTACACAAATAAAAATCATCATAAGCCAGTCTCTACAGAGTCTAGAGAAGACATAAGATAAAGAAAACTTAAAACTGTGGGGAAAAAAAACCCAAAGGAGCCAGAAAGACATTGGATTTTAATTCAACTGACTAACATCACTTAAAACGTGAGGAAAAAACTGTTAAATTAGATAAAAAGGTCACAAATGTTTAAAAGAATCCCCCAATGTATGGCTAAGGTTAAAAGTAAAAGAAAGAAGAAATCAGTTTTACAAACACAGTCAACTTATTTTTAGGAAGAGTAACAATAGAAAATCAATTGAAGAAAGGCTCCTCTTTTCGGCTAAGTTTTTATAGGGAATTGTGAATCTTGAGGCCTATAACACAACTTCCTAAAACATTAACTCAAAATTATTCATGTCAGTTTATTTTCCTGGTTCTGTGATAAAATACTCTGACAAAATGAACTAATGGAGGAGAGTTTGTTGTGGGTCATATTTCAGTGGTATACTCTGCCATGGGAGGGAGTTAGGAGGTGTTAGTTAGGAGCTGGGAGCAGCTGGCCACATCTTATCATCAAGAAAGAAGAGATAGCAATGAATGTGAGCTACTGCCTTAGCTACTCTTCTTCTCTAATGTAGACCAGGTTCCCAGACAGATAGTTGTGTTGCCCAACGTGGACAGTTCTTCCAACATTAATTGACGCAATCAAGACGATCCCTAACAGGTACACTCAGAGGCCTATCTCTCAGGCTATTCAAGATTGTGTCAAGTTGTTGATTGAAAAAAAACTATAATCTAATGGAAAATGTCCAGCCATACAAACAGTGCTAAATGGACTCAGTAAGCTATATGCAAATGTGTGCATATACCTATAAAAATCTTAATTGAGGAAACTGAGGAGGCAAAGGAGAAGATAGAATGGTAGAAAGAGAGGAAAAGAAGTGATGTGTTGCTATTTTTGTATATGAAGTCATAAAAATTGAAATTCTCAAATAATGCTGCTGCTGCTGGTGTTGATGATGATGGTGTTGATGATGGTGATGATGATAAAAATAGTGGCTTCGTAAGATACTGAGACAGCATTAAAATGTATTCATTATTTTCTTTCATCTATCTGTTTAAATTTGTTAAAATACTGTAGAAAACTTTTAAATTCATCTACTTAATTCAACTCCAGAAGTCCCTTTTCTGCTTTCCTGTAGTAACTTGACTCAAACATAGGCGCACCTTGGAAGAGAGAAACTCGGTTGGGTGATTGCTTCCTTTAGGCTGGCCTACGGGCCTACATCTGGGCACTATTTTAATTGCTAATTGTTGTAAGAGGGTCCACCTCAATATGAGCAGGGTCTTTCCTCAACAAGTGGGCCTGGGCTGTATGAGAACCGTAGCTGAGAAACTGATAGGGAGCAAGCCAATGAGCAGCATATTTCATGGTTCCTTTTCAAGTTTCTGCCTTGGTTTCCCTCAGTGATAAATAATAACCTGCAAACTGAAATAAACCCATTCCACTCCAAGTTGCTTGTAGCCATGGTATTTCACCAGAGTAAGAGAAAACAAAGTGGACCAAGTTCTTTTAGTACATCTAGATGGTTGTCTAAGTTTTCCCCTAGTATGTCTAATATCTGAACTTCTTTAGGGTCAGATTCTGTGAATTTCTTTAAATAATCTTTTAAATGATAAAAGCATGCCAATTTATATGTATTTATCTATTTTAGTCCATCATATTTTTGTTGAACCAAATATTTTAATATGGTAACTGTAAAGAAGAGAATTTTACACTCTCCCATAATTTGATTTTCCTATTAATATCATTCTTTTGTTCTGTGACCTATCCAAAATATTTTGTCACATGCAGCCATTAAATTCTTCATCCTGTTGTCAAACTAACTCACTAAGAACATTCCCTCTAATTACAAAATTTAGCATCTACACCTATATAATTCTAGTGTTATTAATTACTGGTTCTGATTGGTTCTGCCAAGTTAATAATGGGTTCACTGGACTGGCAGCTCTTTGGAGTGCCCCCATGTTACCATCACCAAGGAGACGACTTTATCATTTCTTGATTATGGCTTAAATTCTTTCTCTTCCTATTCCCAGAAAGGAAATTAAGCTCCTCTGAGATGCTTAATAGAAATATGGGCGCAGTATATGTAGTTGTTATGGTACAGAAAACTACCTTTATATACAACAGGGAATACAGATTAGCTTGCCCAAGTTAAACTGTGGACCTGATTTTACAATGATGCTTCACCACCACCCTTACAGAATAAGCTCATTTCTGAGCAAAGAGGTATATATGTAGTAGGACCTGAACAGCTGAGGAGCAACAGCAATGAGTCAATTTCACTAGATTTTTCAGAGATACCAAAATATATCTAGCGTGATATACATAATGTATTTAAATGCCATTTCTAAGAAAACTTACTGAGAGTAGAAAGCAATCACAATCTGGGTTGCAGAAGGCAGTAAGGTAGCCCATAGCACACTCAGATTCATTTTGTTTTGCTATACTTTTTCCTCATTTCCTGTTTTGCTTTTCATTATTTGTTGAACATTTTTGATAGAAACTTCTATTCTATGCATTATCATAGTTAACACTATTCTTTACTATCAAATATCCCATTGCTGACATTTGTTATTTTCTCAAGGCCCCTAAACGTGAGTCAATATGTGACCCTCCATGCTCCCATTGTGTGTTATATTTGTATTGTAAAACATCAGATCTATCACTGCCCTTATTTCGGAAAATCGGATATTAAAAGCTCTTAAGTGGGATGTTCAACATTGATTTATTTTACATCTGGCATTTTTGTTTAGCTTTGCTGGCATGAAAATTATCACTTTAGAAATTCTAGTCATGTTCTCTGCCATCTCTGAATTTGGAAAAGAGCAGACAGAAATGAACCAGAAATTCATTATGCTGCTCTCTATGTGCATGAACAATAGCTCGAACTGGCTGAATAAACATTCTGTGATATTTATATCTGGATTTAGAAATGTGGAGTTTCTGAAGTGAGACCACAGATTCGTAATTGTCAAAAGTGTCTCCAGGGCATTTATCTAAAGATAAGGTGTGTGTGTGTGTGTGTGTGTGTGTGTGTGTGTGTGTGTGTAAACTAACAAAGAATTTCATAACTCTATCAAACACTATATATTTAGGGTTTCTTCTATACTTGGCTATACAAGTAGCCTACAGCTGTAGCTTTATTGATTGGCGAGTAGCAGTTTACCATTAATATTGTGTAGTGATATTTATGCCATAAAGCTAACTGAACATACCGTATATGTTTGCCTAGATAGCATAGATAGAGCTACACATATTAGAAGCAAGAGAAAATATTTTTATCTGAACCATTTGATTACCAAACACAGAATATTCTTGGGTTTTTTTTTTTCTGTTTTTGCTCTTTGGTTGCTTGGTTTTGATTTTGGTTTTAGTTTTCTGAGACAGGGTTTCTCTGCTTAGCTCTGGCTGTCCTGGACTCATGTTGTACACCAGACTATCCTCACACTTGCAGAGATACAGCTTTTTCTGCCTCCCTGAGTTCTGGGAATAAAGGTGTGCACTTACTGTTCTTAATGATCCATATGGTTTCCAAAAATGCCCTCACACTATCATTTTCACATACCAGAAACTGAGATTAGGAAGGGTCACCTGAGTAACATATACAATAACATGAATATGCCACATGAGGCAAAATCATGTTTGACATGTATATGAATAACAACAGCTAAAATAAACTCATTTCTAGCGCTATACCTGAGTGGAGCTGGAAAACAGATTCCAAGAACAATTCTGTATTGTGAAGTAACTGAGGTCACAAGACTCTTTCCTTGTTTTCTTGAAATTTTCTTACAAGAACTCACGAAGGACAAATATCTTTATAAATATGTAGTTGGTTCTTCTTCCTCTTCCAACTTGTCCTTTCTGCTTTTTATATAGAATACATAGAGCTATAAAAGGTTGGTAGACCTGGCAGAATATTTTTCTTCCAATAAATATTACGGTTAAAAAGTTACAGTCTTGCATCACATTCAGAAGAAAGTATTTAACATAAACAATGCAATATCAGTCTATGTTTTAATAATGTAAGCAACAAGGAAAAGAAAACACAAATATTCCACAGAAATGTTTTGTTTGTGTATTTTTCTTTTTTAATTCTTGATGTAAATGTAGATTTTGGCATATTTTTTTAAAATTTCACATAATGATTGTCATTTAGCAAATGTACATTTTATTATTTGAGAAAAGTGACTGCATGTGCATAGGTATCTCAGTGAATGACCGATATCATCTTTCTTTCCATTTTATGCCTAGGATGTTTCCCAAAATGACTCTCAACTAAGCAAATACTGTTTTTTCACCCCAATTACAGCCACAAAATGCTACAAAAATTTCATAGTTTTGGTAGCCAAGGTATAAGCATAGCATGTTTCAGATACTGAAGCAATTTGGTATGTGCCTCTTGAGAAATGACACAAGAAAGAGAATTAAGACAAACTGAAGAATGAGGGCTGGTGATAGAAACACAGTGTTTTCTTCTTAGTCAGGTGTCATGAAGATAAGTATTCTTATACAAACATTTCAAATCAAACAGTTCTATAAATATCCTCCTATATAAGATTTCCACCCATGTATACCCATGTATACAGGACAATGTGATTTTAGCCAATGTTATGTTATGCTATGGACACAGCAATGTAGAAAAAAAGACAGAAATCAGTGTTGCTCCGTGAGATAAGAATTAACTAGAGTACTACTTTGAGTGACTCTTGGAACATCTTTGAGAATTCTTAAAGAGGCTATTAATGGAAAGAGTTATTCAATCAGTATTGGAGTCTTGAACCCACCGCAGATATTGTTACTGCCACCAGTTCTGCCTGCATCACATCTTGCCAGCTATGGATTGGGAGAGACTTATATGTTCTATGCCTTATTGCTGAGTTATTGACTACTAATAGATTCTGGAGGGAGGGAGGAAGTCATTGTCTTCAATTAATGAACCTACCAGAATCCAAAGGATATTTTCAGACTCAGGGCAATACAGAGGACCTTGGTTGGAGTCAGTGGATAACAAAACAAAAGGACATGAATGTAGAAGAGGAATTTGTAGGTAGGAAGAGAGTCTAAGGGAGATAAGAAAGGATGTGGGACAGTAATGAGAATATATCATATAGACATGTGAATGGATACATTTCATTAATTAAAAGTTAGTCTTTGACTTTTACATTTAAAATAGCAATGTTTTGACTAAATATAATAAATAAATATAAAATTCAATGCATACTAATGATCCATAATATATTTTCTCCAGTTTTCCTGGTACAATTTATAAGTCTCTATTTTTCATTAAGTTTTCAATGTCAAGTAGCCATATATCAGATTTATAAAATCTGATAAAGAATTCTGCATCACAGGCCATTTAGCTAGGTCTGTATTGACCATAAATATCTTATTTATTGGAGTTCTATGTGTGTTGCAATGTAGAAAATGAATGCCTCCTGTTTGAATCATTCTCTCTCTCTCTCTCTCTCTCTCTCTCTCTCTCTCTCTCTCTGTGTGTGTGTGTGTGTGTGTGTGTGTGTGTGTGTGTGTGTGTGTGTGTGTGTGTGAGCCAGCTCTGTCAGGAAGCCCAGATGAGGGGTGGACCCACATGACTCTGAGAAGCTGCCCAGACCAGGGACATCTGCCTAGGCTTTGGTGGTAGCAAACCCCTTCTGCTGCAGGGCCATAGAGCCAGATGTTGCCCCTGTGGCATCAGATACTACTCATATCAGGCTTTCCAGAGGAATTTTAATCCAACAATGTGGCTACTTTTGCAAGGCATCACACGCAAAGGTGTTCTAGGCTTATGTGATCTGGCTGGAATACAGACAACGCTCTGAATTACAATATAATATGGCTTGAATACAGACATGGCTTTAGTACACGCTTTTAATCCCAAACAATGGAGGTAAATGTGGCAGAAAATTTGATGCCATTGTGAACTGTAAAACCCTGTTTCTTGTTTGGTGTGGTTGAGTACTAACACATACCTTTGGTTCAAGAACTTTTTGTTTATGGTAAACAGGTGATTATGGTATGGTTCAGCCAGCCTTAGCACACACTTTTAAGCCAAGAGCAACACCTGACAGGGATTAAAGACTGGGAGGGACTTTGAGTTGAAGGGTTTTAAAGACAGTGTGGATAAGAGGAAGAAGCTTTTGAACTTTGAGTTAGTGAGCTCTTTGGCTTTCAGGTTTTTTGGCTTTTCCTGCTGCACTGTCTGCTGAGCTGGTGATCGTTTTGGGCTTTTTCCTCTAAGATGTGAGCTGAGTAGCAAGGTCAGCAGGGTTCTTTCTCTGCCTTTCTGAGGTTTTCAACCGAGCATCTGGCTCTTGAGTCTGTATTAGTAATATCAAATTGTTGGAACTTCCATTTTTTAGAACAACAGGGTATGTTAGTTCGTAGGAGGAAGCAGACATGTTTGAAATATTTTTCTAATTGAGGGGCAGAAAAAGTGATGACTTAGAGAAAGAAATGGCAGAATGAGTCAGCGATAGGATATGCACAACTCTCAGGAGAACAGGACAGAAAAGGGAGGCTACTTAAGAGTAACGCAGGGACAAAAAAAAAAAAAAGATGTTTTTACTGAATGTTGTTGATTACCAGGACAGTTTGAGAGACACAGGTTGCAGAGAGAACAAGCTAGACATGACACAGGTGATGACAGAATCAGAACAAGCCAGTGAATGAGAAGGAGCCAGATGATTAAAACATATGGTCAAAATTAGCTGCAGGCCAGGCTGAGCCACTGAGTCAGAAGCAAGAGGAGCCAGTTTGAATCAGTTGTCTTGGAGAGGAGTATAGGCCAGAACAGCTGAGGTGAACCAGCCCATGAGAGTTCAGAAAGAGCTTAGAAAGGCTTAGGAATGACTCTCACTTCATCCTCTCCTCCGAGGAAATGTCTGTTCCTTACCACCCTCGAGTCTACAGTTCTCCTAATCTTCATTGTGCCCACTTGTTTATGTTTCTATTTCTCTTCCATTTCTCCACCGTTTGCTTTCTCCTTGTAGTAGTACCCAGGGTCTCTGCGTGTCTGGGGCTCATCTCAGGAGTGTTTCTTCAGGAGTGCGAGGGCCTACTTGTACATTGTGGCATCAAGCAGGGGTCATTTTGTGTACAGTCTGTCCACCCCACCGGCCTGCACAGTGCTGCACCGGTGGTCATCTCAGATTAGCTCTCTGTTCAGGAACCCTGGCTCCTGACTAGTGGTAGTCTCAGGTTCAGTTTTTAAAGGGAGGGTTAAACTACTAATTATTCAGATGTTCACAGGTCAAAACAATGAGTGGAGACACAGTCTCTCTCTTCTCTGCCACCTACTGATGCACAAGTGACACAGCAGCCACACCTACAGCACCTCTAGTGGAAGGAATGACTGACTTTGTAAAAATTTAAAGTTCTTTACATTTTTTTGACAATTTCATTTCATTTGTTTGTTTTTATTATCATCTCATACAATACATCTGACTATAGTCTTCACTCCCTCCATACTTCTCAATTCCCCCCTCTCACCTCTCTCTTCATCCAGACCCACTGGTCTGCTATTTTCCTTCAGAAAATAACAGGCCTTCCAGGGATATCCGTTAAACATAGCATAAAAATATGCAATAAGAGTAGTCATAAACGCTCATATTAAAGCTGTATGAGACAAGTCAGTAGGGGGGAATAAGTACAGGCACAAGAAATTCTTACCAATACATTAAAAATGCCTTAGAAGTCAAGCAATCTTTAGGTATCTTCCTAAATTATATGTAGAACCTAAACTATTTTCCATGAAATTCAATTTAATATTCTTAACATTTTTTGGTAATTTTGTTTATCATTTACTTAGGCTCAGCTAAAATTTTTTCTTATATGATATTATTCTATAAATATCCTAGTTATCTTGGTACTTGTGATGAGATTTTTTAAAAAATGAACTGTTCTACATTTAAAAATATCTTCAAATTACTGATAGATGCACAAAGGTTGCATAAGCTCAACTTGCTATAATTTTTAATTATTATTATTCCGTGCTGACTTCAGTGTGACTGTTTTCCATGGACTCTCCATTCTCCCTTGAGGGCATTGTTCAAGAAGGTTAGGAGACAAGATGTTGTTGAAGGAAGTTTATCCCTACAGGAGGGCTTTGCTTTTTTCTTAAAATTTATATATTCACTTTAAATCCAGATTGTAGCCCCTTCTCTGCTCTCCTGCAGGTCCCCTTCCCACATTCTTCCACTAGCTCCCTCCCATTCTTCTCAGGAAAAGGTAGTGCCCCCTCCCCAGCCAACTCACCCCAGCACATCAAGTCCCATCACGACTGAGCTCTTCCTATTCCACATAGACCAGGCAAGTCAGCCCTGCCAGGGGAAATAGAGACTGAAAGCTGTCAACACAGTTCATGCTATAACCAGCACCAGCTCAACTCACTAGGGCACCCACAGGAAGATTAAAATGCCCATGGTCTTCACATGTGTAAGGGGCCCTGGTACAGTTCATGCATACTCCTTGGTTGGTCCTTCCGTCTCCTCAAGCTGCCGTAGGTGCAGATTAGTTGACTCTGTTAGTGCTCTTGTGGCATCTCTGTCCCCTTGAGGTATTCCCCATTACCCCCAACTCTTCTACAGGACTCACCTAGATGTCAGTCTCAGCATCTGATTCAGCTAGCTTCTGGGTGAGACATATCAGAGCATGGTTATGCTAGGCTCTTGTCTGTAAACATAGCAGAGTATCTTTACTAGTGTCAGGGATTTAGCTCTCTACCATGGCTTGGGTCCAAGGCTGGAGCAGGCATTGGTTGGAGATTCCCTCAGTCTTTGTCTTTATGTCTACAAATCTTGTGGGCTGAGTAAATTTAGGGCAGAAGGTTTTGTAGGTAGTGTTCCCCTCCCGCTACTGTAAGTCCTGCATGGCTACAAGGTGGCCTCCTCACTCTCCATGTTCTCCACTGGTAGGAGGCTCAGCTAGAGCATCCCCATATTCTCATAACCCTTCCCAGCTCTCCAGCATTTCTCAGAGACACCCCTACCCTAGTATTCCCTTTTCTCCCCAAGCCCTTTCGCCTCCCCTCCCCACACTCCCCGTATATGATCTCCATACCTGCTTCTACACAGTTCTCTCTCTACATCCACTTCCCCTGTCTATTCTATTTCACCATCTGAGTTAGTTCCAAGGCATGCCTCCCAAGGGCCCTCCTCGATTCTTAGCTTCTTTGGGTCTGTGAATTGTAGTATGGTTATCCTGTACCATATGGATAATATCGGCTTATAAGTGAGTACATACCGTGTGTGTCCTTCTGGGTCTGGGTTACCTCGCTCAGGATGATCTTTTCTAGTTCTGTTCATTTCCCTACAAATTTCATTGTTTTCTTATTTCTAATAGCAGAGTAATATTCCATTGTGTAATTGTACTACAGTTTCTTCATCCATTCTTCAGTCAAGGGAAATCTAGGTTGTTTCCAGATTCTGGCTGTTGTGAATAAGTCTTCAACAAATATAGTTGAGTAAACGTCTTTTTTGTATGGTGGAGCATCCTTTGGGTATATGCACAGAAGTGGTTTGGCTGGGTCTTGAGGTAATACTATTTCCAATTTTCTGAGATATCACCAGATTAATTTCCACTTTGGTTGTACAAGTTCGAACGCACACCAACAATGGAGGAGTGTTCCTCTTGTTCCACATCCTCGCTTGCATATGCTGTTACCTGAGTGATCTTAGCTATTCTGACCAGTGTAAAATGGAATCTCAGAGTAGTTTTGACTTGCATTTGCCTAATTATTAAAGATGTTAAACATTTCTTTAAGTGCTTTTTGGCTATTAGATAGCTATTAGATATTCTTCTGTTGAGAATTCTTTGTTTATCTCTCTACCCCATTTTTAATTGGATTATTTCATTTAATTTTTATTTTCTTGAGTTATTTACATATGTTGGATATGAGCTTTCTATTGTATATAGGATTGAGGAAGTTCTTTGCCCAATCTGCAGGCTGATATTTTGTACTATCAACAATAACTTTGCCTTACAGAAGTTTTTCTTATTTCAGGAGGTTGCATTTATTACTTGTTGCTCTTAGTATCTGAGCTGTTTCTGTTCTGTTCAGGAAGTTATTTCCATTACCAATGTGTCAAGGCTATTCTCCTCGTTCTCTTCTATTAGATTTAGGATAAAATAATCTTCCCTCATTTCTATGGATTATATGTAAACTATTTGAGGAAATTCTAATTAGCTCTCTCTCTTTTTTTAGTACATCTTGGCAAGAAAAATCCATAAACAACCTTAGTAATCATGTGTAGAATTTACTTAGCTTTACTCTTTTCTGTGAGTATTGATTTTTCTTAATTAATTAATATATTTGTTCATTTTACACCCCAATTGCAAACCTTCCCTCCACTCCTCCCAGTCCTCCCTTCCCATCGACTTCCACATGTCCCCTGCCCCCCCCCCCCGGCCGCATGCCAGGACACCAACCGACCATGGTACATCAAGTCACATCAGGACTTTAGATGCCTCTTCTTTTACTAAGGCAAGACAAGGCATACTTTCTAGGGAAAAGGTACCCAGAGGGAGGCATCAAACTCCAAATTAGAGACATCCCTGCTCCAATTTTTAGGGGACCCACATGAGACCCAAGTAGCCCAACAGATTCATATGTGTAGGAGGTCTAGAACCAGTCCATGTATGTTCTTTAGTTTGTGGTTCAGTTTCTATGTGTTCCCATTGGCCCAGATTAGTTAGCTATGTAGGTCTTCTTGTGGTGTCCTTGGCCATTCCAGCTCCCTCAATCCGTCCCCTAACTCTTCTGCAAGACTCCCTGAATTCTTCCTAATGTTTGCCTGTGGGCCTCAGTATCTGTTTCCATTATCTTCTGGATGAAGCAGGCAAGGTGACAGTTATGCTAGGTTCCTGTCTGCAAGGACAGCAGAGAATCACTAATAGTGTCAGGACATCATGTAATTTGCAGGCAAATGGATGGAACTAGAAAAGATAATCTTGAGTGAGGTAACCCAGACCCAGAAGGTTACACATGTTCTTACTCATAAGTGGATATTAGCCAGATCTTACAAGATAAGCAAGCCACACCCTATAGACCCAAAAAAACTAAGTAACATGGAAGGGTCAAGGGAAGATGCATGAATTCCACTAAAAAGGGGAAATAAAACAGACATCACAGACATCAGAAATGGAGAGAGAGATTGAGAGAGGGGGAGAGAGAGATTGAGAGCGGGAGAGAGAGAGAGAGGGAGAGAGAGAGAGAGAGAGAGAGAGAGAGAGAGAGAGAGAGAGAGAGAGAGAGAGAGAGAACTAGTTGAGAGAAGAGTTGAGGGACAGGGGTGAGGGAGCGAATCAGATGTGAGGAGAACAGGATCAGATGTGGGAGAAAGAAGCTTTACGAAACTGGACCACAAATACTATTCCTAGCTAACCACTTCTCCAATTTTATTTGGGCCCTTACAAAGGTATCATTTGTTCCAAATCAGTTGGAAAGGTTTTTGGTTACTTTCTAAGGGTATAGAGAGTTATTTTGAATGGGAATTGGTTATAACATATTATTGGTCTTATATAGAGAAAAAACAAGATTGGATTCAGGGATGTCTCTCTTCTCCCTTATCTTCCATTCTTAGATTTAGAGATAGGGGTTGAAAAGAAAGAAGAGGGAATATAGAAACACATAGGAAAGGTGGAACAAAAAGTAGATTAGTGAATCTACTTATCAACTTAATGCCTTAATTGTCACTCACAAGGTTATTTTAATTCACTGGTATAGAATGTTGTATATAGATGCAAAATAAATTTAATTTTAGATACAGTGGTATAGAATTCAAATGTAAGATTATTCTTTACACACATTCTATGTATTTCTACTCTAATATGAGTAATTGTACCCATATAACTCAATTATAATACAAAGTTTACTTCCAATACTTTGAAAGTGCTATTGTAGGCTGTTTAAGATAAATAAGTTATACAAGTTAATTATTAGTTGATCAAATCATGGTCATATCAATTACTAGTCTATTTTTAGCACAAGAATATATTCCTTAGGTGCAACCAATAGTTCTGATTCTTTATAAAGAGAACATAAAATAGTTAGATACGGTCTTCAAAAACCTCAGATGCATACAGAATATGGCATTTAAAATGTTTTCATTATTTTAAGATTCATCAACAATGAGACAGATTAACTGCTGGCAACACCCAGCCTACCTCAAAGAAGATGATAAGCATAAAAGAACTGCCTTTTGGAGATTACTTCAAGTGTGGCAAATAAGCTACTGGGAAAAATGTCCTCATTTCTACCACAGACAGAATACTTCCTAAAAAGGGCAAGCTTAGATGCAAGCAGAGTTTAAGGCCAAACTCTGCCAAGACAGAGTAAGCATGTCCTCAATAGCTCCTGCCTCACAAATATGTCTGTCAAATATATTGGACCAGAAGGCTGAAGATGATGCTTCAATGTTATAGAGAGTTTTGGATGACTGTTCAGGCAGCAAACTGTCTCTGTCATCTTCTCATTTAGCAAGCTGTTAATCTTCACTCCCTGTTTACTCAGGTCATTAATTTTATTCCATCTCATGTCCCTGAAGGGGTTGAAGACCAGATAGTTTAGTTTTACAATTAAGGTTAGTACTTAGAGGTTAAGATGTTTTCAGGGCTAGGTCTAATTTTTAAGTAGATAATGAAGAGATATGATAGATATTCATTTACATTCAGAATTTTAGACACACCAAGATAGTTTTCTACAAGGCTGCCAAATACAAATAGACAAAACACTAAGAATGTAGCATTGATATAATTCCTGATTGTTTCATTGTTCTTCTTGTTTTAGGTAGTTTATTATATATATGTTTAATAAAATAAATGTATATGTAAAAATTTTAAAACAAAATTAGAGGAAGAAAATATTAAAAAAATAAATAAAAGTTACTTCTGACACTTATTTCTACTCTATGGATATTTTAAGGGACTACCCGTGCATGCATACTTGTGTGTTTGTGTGTGTGTGTGTGTGTGTGTGTGTGTGTGTGTGTGTGTGTGTGTGTGCTCATGTGTGTATGTATTACTCAAAATGTCATACTGAAAATCTCCCTCTCTATCTGTGAAGTGAGCAAATACTTCATGATGTGGAAATGAACAATGGGAAATTCTTTGGCTGAGAATAATTTCAGATTTAGCACTTTTTTCATGACAATTTTCTTCTCATAGAAATATGCGACAGGCGGTAGTGGTTCATACCTTTAATCCCAGCACTCAGAAAGTAGAGTCAGGCGTATTGCTATGAGTTCGAGGCCAGCCTGGTCTACAAAGCGAGTCCAGGACATCCAAGGCTACACAGAGAAACCCTGTCTCAAAAACCAAAACAAAACAAAAAAATAAACATGCAAATTTGTAAGAGTTATGAAATAAATGGAGACGGGTAATTTCTACTGTTTATATGAGTCTATGTTTCATTAACTACTTCATGATTAAGAGCTCAGATTGTGCACTGAAATACCTTTAGCTTTGAAGCTAGACTTCATTTACTGGTTCAAGTGACTGTAATTGTGATATATTTCAAAGAGAAATAACCCTAGCTATCTCCACAGTCAGAGAGAAACATTAAAGGTTAAGCTTGGGAACTCTCTCTTGACTAGCCCATATTCACGTTCTCAGTTTTGTGTTACTTTTTCTTGTATTGTTTGTTCTCTAAATCATAGTGCTTAAAATCAGTGTTAAAATATCTTAGGTACTGTCAACTGTGACTCAAAAATCTATTGATCCTAGTAAATATATCTGAGATATTATTTAATATGTTAATAATAATCAGATAACAACATTCTAAATGAATTTGTAAAGTATAAAGGGTTAGCATCATAGTATATTAAGAACTTAAATATCTCAAGAACGTTCCAATAAAAATGATTAAGAGCCTAGCCATAGACATTTCCTATGAGAAGGTATACAGATTAACATTAAGTAAAGAAAACAATGGGCCATGAATTTGAAAAAAAGAAAAAGAAAAGATATATGGGAGGGTTTGGAAGTGGGAAATAATAGTCTTACAAAACAAAGTACATAATTTTTAAAAGAAAATATATGAATCATTGAAATGTAAAGAAAACAAAATTTTTAAGAAATGAAGTTCAATGTACCTATTAAACAAATTCAACATTTAATTCTCGTAAGAATAACCATATCCAAAAAGGCCTGAGATGTGCTGGCATGTATGTGTGGAAAACGTGATCCTTGCACGTCAGTATTAGAACTTAATGTAATATAATCTTTGCAGGAAACAGTAAAAAAAAGTTTTTGTGAAAATTAAAAACAGAACTTCTTCTGGGTATATCTGAAAGCAAATTATAACAATTTATCAGGGCTCTGTCCTGCATTTATTTCAACACTATATATAACAACCAAGAATACCAAACAATTAAAATGTCTATTCAATGAAAATATGTCTGTATATTGTATTATATGGAGTATAACACTCAAACATAAAGATATAAAAGACTGGAAGTGGATAGATATAGGAATCACTACAGTAAGTGAAGTACATTAAGTACAGAAAGACAGGAACTTGATTTTAAAACTCATATGTAAAAATCAAATTTCTTAATTTTACAGAAGTTGATAGTAAAAGGATGGTTTCCATTGGTTAGAGTGTAAGGGATAGGAGACTAGGTGGGCAGTGGTTGATAATTAGGTACTTGATCACATTAAAGTAAGAGAAAATGAGCTAGTATTATCCTGCAGAGTGATGTGACTACAAATAACAGTGTGTTCTACATTTTTTTCTAATCCATAGAAAAAGAGGCTACCACCTTGGAATTGGGATGGGTGACATGGGATGGATTTGACTGAGGTAGCTGGGAGAGCCTAGAAGAATGAAAGGAAATGTGATGTTATTAGATTTCTATTAAAAACATATTTTTAAAATATAAAATAATGAACATGACTGTTACTGTCTCACAAACTGATAAAAATTCAAAGAGAAAGATGTGTTACCTTGATTTGAGCATTACCAAACATGTATTGAACAATCGCATCATGCTGCTTGGTGTGTATGGCTCTTATACGTCTGTTAAAAATGAAAATAATCTAAAAAGCTTAGATTTTATTTTTTCTTTTCCTTGAATGCTCAAGAGGGAATAGAAGCAATTACATTGAACTTGTAGTCCATTTAATGAAGAATTGTTTTCATTTAAAAGAAAAACACTAGCACATCAACTCTACTTCCTGCTTATAAGGACCTGAAAGATCAAATTTTAGTCTGCAAGCTTTTTTGACTTATGCACATGTCCACATTTATTATAGCTTGACTTGAAGCTCTGTGGAATACAGTAGGGGAAGCATATCTGATTGCCACTGTCAGCTGGGAATTGGCTCTGCAAGTGACTTGTTATGGGTAGAAAAATGTGTATACACATTCAGTGCCTTTAGGGAAATTTTCAGGTAGACTTACAAGGTGCTCAGCATTGTTTCATCAATACATACATCTCCTGGCTCTCAAGAGCCAAGCCTTGCAGGAAAGCTATAAAAGAAGTTTAATGTGAAATACAGCAAAAGCTTTTGACACATCTCATTTCTTTCCATGTGAAGCTCCTCATGAAAAAGTGAAACCTGGAACAGATAACCACCTGTATTAGCTCAGGTGGCCTAGATAACAAGACACAATATGTAATATTAAAATTAATCTTTCTATTTAAATAAAATATATTTTATTATATTTTTAGATATCCATACATCTTTATCTTAATCACTGTATCTACATCCTATTCTCTACTTCCAAATTTCAGGTCCTATTAAAAAAAAAACAATTATTGCATCTTCTGCTATCCATACCCTCCTGCATGTGAAGTAATTCCTTGGAATGTTGTTGGCCCCCAGATCCAGGCACTTAAAATGCGCTTTTCTTCTGCTGATGCCTTTATCTTTTAATAGTTATTCAGCCAGGATGTTTAGGCCATGTGCGCCTCCTACCCCTGCTAGTGTGTTGACTAACTATGGACAATCAGAGCGGCTGTGAATTGATGAGTGTCTTGCTTCTGTCGTATGCATAAGGCAATTGGCTCTCAGACATTGGCTATTATAATCTTTCTATTCTTCAGAGATGGTCAGTGGACCTTGAGAGACAATATGATATAGGTATCCCAGTTGTGGGTGATCATGACACAGACACTTACTCTATGTACTAGTTATGATTCTGTATACCTAACAAAGAAAGCCTTGGGAGATCTGAAAGCTGCATTAGTATATGGATAGAGAGATGCAAATTTAGTGAGCATGTTATTACATATCAAAGAATATTATAAAAGGAATGAAGTAAGCCACAATCTTCTATAATTTTTTTTTCAAAATTCAGGTTGACCACTGACTGCAGTTTGTAAAACCTCAACCTTCTATTATTGTTGTTTTTTTTTAATTTTTAGAACAACATAAACAATTAAATAGAAGTGATGCTAGGTAATACAACGTGATTCATTTTGTTTGTTGGGAAGGGGGTGCCAAAGGTGCAGATTAAAATCAGCTTGTATTTGAGAAAGGAGCCAGTGTCTGAACTGTGAGAAAATGTTACTCAGCTTCATCGTAATTTTCAGATAATTGCTACAGGCTTATAGCATTTGCATAAGATTTAGCTCTTCAGAACCAAAAGCATTCTGGTATTGGTGAGAGGATTAGAGTGGGCAAATGAGGTCATTCTAGTGTGACTGGGACAATAAAAATGAATGAAAAGTAAATCTACTGCATGCTACATCTTCTCTCACAGCCATTGCTTTCCAAAGACCTTATTGATTTAAAGGAGCTATGTGAAAATTCGTGTTAGAAACCACATGAAAAATGAAACACTACATTTCATGGCAATCATAATGTGATGGGTGTCCTTTTATTTTCCTTGACTGTTGTTAATCTCTTGTTGTGTAATGTACTTTCTTTACTCTACTGATTTTTGTTATTACATTGTATTGTTATAAGACGCACCAAATTTAGGCAAAGGATCAGTTCCAAGCTTCAATTAACCAAACATGCACATAATAACTTATAATTAAAAGTAGACAATGCCCCACTATTGTTTCCTTTCACACTAGAAGGAAAATGACATAATTGGAATACGTATATGAAATAAGTTGACAATGCTATTTTACTGGTAAGAAGGAAATAAAAATGATAAACTGTAGTTTGTTTTTCTCATCATTCTATCTCACGGCAGATGTACATATAAGCTCTGGTATTATTATAATAATGTTTTCCATGTTCTATAGACCATCTTCTATGTTCCAGATTCTTTGTGAAATGATGATGCAGAAATAGGGCATAATCCTTCCTTGAAAAAACTCCACCAATATAACTAAAAGGAGATATTATGATGCTTTTAGGCATGTATTATTAAAATAAATAAACATGGAAGCTAAATTTCAGCTAAAAGGATGGTTTAAGTATTTTCTGCCTAATGGGACTCTAGATGAGAGAAGCATGGGAGAATAGCAAAATAAAAGGATCCAGAGGGTCCTAGAAACCTACAAGTAGAACATTATGATAGGCAGATTTGGGCACAGGGGTCCTGTTCAAACTATGTCACCAGCCAAGGATAATACAGGCAGTAAACCTTAAACCCCTACCCAGATCTAGCCAATGGACAGGACATTCTCCACAGTTGAGTGGAGAGTGGGTTATGACTTTCTCATGTACTCTGGTGCCTCACCTTTGACCATGTCCCCTGGAGGGGGAGACCTGGTGGCACTCAGAGGAAGGACAGCAGCTTACCAAGAAGAGACTTGATACCCTATGAACATATACAGGAGGAGGTAATCCCTCTCAGGAACAGTCATAGGGGAGGGGAATAAGAGGAAAATGGGAGGGAGGGAAGAATGGGAGGATACAAGGGATGGGATAACCATTGAGATGTAACAAGAATAAACTAATAAAAAAAAGAGAAAAAAGTTTAGAATTGTTTATCTTTGACATAGAGTAGGAGAATAGAAACCATTGAAGAATCCATGTTTCAAACTCAAAATTATTTCAAAAAAGAATTGATCTAAATATGTACCTAACAGCATACATACACACACACATACTCACACACACACACAAACATACACACACACACTCACAAAGAAGATGCCTAATTTCATTGATATTTATTATAATCAAATTATTATTATCATCTGAGCATGCACATGTACAATTAAACAATAGAATCCTGAATATACTAGTAAAATGGGTAGTCTTACTTGAAACTGACATTTTTATTTCCTCACTTAAAAATGTTATGGATATGAACGACTTGATTGCACATATGGAACCATCTTCCATACCAAGTCCTTAAGGAGGATGTTTTAACTTATTAACTATCTATCCAGCTCCAATGTCCTCATTCTTAATTTCCTGATGTATAATATTAGGATGACAAGAATTCCTCAAAATAATAGCATGAGGATAAAAGTTATGTATACTATGTTAATATGTTCTGGGATGAAGGACCGTATGATTAAAATATTCATAATTCAAAGTTAATCATGTAACAATAAAATTGCTACAAGTTCCAAGATATGTTTTATTAACTTTGCTTTTAATAAAATATGCTATAAATTCATGTAAATAAAAACATAACACTGTAATTAATCATGTCCAAAGTCTGGGCATGTCAATAAACTTCTACATATTTAGAATAGCCATTTTGAAGTTGTAAAACTTCATATTTAATTTTATGATGACATTATAAGGCATTATATTCACTTATCCATCATCAAAAAAATTCCATAATAGAATTACAACTGGCCAAGTATTAGCCATATACCCTCTTTCATAACTAATCTCTACCTGCCTTCAGTCCTCCCTCATAACTTTCTATTTTAGCTTTCTTTGTTCTCTTTGGTACATTTTATACTCCACCCACATATACATTTGTTTACATATGCACATATATTTTATAAATACATATATGTATACATATGTTATTAAGAAGCTGTGTCCTAGTTCATAGCTTCACTTCAGCTTAAATTAATTTCTTAATTCCCTCTTCAATATTTGACCACAGGATTACCACTATCATACTAATGCCAATACAATATGAATAATCCATTGCTTAAGATGGGTAAATCAAAGTCTATTGTAGAATCTATAGAAAATTTTATAAATTTGAATCTTCAACAATATTTGAAATTATATTGGCCAAAGGGGGCTGACAATCTTTTATTTTCAAACAAAATCATGTTTCAAGTGGTAGGATATATGATTAAGGTTTTTAAAGAACTTCAATCAAAATATATATTTGTTATAGAAGAAGAGAGAAAATACTGTCCTTCTATTCAATGATGTTACACGTCATATGCATTGTTTCCTTCATCTCTTTAATCTTTAATAAAGTCTATGCTTTCACCTGTAAAGTGGGTTTACATAGCACATTCTAGACTAGCCATTGTCAACTTAAACTCTGTGATATTTTCTGCTAAGTATTCAAAGGTCAATAAAACACCTCTGTATGTTATGTAGTTCTTCCATATGAAAGCACTGTCTTTATTTGTAGGACCAATATCTTACAACAGTCCACTTTCCAAACAAAAGACTAGTTTAGAAAAAGGAGGGGTTTGGGAGCAAGACATGGTCCCTTTTAGGAATTTGGCTTGGGAGGTGATTTCATGTTATTGTACATTAGGAACTGACAGAACTATGCTCTTTGAGTATCTTGTGTGAAAAGCACCCTTCAGCTAAACTCTTCTCAGAAGCTGCCTTCTAGGTGTTCCTAAAGTCCCATGTATGAGAAACCTTGATCTTCGGCTTGGGGCTAGTAGACGGTGGTAGCAAACTTTAAGATGCAGGACCTAATTGGAGGTTTTAGAATAAAGGACATAGGGAGTGCCCCATCAAAAGGGGTTATATAATCCCTTTGGCTTCTTGCTCTTCCCTGTGTGACCCTGATGTTCTGTACTGCACACCACTACCATTGGTGAACTGCAACACCACTGTCACCATCAAGGGACCCGCCACCATGGACTAAAACCATGTTACATGTGATAGCATGGCTAGTGGACTAAGGCACGCTCTATAAACTATACCCATATTTAGCCCATGGAAACCACTATCTCAATGAAGATTCAGCTGTTCCTGAAACCCAGAAAGAAATCATAATAATGGCATTTGAATTGAAAATATAAACTTAAAAAAATTAGTGCACAAACATTTTTATAGCATTGAATATATATGAATGTTCACTAAACTGAGGAACAGATTAAGGTCAAAGAGCAAGGGGAGAGGAAGTCCAGTGTCCTGCGTGATACCCTGTGAATGAGACAGAGAAGACAAGATAGGTTGCTAGAGCTTTATGTGAACCCTTGTTCATTTTGCATCTAAGGCAATTTTTCATACCTGTTCTAAAACACTTATTATATAACAACATTTTTTTTTTGCTGGCTTTGTAACATCTTATAACATCTATTATCAAATCTTTATCTTCCATTTATGAAAAAAAAAACCCCACCTCTTGTATCCAAAGTTCCATCTGATTTAGTTTTCCATGTTTCAGTTTGGGAAAACAAGGCAGGGGTTTCTTTCTTTTCAGTTCTCTTACCTTGGATCTTAAAAAAATAAAAAAAATAAATGAGCCAGAGATAGGAGAGAGCGAAAAGAAGAAAAAAATTTTTTAGCGTATGTTCAGTCTGGTGACATCAACATGTTCACCTTGCAACAAGTTCCCAGGTTGAATTTATCTCTTGAGTTATTGTTTTGTGTATTCCGATGAGGCTGTCCTCTTCTTCTACACTACTTCTGTACCCTATAAATACCCATGGTGCATCTTCACAAACGCTCTCCCTTATTGCCTCCAGTGACTTTCTTCCAGTGTAATCTAAACCCAGTTTGTCTCCTGAGACTACACCTCTGATACAAGACATACACACTGCCACCCGCTGCAAGGAATGAGGCTGACATGCACAGTGACTGTCCTTTAACCTAGAGCAGGTCCATCCAGTGTCCTTGGGTTACAGAAAGTGGATGCCTGCTGCACTCTCCCTATGTGTTTAACTCTTGGTAGGCATGGGAAGAAGTGCATGAAGAAATGACAGCACCACATTAAGCTTCTCTCAGATGGTAAAATTAGTTTTGGATTTGAATACCAAATGCCCCAAAGGTCCCAGGGATTGAGAGGTTGGATGCCAGCTGAGGAGCTTTTGTGATGTGACTAGGTTCTCTCAGGGCTCTGTTGTAAACAGTGGGTAGTTCTCTGACTGGCTTAATACTTTGGCTAAACTGAAAGAAAGGAAGAGGCATAGTCTATTTAAGGAAGTAGGTCATTGGGATTGCATCAGGGAAAGTTGAACCCATCTTCGGGCCCTTGCTGTCACCTTTGTCTACTCCCTGCTAATCTCCACGAGGTCAGGACACTGCCACAAGCTTCTGTAGCCATAATATTCTTTCACATGATCTTGGGTCAGTGGATCCTGCTGAGACTGGGATGAAGCCTCGAAAACCCTTAGCTAAAATAAACCTTCATATTTTGAAGCGGTTTCTCTCAGACGGTCCAAATGTATTTAGATTTGAATCCAAAGTGGCCCATGGTGCCCAGGAACTGGGAGCTTGCATACCAGGTGGGAAGTTTTAGGATTATGAACTGGGTTCTGAGGGTTCTTATAGTCAGTAAGTAGTTTCTTCCCTGGATTCATAACTTGATTGCCTGACGGAGAAGTGATAGAATCTGTAAGAATCAGAAAAAAAGTCAAATAAAAATGGCTAAGGCAAAATGTAAACAGTGAAAAAAGAAGGACTGCAAAACCATGGCAGCCATTTTCTGGCATTCCAGCCCGGATTACCTCGTATTTCTGTTGAATTTGACCTTTGGGGCAGTCTAGAGGTCTGTTCCATCACAGCGTTAGTGCTTAGAATGTGAAGGCCTTGAGAACCGGAGAGATTTTGCCCTTGTTTGCATTGGCTAACGGTAAATTTTGAAATGTTAAATTTTTAATTATTTTTTCCATACAATACACTCTGTAAAATGATAGAATGCTTCATGAATTTGCATTTTTTCCTGGTATAATGCCAGGGCCGTGCTAATCCTCTCTGTATCCTTCCAGTTTAGTATATGTGCAGCTGAGGTGAGAGATTGAAAATTTAAAAAGCAGAAAATTAGTGGTAATAGCAGAGACTAACATTTTATCTGGCTTAAGAAAAACAGATCAGTCAACTGATACATGTTAATGTGATGCACTTTTCACAGGAGCTAATTTCTTATTTATGATAAATCTGTACAGCCTTAGGCCAGTACTTAAAACCTCATTATAGTGAGTACTTGAACGCTTTAGAAACAAAATAAAAGGGGTATTAACAATAAGTATTGATTATAACCTAAATGAACGTGTGGGAACTCTATTGACTTTCAGGAAGACAGAGAAGGAAAGGCAAACACACACACACACACACACACACACACACACACACACGGTGGGGGAGGGGGAGCTGAAGGAGAGAAGGGAGGAAATGATTCCAATACCTGTTGTAAAATGTACATGTGCTTGGAATTTAATGAACATTCCAACTGTAATTTGCATTATATTATATGATTATTATTGGTCATCTAGTTCAAACTGAAAGTTTGCTGTGTAGTTAAAGCAGATGTTCTTTTACTTTTACTTTCTTAAGAAGTGCATATAGAGATATAAGCAATCCTTTTAATAGATTTATAAGTTAAACCATTTTGTACATAAATTACTGATATTAGTATGAAATATCAAAATATAATATATGAAATCATTACTTTGGAAATATACTCTTTTGTGAAGTTATTTTGAATATACAGTTAATAGTTGTCCTAGCTAGGATTAATATTGCTGTGATAAAACAACACTACCAAAGCAACTTGGGGAGAAAAGGATTTATTTCACTCACAGTTCCACATAAGAGTTCACCACCAAAAGCAGTAAGGTTTAGAACTCACACAGGGAAGGACACTAGAGGCAGACCTAACACCAACACTGGAAACTTTGAGGGATGATGCTGTTTCCCATGGCTTCCTTAATCTATATTGTTATAGGATCCAGGAACACCGGCCTCTATGCAGTACTACAAAACAATGGGCTGGCTCTCTGGCATCAAAGACCAATTTAGAAATGCACTCAAGGTTTGCCTACAGCTCAATCTTATGGGATATTTTCTTAATTGAGGTTCCTAACCATTTTCCCTTGGCAAGGGAACAGGATGCGCTCATACCTGATGCTACTTGATATGCTGATGTGGGTGGGTAGGGGTATTCTTCTCTGACGAATAGGGGAGAAGGGATAAGGAAAACAGGAAGAGAAGGTGGGACTGGTAGGGGAGGGGGGAGGGGCTGTGACCAGATGTAATGTGGATAATTAATAAAATAAAGTACTTGATAATCTCTCCTCTTAGGTAACTTTAGTTTGTGTCAGGTTGACATAAAGCTCTCCAGCACAATAGAACCCCTGTTAACACAAACACATCACCATTAAGTCCCAACATTTTCTTTCTCACTTGTCCTCAGGATCTCACTTTGGAATCATAAATAACTTGAAAAGTCCTACAGTCTTTACAAATACGAACACATTAAAAGTTCATTCTCTTTAAAATGTCCAATCTCCTTTGCAGTCCAAACATTCTTTTTAAAAGTTCAAAGCCTTTCAGCCGGGTGCTCCTGTAAAAATCATAATTAAGTTAAATACTTTCTTCAAGGGGGAAAAAGACAGGGCACAGTACAACCTGAACAAAGAAAACCCAAACTCCAACATTGTAAAAAAAACTCAATGTCCATTTATATGGAATATACTCATGATCTCCTGGGCTCCTCCAAGGAGCTTAGGTCATTTCTCTAGCTGTACCCTCTGCAGCAATTCACAGCCTATCATCTAGGCTCCAACTGTCTCCACTCTAAACACGTTGCTGTCTTTTGTGGTTATATCACATGTCCTAGGGTATTTATTGCTGTGGAAAAAAAAAAGACTGAAAAGCTAATAGGGGAGGAAGGGTTTATTCAGGTTCCATTTCCAGAGCATAGGACACCACTGAAAAGGGTCAGGACAGGCTCTCAAGCAGGACTGTAATCTGGAGTCTGAAGCTGTTTCAGAAGCTATGGACAGGGTACTGCTTACTGGCTTACCTCACTGGCTTGCTAAGCTTGCTTTATTATAGAACACAGGATCACCACCCATGATGGGCCGGGCCTGTCCACACTGACTGCTAACGGAGACAATGTCTTAAAGCTGGATTTCATGGAGGCACTTCTTCAGCTAAGGCTCCTTCCGCTCAGGCAGGCAGATTGGAATGAGTTAGAGGTTGGTTTGCTCTACACAGTGAGCTCCAGGCCAGCCAGTGCTACAGGGTAAGACTTTGTCTCAAAAAATAGGTAAATTAGTAAATAAACAGAATAAAACAAAACCCCAGAAAGATCTCTAACAAAATAAGACTTTAAACAAGAGTTTCCCTATTTATTTCTAAAGCTTTATATATTAACATACTGTGCATTAAATGTAGAGTACCATAGAGAACAGAAAAAAATAGCTGAATGACAAAGGCATTGGCCAAGTACAGACTAGTGACCACCCATGTGATTTCATATCGTTTGATAAAATACAAAGACCAAAATGATTTGCTCACCAACTGAAAGGTCTATCAGTCTCTGTGTTCTGATGGTCCTAGTGAGCAGAAGTGACAAAATTTTTGAGAGAGTGAAACAAAGTGGTTTGGGGAGAAATGCTCCAGTCAGTGACATATTGTCCTCTAAGTCTTACCCATTTCTTGCTTTGTTTTCCACACTGGACTGTAGGAAAAATAATTTCTCATCTTTTCCTAAGTTATGAAAATGCTTCTGTTCTATGCTCCCCTCTGTTGCTGTGATAATGCACTCAGAGCAAAATTAGTCTATGGAAGGAACCGGTTATTTCACCTTACACTTCTATGTCATGGTGCATCCCTGAGGAAAGTCAAGATAGAAATTCCAACAAGAACTTGATGGCAAAAACTATAAGAAAGCATCGCTTGCTGGGTTTCTCACAGGCTCAAGCTAACCTAGCTGTCTTATGTAGCACTGCCCAGTTAATGGTACCACCCATAGTGGGCTGAAGATAATCAAGACAATCTCCCATAATTATAACCACTGAACATCATAATAAAACAGTTACTCAATTGAGACTTTTCTTTTTTAAGTTTCATTTTTTCAGGTCATTCTGGGCTGTGTTGTTTTGGCTAAGTGGGACAGCCTAAGACACTCAGGAGGCTCACCGTTGTTCTTGTGCGGCTCAGGAGCGTTGCTATTCTGATGATAACTACCAAAAACAAAACAAAACAAAACAAAACAAAAAACCTGACAGCAAAACTTATGACAGCAAATATTGAAAAGAAATGCATGAAGGCTTCATTCTGAATCTCTTAATTTGCTCTGTCTAAAACTACTAAAGCCTACCCAGTAATTTTATTTTCCATATTAAATACTTGCATCTTAATAAATGCAAATAATCTACTGTTGATCAAATGTTTGTTAGTAGTATTTTTAGCTCCAGGTCATCCAAATTCCACCTTGAGGCAAATTCAGGTTCTCAAATACCAAAATTTACTCCAAAATTTCCTTTATTTTCAATATGTATCTATTTTAGTTTATGTGTAGTTTTTTTTTAATCTTTTCACACACAAACCTGAATTGTAATTGTGTTGCAGGCTAAACCATGTCAAGAGCTGTAAAAACATTAACCTCCACCTACTCATGTTAACATGTCTTTCCCTTCTCACAGCTGCAAGGCAGGTCAATAATAAAATAAATGCTTAATTGACTCTTTTATATCCCTGCCTTAAATTCATAATGGAATTGTCAATCAATAAGATAGCACTTTATTGCCACATTCTAACTAAAAATTGTATGTTCTAGCTGCCTGTGGTTATGTCCCCAAAGATAATTTTATAAACTACCTAATGCTTAATAAAAGGACTTTATTTCCATAGATTGAGTAGCCTAAGTCAAAGATGTCTGTAATGATACTTTCTAGTAAATACTTCTCCATGACACAAATACTGATTCACAGCAAACAAACTGGGTAGAAAATTACTTCCAGGAATTAGTAAGGATGGCTGTCCAATAAAAGCACTTGCCATTTCTCAGAAAGCTTGAAATATAGGCTTTGTGGGTATGGAAAAAAAGTGATTATATTTATAGAGGAATCTAGAAAAAGAAGTGCACTTCTGGATATCACTTACAACTTTAAGAATAAATGAAACTGCTCTGGGAAGGATTTTAACTTAATCTCCTATGTTCTCAAGTGTAGAGGAAGAGAGATGACAGCCTTTATGACACAGGAGGAGAATTCTATCTGGTTTCTTTTTTTCTAATGGCATATTGCACATTTGGTATTTCAATTAAAATTTTTAATTAAAAATTCCAACTCCTGTAAGTTTGCTTAGTAACTAACATATTCATATGACCTCTAAATAGAATAAGTATTTAGTAAGAAGTAATGAACTTGAATATTAACATGGTTATGATCAAAGGATATGGAAATGTATTTAAATTGAAATTATGTGGGCATTATGTTAATGTAAAATGGTGACTCTCATCTAATTTGGGATGTTTTAATCACTATATTAAAATACCTTTTAATAGTTCGCCACTCTAAACTCATATAAATAGAAGGGAGCTTGAATTTTAATTTGAAAATGTTTTAGTATGTTAATAAATAAAATTTTGAAAGTAACTTGATCTTTGTCATTTATAGTAGCACAAGGAGAAAAGAGTCACCAACTGTAAAGTACATGCCTAAAAGTTGCTATATAGACATTTTCTTTGACTTGAACTATTTCTTTCTGAAGGGCTGAGAGTTCTAGCAACTCAGAAGGCTGAGAAAGCTCAGAATGTTAGAAGACTCATAAGGCCCCATGCCAAGTTAGGACAATACATGATGGTTACTAGGAAAAGGGAAGTCTCTGAGCAGCCGAGATGCCTCTTCTCTCCTGGAGCCCTTTCAGATGTGGAAGAAAGAATGACCAGACCCACAGTGCTGCCCCAGACGCTGTTAGAACTTAGAAGCTAGCTTCAGTAGCAGGCACATGAGATTAGAGAATATCTTTGTATTAGTTTTACTCAGTAGTCTCTTTTTTCAGTTATCTTTTTTATTTAATTAATTTATTCAGATTACAACTCAATTGTTATCCCATCACTTGTATCTTCCCATTCCCCTCTCCCTCTTTCATTGTATTCCCCTCCCCTAGCTCTAAGACAGAGAGGGATCTCCTCCCTTAACCTGCTTATTCTTTCTTTGAGTGCCATCAGGGCTCCCCACCAAGGGGAAGTGGTCAAATACGGGGCACCAGAGTTCACATCAGAGTCATTCCCTGCTCTCCACATAACTGTGGAGAATGTCCTGCCATTGGGTAGATCAGAGTAGGGGTTCGATGTTTACTATTGTATTGTCCTTGGTTAGTGCAATAGTTTGAGCAGAACACTCTCTGAGTCCTTCTATTTTCCCACCTCCTATATTTCTCTTACCTAGAGTCTCAGTAAGATGTCCTCACATCTATCCCAATCTCCTGGTAAGTGAAGACCAGTAGTCTATTCCTGTGAAGAGACACTATGACCATAGCAACTCTTTTAAAAAGCATTTAATTGGGGCTAGCTTACAGGTTCTGACAATTAGTTCATTCTCATCATGGCGGGAAGCATGGAAGCATCAAGGCAGACATCGTGCTGGAGAAGGAGCCAGAAACTCTACATCTGAATTTGTAGAGAGGAGAGAGACACTTAACATCTTAAAGCCCACTGCCAATGATGTACTTCTTCCAACAAAATCACACCTGCTAATCTCTCTCTGTAATTACCAACCATCACATATATGAACCTGTGGAAAGAATGTCTGTTCAAACCATTACAATACCTCCATGGTACTGACTCAGGCCAAGCAATGCTTTCATTCTCTATCCATTATTTCCCTTTTACAAAACAATAGATACATGTGATTAATGTTTGAGCATCTGTATAATGCAAGCATTTCGTTTTCTTTCTTTTTTCCTTCTTTTTTTTTTTTTTTTTTTTTTTTTTTTGTCTTTTTGAGACAGGCTATCCTTGAACTCACAGAGATTCTCCTGACTCTGCCACACAGAGTGCTGTAATTACAGGTGTGCACCACCATACCTGGCTGTATCTTCCTAATTTCTAAAGTCCAGATGGTACTGTAGTACTTTGAAGGACGAATTTCTTGGGCATTTTAATGCTTGGTCTCCAGTTGGTGTCACTCCTTAGGGAGGTTTAAGTGATGTAGCCTAGTTGGATAAAGTGTGTCATTGGGAGTGGTAGGTTTTGAGATTAAAAGTCCTCTACCACTTCCAGGTCATTTTCTCTGCATTGTGTTTGTGGCAAGATATGAGTTCCCAGCTTCCCGCTTCTGCTGTCATGCCTACCTCTTGTTTCCATGGTTACCACCATAATAGACGCTTATTTCTCCAGAACCAAAGCTAAGTTACTTATTCCTTCCAAAATTTGTCTTGGTTACAGTGTTTTAACAAGCAACAAAAAAATAATTAAGGCAGATACTTGCTTGAAATGATTGAAATGGCCAGGAATGCAGCTTTATGCTGAGTTCCCTTTTTGGAAGCTCCAGCTTTCTTTGAGATACCCATTGTATTAGCTATCTGGTTTATCATTGCAAATAATAATACTTTACAAAAGCATGAAAGAAGCTGTTCAGTTTGAATCACAGTTTTAACATACAGTCCACCACCTAGGGAAATAATGTCAGCCCAAACTTGAGGCAGCTACTCCTCTTGTGTCTGCATTCAGGAAGGAGAGAACGATGATCACTGATCCACAGCTAGCTTTCTGTTTTGTTAGGCAGTTATGAACTCAAGCCCTGGAAATGGTGCTGCCTACTTTTAGGGTATGCCTCTGCAAGGTAATCTCATATGAGCCTTGTCATAGCCCGCATGATATAGATAACTCCTTGTAGACATGCTTCTATGTTCCTTCCCAGGATGAGTCTAGATTCAGCCAACTTATTGACTAATATCAACAACCACACTCCTTAGCCATATTGCTACAATTAACAATAATCATCTTTCTACTTGACTAACATAGACTTGGGTAGAATTGTATTTGGTCTATGGTCAGTCTTCTATCTAGATAAAATATATATTTGTTTGCATCAACCCAGAATTGACAGAGAATGTTCTCCTTTAAAGAGATTCTCTAAGTTTTCATCTTTAATGCATTGTCTTGACCTGTATCTAACCAAGTTATCTTATCTGTGCGGCAGAATGAATTTTCCAAACGATAACATCATTTTATTCCTGCTACATTCGTTCATTAATCCATCAGTCATGAATTTCTATCCCTTAAATACCTGGCTAGGTGGAGGTTGGACAACCTGATGATTAATATGTTGCAGTGGCTTCCAAAAGAACATAATCAACTTACTGCTTTCTTCTCTGCTCTGGCCACCAACAATATTCTTTCCTAGACCTGACTTCTCAAGTCAGATATTCCTGGTGAGAATGTATATTCCAGTAGGGAAAAGAAATTTTATTGGTGATACACTAATACACTCTTCATTTAACTTTTATATTGTTACTTTATCTTAGTTTTTATTATAAAGCCAAAAAGGAAGGCTTATGTTACATACATCTACCCATTATATATCTATATGTTAGTTATGTGAAGTATTATCATACTCTGAAATACCACTTTTTTGAATGTCCCTCAAAATTTAATGTGTTTTCCACTATGATCATGTGTTTATGTTGAGTGCTGTTCATCTCCACTGGTGTCATTCCAAATGTACTAAAGAGCAGTAGTTCTCTGACACAGACATTTCTTTTGAAAAATAAACAATGTTGTCTCTCGGATAACACATTTTCCTTCTTAAGGTACCTTTATAAGTTTATAGAAAAGTGAAAACAATCTTCAAATGCTGTGTGTGTCCTGACAAAGCACTCTACCTGAATTCAGATGGAGGTCTGCTTAAGTTTTATATGAATCATTTCACTCTGAGTCACCTGTGAGTCATGACTTCCTCCCTCGAAGAATCAATACACTTGCCTCTCTGGCTTCTTGTGAGGAATAAAGCCCCGTGTGCATGGATCTATTAAGACAGGCAAGGAGTTAAGGCATGGGGAGACAAGGCAGACTCTCAACCATTTTGTGACTTTAGAATACTGATATTTCAACAAGTGCTTGTCACTGCTTAGTTAAACTTAAATCAGAAGATCATGGATCTAAGTCTACATTCTAAACAGGCCGCAAGCTAAGTGTAAAGGTATGAGAGCACATGCAACACACTTCACCTTCCTTGCTGAGATTTAACAAAAGACAAACTCACTGTAGTGCACTCAGTAGGGTATCTCCTCTGTCAACTATTCATCTTGAGTTTGGGCTCACACAGAATATCTTTTAATTGACCAGAAACTTGAAAGCAACAGTAATAGAACATAGTTCATTTCTATTATAGTTAATATTTTTTTCTCAATGGAACTCAGTTTTGTGTCATCTTGAACAAAATACTGTTGTCATACCCACATCAATAATACTTCAGTGGATCAAGAGTCGGTGCCACTGGTTCTCTGTTATTTTCCAAGTTCACCTTCCCTAGCCTCTTCTTGACACGCATACTTTTCTTTCCCTGAGATCTGTTTTCACTAAAGGTCTGTTTGTCCTTTTGTTTGTCTCCTGCGCTGTTCTGTGGCAGAAAATTTTGAAAAATTGTTCTACATGGGGCATCCTTAATCTTAGGCCACTTCACCCAGGGATAGTGTGTGTGTGTGTGTGTGTGTGTGTGTGTGTGTGTGTGTGTGTGTGTGTGTGTATACCCACTGCACAGTTTATAATATGCTCAATGCTTGAAAAATCTTTAGTTCTAAAGTGTGTGAATCTACTTGTGATTAGTTACTATGTTTCCTAAAAATATGTAGTCAAATTTTCCATGTCTTTTGGATGCATCACTGAGATCTCTGTCCTCTGTATCCTCATCTACTAAGTAGGAAGGCCAAATCTTCTATTTCATGAGCTTCCTTCATCTAAGCCACCTAAGAAAGTCTAATTTGAATAAGGAATATACCTTATATCTTGGAATAGAACAGTTCTGAATTTGAATATGGGATGTATTCCTAATGCAACAATGTAAAAAATAGTCTTTGTCTTGATGGCTTCTATAGACAGAAAGTTAAATGACTTATAGAACTTGAATCATCTAATGGTATATATCATTTTCCTATTAGATGTTTAGGACAACAGTAACCATAATTCTGTGACACTGACAATATTTTTCTGTTATGTTCTGTTTTGGCTTGCAAAGATGATGCAGGATGCATTCACTAACATTATGGAAGTGGAAGAGAAATCTGGCTAAACAATAGAGATGAGTTGATCAAGGATTTTTTTTTGTATTTCCAAATAAGTAAGAAGCTAAAGACAATCCTAAACCAAGCTATATTTAGTTTCTGTTTGCATTTTATTTGTATATCCAAAACCAAAGACTTGGGCGAAGCCACTGATGGTGAGCAGATAGGGTATTTCATCTTCGAAATAACTTACTGAAATCAGTTTCAAATGTGTAGAAGGGAAAAACACCCACTTCTTACCAAGACTGTAGTGGTGCACAGTGAAAGAACAGAGTCCAGTTTCAGTCTGAGAAAAAAAGAGAAGAGATTTTCCAAACTGGTAGGAAAGACCTGGAGATATTAGGGATGTAAATAAAAGTTGACTATTTAATAAGAGTTTTTGATTTTTGAGGGGCTGTGCTAAATAAAAGATAAGGAAAGTATACATCAGATAATAAAACTAATAAGAGTCTCTCTTTATTCTTGAGACCAAGTTTTAAAAAGTGAGAAAATACACAGAATTAATTAATTAAAAGGTAGAAATGAATAGATAGTGCTTCAAAATAAACTATTCTGATTTTCTATATCTAGATTTTAAATCAAATAAATGTACTTGGAATCCAGACAAATTGAAATATTCTAAGTTTTTCATATTGCTGGTGGACCTAGCTAAGGTATTTGAAGTTATCAGAGCAAAGGAGTGTTATGGAGAACTGTCCTGTGTAGACTTGTCTTCCAGCCAATCCAGAACACTAGTTTCTATTCCTCAGAAACACAGGTTCTGCACGAGTTCCCCTTTTCTAAGACTTAAAAGCTCATATAGCCAACCTCAATGAAAAGTTCTTGTTTCTTTGGCTGTGATTTTTCACTTTGAGTAATAAATAAACTCAGTATTTATATTAGTCATAGTTATCCAGTAAAAACATATATAAGATTTTGAGTGAGAATTTCTTGGTAGGTTCATAATTCATAGCCCACCTAGCCCTATGATGACTATCTGCAGATAGGAGAGAAGGGGAATCAGTAGTAAATCAGTATAAAGGGGCAGAAGCCTCATATAAGAAAGACAAATAGATGTAAAATCTTTTAGTACTCTTGCATAGGTCCATGTTCTAAAGGTTGAAGAATATGTGCTGAATACCAGCCTTGACAGGTCAGAAAAAATGACCAGGGACATGTGTAGACTCAATGATTAATCCCTCAGCAGACTTTTCTCTGAGGGAGTAAAATTTAATTATCTTGGGCTGGCAAGAATGGGGAAAACCACAGGTGCAAACATACATACATATAAACATGCATACATACACACACACACACACACACACAGACAGACAGGCAGGCAGGCAGGCAGACATATATTTGGTGGATGGAGAAAACCTCTAGCAAGCTTATTTTTCCTCTTAGCCTTTGCATAACACTGAACACAAAAGTTATCTATGTAAGAAAACAGATTACCTCATAGCCACAAGTTACATATTCTCACAGAGCAATCACCTCAAGAATGTATTTGTTAAAAACAGATTAAAATAATTAAACAGAGGAAATTACAATAGTATTATTAATTATGGATTCCTCTTTGAAAATTCATACCTACCTAAACATTTCCCATCTATTTAGCTCTCCATACCTTTATTGTAACTCCTCAAACAATAATTCTTATGTCATTGTTTAAGAAAACTTAAGCAAGCTAAGTCTATAGTAGTAAGTTTTCCCCTGTGCTTAGCTGATGACAATTTGTATTTAATAAGAAACAGATCATATATCTTATGTCTTATTTTTGAAGTCTTATTCAGTTAAACTGCTTAATCATCTATTCTATGTTCTTATATTTATAATATAATTATTTACTTTGTTCATAACGCTGTCTTTTCATGGTGCACACTGAAACCTGTGACCACATCCCGAGATTATATGATGCAGGAACTCAGACCCAACCTGCAGTAAAGGTTTTCTTTGATCATTAACTTGTTCTAAGTCCATTTGTCCCTTCAAGTACAATTCTGTGCTTGTAACATATGAAAGCTCACTACGCTCCCTTTCTAAGGGAAGGGCCACATTCTATTTCTACTTCTTTCTTTATTATATCCTTCTGGCAAAGCAACTTAAGCCATCTCCTTAAACTTTCTATCAACTACCTTAACTTCCTAAAACTATTTAAATCAAATCAGAGATTCTGTAAAAATCAGTAAGTCATCTAAATAATATTATTTTATGGAAGTTCTTCTTTTTGTTCATCTGCAGGAAAATTATCCAATAGTGTGGGCTTTTTCCCAAGAAGCAATCACACCAGACTATAGGCAATGGGGAATCTCCCCATGCCGAATAAGACAATGCTAGGTATATGAGGAATATAGCAATGACAAACACGCAAAAGCACAGCAGCAGCATGAAGCAATCTGGAGACAAATCCCCGAGAACTGTGCTTCTCCAAGTACATCCATTAAAGCTGTGCAAAATGGTGGGCTGTATCCAGGAAGCTCACTTGCTCACTGCAGTTCCTCCTGGATGGAGTCCACCAAATCTGTATTCTTAACATGTATAGAAGATAGCATAGCAGAGTATGGTTCTCTGATGTGGGGAAAAATGTGCTTTTTATCATCATCTTTCTATTTCATCAGGATCCCAGGCTAAAGGATGATGCCACTTTTATTTAGGTGAAACATCATTCCTCATATCACTGAGCTATAGTCAGTCTTTTGTGCAAAAGCCATCATATGCACACCTGGAGTATGCTTTGCTAATTTTTTAGGAATTTCTAAATCTAGTCAACAACCACAATGAACCATCATTTGTTTTGTTTTTATATAAAAATTTTAGTTCCTTGGATCACAAATATTTTTGATTAAGCTAATCATGATGAATACATGCACACACACACAAGCACACACATGCACACACACACACACACACACACACACACACACACACACACACACACACACAGACTGGTGATGGTGAGTTTCTAAGTCCTGTGGGAATAAATAGGGAATATACTTCAAGAGTACCTACAGGGAGGGAATATTTATGGGTCATGAGAGTTTTGCTAAAGATACATGAAGAAAAGGTAGTAGGGTCTAGGACATTCAGATATGCAGAGTACAATGACATTTTAAAAGTTAAAATGTTTCTTATGAGCAATAAACTAGTTTTCCTTACCACACATTTTATATATTGGTAAAGCACAGTTCCATTTTTTGCATCCATTTTTTCTCTAAAATAGATATAGTTTTCTGAATATTCTTTTACTACCCTGATGATTGAACCACACCTTGTTATCTATGAATACGGCTAAAAGCTCTTGTACTTTTCGTATGCAGAAATTAATGGTTTATTACTGTGTTTGAATAAAGAAACTTTTAAAGTTTTGTTGCTATTTTTAAGTATTTCGTAGAAAATCACCCTGGCAAGCATTTGAGATGAGTTCATTGTTCCCCTATCTGTACACTTTACAATTTCATTCTTTATCTCCATAAGTCCTCATTTGTAGTCTGTCATTATTCAGAGGCTCTCCATGCCCTTGATCAAGAGGAGAAAGGTTAAATATCACTTCTAAAACAGAACCTGAAAAAACTTGATAAAAGACAAGTAAAGTCAGGGATCATTAATCATTATCACACAAGAAAAATTGGAAAAGCATCTGAAAAATCAGCATTGTCATGTGTATTTTTTCTGTTTTTTTCTCTTTACTTTCCCAATTTGAATAAGGTAAGATTTCAGAGTAGAGGATTTCTGAGTTACTAACAGCTTCTATAAAATTTTGTATTTAAACATAATAAAAAATTGTATTTAAAACACAAGCTCAAGTGCAAATGACTTTAAAAGTAATGTGTTATTAATAAACTGTAGGAAGTTATTCTCTTGGCAAATTAGAGAAAGCTAATGTCTTGAAAATATGGGATTTTCATATTACTTCTTATCTTCATCTGCAGATAGACACGGTTTCTTTGACTGTGAAGGATTTGAGAGAAACATTAAAGCTTCATTGTCATAAATGCTGTTAGTGAAGCCAGTGATGGGCTGGATGCCATTTATAATTAGGAAAATATTCACGTATTATTGGAATAAAACAAGAAAGCTGTGTGTGTGTGTGTGTGTGTGTGTGTGTGTGTGTGTGTGTGTGTGTGTTACAGAAAAAGCAAGATTGACAGTAAAAGAGATTTTTCATTTATTTTCTCATACACTAGATTCCAACAGCAATTTTCCCTCCTTCCCTTCCTCCTCCTTCCCCTAGATTATCTCCTGTTCTGTCTCCCTTAAGAAAAGAGCAGGTCTCCCACGGATATCAATTAAACAAGTTACAATAAGACTAAAAAGAAAAAAAAAAGACTTGATGGGACAATACAGTAGGAGGAAAAGGGTCCCCCAAGCAAGCAAAAGAATCAGAGATATTTCTCTACTCCCAGTTTGGAACTCCACAAAAACAGCAATATGCACAACCATAACATATATACAGAGGACTAGCTTAGACACACACAGGCTCCTTGGTTGTTCCTTCTGTCTCTGTGCGTCTCAATGAGCCTTGCTGAGTTGATTCTGTGGGCCACATTCTCCTGCTGTTTTCCATCCCTCTGGCTCCTACAATCCTTTGCTCCCCTTTTCTATGGGATTCCCTCAGCTCTGCTTAATGTTTGGGTCTTTGTATCTTCCCTCATCAGTTGCTGGATGAAGACTTTCTGATGATGATAAGGTTAGGCATAGATCCGTAAGAATAACAGAATATCAAAAGAAATTATTTTACTGACTTTTTTTTTCAGCTATATTTGTTCTATACTAGTTTTCAGGGATGTCTAGCCTGGTTCTTGGCTCTCCAGGCAGTGTCATTCATGAGCAATATCTCCTGGCATGGGTCTCAAGTTGGACCAGTCATTGGTTGGCTCCTCCCACAAGTTCTGCCCCATCATTATTACAGCACACCTTGCAGGTAGGACAAATTTAGGTCAAAGGTTTTGGAATTCGTTTGATGTCTCAATCTTAGCATTATAGAATATGGCATGTTACTACTAGTCTCTGCTAGGGTACCTCTCATAGAATAAAAAGGGACAGATTTAAGCATAGTATTAAAGGAGATAATCTCCTTATCAGCTACATAGCTTGTTTGGTGGAATTTATAAAGCTGTGAGGTTGTGAATGAGATTGCTAGCACTGTGCATGTGGGGGTACTTGTTTACTCATGCAAAGTATGTGAAATTAGAACTGGGAAAATGCAGGAATGAATTTTACCCGAAAATCATAGTATCTTTACATAATAGAAATGGAATTCAAACCTGTAAGTGGAAAACTTAAAATATAATGTGAATGAAATATTAAGTGTTGCTTTGTGCAGTGTAAAAAGAGGTGATATTTTGGAACATTAATATGTGGGTAAATGTGACTACCACTTTAAAAGTGACAATTTCAAAATTCTTCATTGTATTCTGTGAATGTCTCTCACAATTCATTATGCTGCCTGTATATATTCCAATCAGCAATCAGCTCCTTGATATCTCAAGTTAGTGTTGGTACCTAAGGTATGCAGCTGAGCACATAAAAAATCTTACACACCCACCACTAATGCTACTTTATTAATTCCAGCTATTTTATTCATACTATTTTAAAGCCTATGAAACATTTCTTTTTACTCTTCATGTATGTTAAGTGATCTTCTTATTATTTTGTGTCATTAGATCAACTGCATTATTTTTTAAATATCAATAAAATAATTATTCTCACTAATGAAACTATGAACTTACACAATAGAATTAGAAACTGGGAAGAGAATTAAAACACTACATAATTTACTTTTATTCTTTTCCAATCAAATATTTGACTTCCTTAAGCATAAAAATAATTTTAATGCATAAAATGTGGGAAATTCCATCATTTTAATAGGCATATTTTTAAAGTACTAGGTTAACAAGGGTAAAAATAACAAATTTCTCTGTAACAAAACTAGGTATTTCTAGTAAATGCAATATCTCAAGTTTCTGGGATATTCATGTGTGTGTGTGTGTGTGTGTGTGTGTGTGTGTGTGTATGCGCGCATGTGATAAGGGTGTAGAACTGAGAGTAAAACAAAGAAATTACTTACGTGAAAAAGAATTTAGAGAATGGGAAGGCTAAGTGGTTAATACAAATCTAAAACAAAAAGATTGCTTCAACTCTTTCAAAATAAGCAATAGTCATAAGGAAATGGAAGTAAGGTAATTAAAAAAGTTGCTTCATCACTAATATTGGAAAGCTAAATATAATGTTTGTCACCATGAAAAAATACCTCCTCAACAAAGCTTACTGGAGGAAATATTGGTCTGTGCTAAAGTTTTAGTCCATTGTGGACGGTGAGTGTAAGGAAGCCAAGCGACTTGTATCATCGAAACCATGAAGGACGGAGAATAACTTGTCCACATACTTCTTTAATTCAATCTACATCATCAGCCTATTGGGTGGTATCATCCACATTCACGGAGGCACATATACTATCAGGCATCAAACATTACAGTAAAGAGTCAGGGCTTTGTAATGCCAAATACTTCAATTATTGATAGGAAAACTTTTTTTTCCATAAAGCAACATACTTCCCCTAAATACTGGTGAGTTGGAAACGTAACAAAAATAGACTTATAAAAAGATGAAATTTATATAAAATTTTTATTAATTAATTTATTCAGCTTACAGCTCAATTGTTCTCCCATCACTTGTACTTTCCCATTCATCCCTCCTTCCAACCCTGATCCTATTACCTATATGCTCTATTATTACAGTATCTAGTCACATATAAGGAATCATGGTTAATACATTTTTTGCAGGACGTATAATATGGAGGTATCATCTTAGTAGAGTTTAGGAAGAATTTACAAAACTAAGACTGAAATGAATGAAAGAAAATAACAAAGCTTATGTTTGATGGACTCATGACATATAAAACTGTGTAAAACTAAAAAATGTTATGAACTAAGTGGTGCTCTTAGAACCAATCAAATACTTTGGTTTTCTAAATTTTTTTTTAATATCAACAAGACTTTAATAAAAATATAGTCACAATAATATGAATTATACTATTGTGCTGGATGTAGTTTTATGTTAACTTTGCACAAGCTAAAGCCATCTGAAAGGAGGGAACCTCAATTAAGTAAATACCTCCATAAGATTAGGCTGTATGCAACCCAGTAAGGCATTTTCATAATTAGTTTGATGAAAGAGCTCCCAGACCACTGTGAGTGGTTCCATCTCTGGGATAGTGCCTACCAAGGAAAGACTTGACACCCTATGAGCATATACAGGGGGAGGAGGTCCCTCTCAGTCACAGTCATAGGGGAGGGGAGTAGGGGGAAAGTGGGAGGGAGGGAGGAATGGGAGGATACAAGGGATGGGATAACAATTGAGATGCAATATGAAATATGTAATATGAAAGTTGGCTCTGCAAGCAATGGGTAGCAAGCCAGTAAGAAGCATCCATCTGCATCAACTCCTGGCTCCAGCTTCCTGCCCTATGTGAGTTCTTGTGCTTACCATTTTTATTAATTACTTTAGGAATACATCCTTTGGAGATTATTGATTATAGCCACAAAGTATAAAAGAACGATGTCATGTTTTCTTTTCTACGTTTCTTTTAAAAATCATATCCATTATCTTTGAAGATCACCGAGCTTACGCCGGACATTGTACTTCATAAATGCAGGACCTTTTAAAATATAGGATAATAGAACTGTGAATTAATTAATTAGAATTTTAAGCTACAGCTATATAAACCCACTGAAAAAGGACTTGGTGTTTAGCCTTTCATGGAACATCTTTATTAACCTTCAGGCCCTACCAAGGCTCTGTAAATATGGAGGAGGAGGAGGTTGAAGATAATAAGAGCTGGAGGATGAGAAGAAATGCTATGCAATGCTATTTTCTAGATATCTGTGCTTACTAATGGATAATGTTCATAATCCACTAATCCATTAATAACATGATTATTATGTACATAAGATCACAGAGGCTGTGGTAATTGGTACATGAATTACATAAAATCAAGTCATGCAGAAGTCCCAGCTGGATGGTGGTGAAGATGATAATATCAGTCCACACCTCTTATTATCATGATAATAAAATGGTAAAGTAGAACATCTTCAATTGGAAATACAAGTAAAATTTTGTAAAGATGATTCTACAAAAACTGTCTGGTAAAACGGTTACAAAATGGAAAGTTATAAACTAATAGCAAATTGTAAACAAAAACTGAACCTTAATTATTTTGTATTCTGCAAGAAGCCATTATTTAACTGCCTGTTTTTTTAACATTTTTCACTTATATTTCTAAGACACTTATTTAATTTTCATTTTCTGCATACAACTGCATCAGCTCAGACTTTATTAGTGACCACCTAATAGTGATTTATTATTTGTAATTCAGATCATTAGACAGCACTTACAGAAATTCGGGGTTTTTTTTTCCCCAAACAGGGTTTCTCTGTGTGATAGCCCTGGCTTTCCTGGACAGGAATTCTTTTGACCCCAGCAAGATGGGAAGCCCATGGAATAATAATGCATGTTGTTATTTCTCTGTGTCATTGGTGCACTGTTTTTGAACATATCTATTCATAAAGTCAATTTCTTGTCCTTTCCTTGACCACAAACAATGTGAATATTCAAGGAGATAATTTCTCTTTTACAGAAACTTGTAATATCAATGAATGAACAGTGAATGAATGGGTGAATGATTCTAGATGAAGAGAATTTACATGTCATTAGAGCTGGCAGTATTGTGATGGAAATAAGCACTGGAAAGTGATAGTGGAAATATGAAAAAATGGGGAAAAATCACAGAATTAACCATAAGAGAGTAAAGTAAATCTAAATACTAGAGATGAAATGCAAATAAAGAATTGGAGGGACATTTTATATTAAATATTAACTTTTCAGTGGATAATGTCTCAATGTATAAGCTACTGCAGTGGCCTTAAAAGACGTATTTCTCAAGTATAATAGAGGAGATGACAGTGAATTTTTATGTCTTTAAGAATAATGAAAGCATGGTTATAATAGCAGTATCTTTGTTGAGGTTCAGATCAATTACAACAATGGCAAGAATGAGCTGTAGAACAAGAATTTTGACTGCTTTTCAATGAGCATAGGGAAGACTAATGACAGAGAAAATCAGTTGGTGACTTGTTAGTTTAGGTCATATGGATTTGATCTGAAGTAATAGACATTTACTTTTTTTTCTAGTCATACACCATTAAAATAGCACCACACCTCTCCCCTTTCTTTGCAGAATAAAGCATTGCAAGTGATGTGACAGGTGTCAAATGTGCTTGTAGTACAAGTAATTAGTGCCATTGTCTGAACATATCCCTAAACTTTATGTTAAACCTTAATTGCCACTATGGCAATAAAAAAGACGAAGTCAGAACCCTTATGAGAGTATATGGAGTAGTTCCCTGTCTTCCATCTTTCATGTACTACAAAATACAATACTCTTCTCCCCTAGTTTATGAAGTAGCCTATTATTACCAAGGAAGTAGTCAAGTACTGTTAACTGTTAGCAACGTAACATGCTGCTTAGTCTTAGCTTTCCACACTCCAACATTGTGAGAAAAACATAAAGAGAATATTAGAGTTTGTGACTTGTAGATCTGTAGTATCATATTATTATAATGAGAAAAGAGCAATAGCCAGAAAAGGGATAATTTTAAATTATGTTATTCTGATTCTTATCACTATAATAAAGCCACAAACAATGAAAATCATAAAAGAAAAGGTTAATTTTGGTTGATCATCCAGAATAGATTTTCCTATGGCCTTAGTGCCCAAGAAAACAACACATTATAATTGGGGTATGAAAAAGCACACTGTGTCCTTGATTTCTTGGATATTTTGTGTCAGGAAATTTTCAGATGTAGCATTGTCTTTGATGGTTGCTTTGGGCCTTAAGGTCAACAATTAATAAATGGGACCCTATGAGGCTGAGGACAAAGTGACAGCCTACAGATTCGGAAAAGATCTTCACCAACCTTACATCTGACAAAGGTCTCATATCCAAATTATATAAAGAACTCAAGAAATTAAACACCACCAAACCAAATAAGCCAATTGAGAAAAGATGCCCAGAACTTGACTAAACAGAGAATTCTCAGTAGAGGAATATTGAATGGCTGAAAAACACTTAAAGAAATTTTCAACATCTTTAGTCACAAGAAAAATGCAAATCAAAATGACTCTGAGATTCCATCTTACACACATAAGAATGGCTAAGATCAAAATTTCAAGTGACACCACATGCTGGCCAGGATGTGGAGAAAGAGGAACACACACCTTCATTGCTGGTGGAAATGAAAACTGGTACAACCATTTTGGAAATCTGTCTGGTGCTATCTCAGAAAACTGGGAATAGGGCTTCCTCAAGACCCAGCTATTCCAGTCCTTGAAATATACCCAGAAAATGCTCCAACACAAAACAAGGACATATGCTCAACCATGTTCATAGCAGCCTTATTCATAATAGTCAGAAACTGAACAGCCTAAATGTCCCTCAGTTAAAGAATGGATAATGAAACTGTGGTACATTTACACTATGGAAAACTACTCAGCTATTAAAAACAGGGAAATCCTGAAATCTGTGGACATATGGATGGGACTAGAAATGATCATAATGAGTGAGTTAACACAGAAGCAGAAATACTCAAGTGGTATATACTCATTTATAACTAGACACTAACCCAAAGGACACGTCCCATGGAAGTCTTCACTTACCAGGGGATTGGGATAGATGTGAGGACATCTTACTGAGACTCTAGGTAAAAGAAATATAGGAGATGGGGAAATAGAAGGACACAGAGGGTCCTAGAAAGCTACAAGAACATTGTGATGGGTGGATCGGGGCCTAGGGGAGTCTACTCAAACTATTGCAGTAACAAAGGACAATACAATAGTAACATCGAACCACTACTCTGATATACCAATGGACAGGACTGACTCTGACATGAACTCTGGTGCTACATATTTGACCACTTCCCCTTGGTGGGGAGGCCTGATGGCACTCAAACAAAGAATAAGCAGGCTACCAAGATGAGACTTGATAGCCTATGACCATATAGAGGGAGAGGAGGTCCCCCTCGGTCATAGACCTAGGGGATAGAAATAGCATGAAATGGGGAGGGAGGAAGGAATGGGAGGATACAAGTGATGGGATAAAAACTGAATTGTAATTTGAATAATTTAATGAAATTAAAAGTAAATTAGGTAAAAAGAAAAAGCAAACTGTTCACAGTGTGGCCTAGAATAAAAAATAGGAATGGCAAGGATCCATATTTCCACAATCTTTGTTAGAGCATTGCTCCAATGGTTTCAAGTCTGCCCCATAGTCCTTTCCACTCAAAGATTCCTTCAGCTCACCTGGTACCAAGCTGGGACCTAGTCTTTAACACATGGGTCTGGGGAGCATGCAAAGCCCAAACTGGAGTCTAAAACTCTCAGGACATAGTGGGCATTATTCTTCCTCTTTCTTTTCTTTTTCCTTAAGGAAGCATGTCTCCACATTCTATGTTACAATATTTCCCAAGTGCATAGAAATCTGTTTAATATATAAATAGTTGTTACTTGATTTGGAGGGGATGACCCCAAAATGGGACAGTGTTTGTGGAAAAACACGTGGAGATGATCTTACAATCCTCTCTGACAATGCATAGTCAAGACTTCTTGTTTTCCTAATGTAAAAAAAAACATAAACAATATCCTAATAATGCAAAAAGGACCTGACCTAGTAACATGGAAATCTACCTCTGCTGCATCACTGATACATAGAGAAAAAAATAATTCACAAAATTATTCAATGCTTAGTTAAAGATCAATGCCATGTTTAAAGAACACCCAAGGTCCCTTTAATTATAAGGAAGACACTAATGAATAAAATAAAATGCTAATTCTCAAAATTACTGCATAGAGAAATAACTATTGCTTTGACTACCACATATTTCTTACAGAATGCAGAGTGTTGACACCTACTCTAGTTAACAACATAACATAATATGCTGTATGTGTCTTGGTTAATTGATTCAGTTTTGGAAAAATTATACATATATATGTTTGCCATGGCTATGGTTAATTCTGCAGCTACTTACTCCTTAAGCTTCATGGCTGCTTAGAAATTCCAAGGTCAAATATTTTGTAAGCCACATATTTTGTGGCTAAGTGTTGAAACAAGGAAGGAGTAGGTTGTGTGCTGTAGAGAACTGTTAGCCAACTTGAAACATCTTGAGAATTTAAAGCACATAAAAACTTTTCTAGAAGGTAGCATGTTACAAACATTTGTTCTTACAAATCATGTAAGACGTTGGTAAGATTTACTGTTTGAAACTTGTGTAAGTCAGTGAGACTTATCTATGCTTCGCTGGAAAAAAAAACCATTAAGCAGTATCAATGCACATTTTAAACACTGGGTGCTCTGAAACTATTTAACATGTTATATCTGTCCTTGAACTTAATAAAATATTTTATTAATATACATTCTCTGACCACATCATCTATATGTAGATCATTTTAAGAAAATGTGTTTTTTCAAAAATCAATAAAGGCAATTAAATGGCAGTCTCTGAAACACCAGGATCAAATTCACACCCTTAAAGTCCAAGTTCAGACAATATTTCCTAAGCTTAGTAACTTTATGTGTATTAAAAATAGGTCCCCTCCTTTTTTTTTAAGCATCAGGCTGGCCTGGAACGTACCGAGATCCAGGGATCCATGCACCTCTATCTCCCAAATTCTGGGATTAAAGTCAGGGGTAACCATGCAGCCTAATGGTATACTGTGCAATTCACCATGATATGCCATAGCTTCCATGGTGAGATTTTTGTTTATTTGTTGTTTTTAATTTTTGTTTTTTAATTTCTTTTGAGAGTAGGATAAAAGTGTAGATATCAGATAAGGAAGAATAAGAAATGAATGGGATTGGGGTACATGATGCAAAATGTACAAAGACTAAATAAAAAATTATTGGAAGAAATTAGTACATTTTAGCTATAATTTTTTAGACTAGCATTTAATCTCTCTGTGTCTCTTTGTCTCTGTCTGTCTGTCTGTCTCTCTCTCTGTGCTAAGTGTGTGTGTGTTTGTGTGTATGTATATGTGTGTGTTAAGTGTGTGTGTGTTTGTGTATATGTATATGTGTGTGTTTGTGTGTTTGTGTGCGTGTCTGTAGTGTATGTATGTTTTTATGTGTATGTGTGTGTGTATCTGTCTCTCTTTGTCTCACTCACTCACTCACTCTGCCTCAACCTGTGAAATTAGGTTTCTGAGAGACCACTTCTGTTTTACTCCCACAATTGTGGAAGGCACAATGTCAAAAGCCTGGTATGGTAGCAAATGTCACCTTTCCTCCCAATAGAGTGAAGAAAGTCTTGCCCTACACCACTTACAGTTGTTTCCTTAAATTAGAGATGGAACGTCACTTTTGTGAAACCCTAGTGTTGAGAAGAAAGGGTTGAGTCTACACTACAGATCTGGGACAAGAAGAATGAAAGTTCTCAAAGGAGCAGTAACAGCACCAGCAAAACCATTTCTGCTGTGAACCACATGGTATCCCCTAATCGCTTTAAAACTGCTCTAAAGAATGGGGTGAAACTTTCAATCTTATTGCCAGAGCTGGCTTTACAATTGTTATCTTCTGAGATAAGCCTTTACCAGAACATGCGCCCTGCAAACTCAATGTCAGAATTATGTGTTTAAATCAGCTTATCTCATACACTTTTGAATGATGCTTTTATAGGTACTGGATGTTAAAGAGGTAAAAAAAAAAAAACCTGATGAATTATTATGAGGCCTTTTGACTACTTGTGATATTGATATGTTTTCAAATGATCACAATACATGATGGAGCACATGGGATGGTGTATAAAGAGATATGTGTGAGTCCAAGTGCACTGAGGCACTAGCAGACAACGTAAATCAACCTCACTGTCTCTGCTTTTGGTAACCTCTTTTACAGTGTGTACGTGGCCTCACTGCTATAGTTCTCATTTTCTGTCCAGGAGAAGCCGTTGCCTGAGTTAAGACTAATATTCATGAATGTTAAATTGGAGGAGCTTGGTATATTTATATTTCTAACCAGTTCAGGTACTGTATGGAGCCAGCCTGATTCATAGAAATACTTAATTCAACTGAAAAAAAAACATGAAAGATTAAAGGCCAAAATATGGGGAGCTATAAAAGATACAAAATGCTTCATATTGATTTCTTTGAAGTCTGCTGCAGGTTACAAGTGTGTCACTGTATAATCATCCTGTATCCAGAAGAAGGAATAATCTTCCCATTTAATCATTTTGTTCAGTGGTTAATACTTTAAGCTCTGAGCTCCAGAAGTTTTGTGGTTCATCATATTTCTTAAGTCTCTGCTCACTTTCTGTTTAAAGTACCAGTAATGTTTACAAGGGAGCATTGCAGATATTATGGACCTCATTCATCACCTGTATTTGAACTAATTATTTTTCACATAGCGAATCATGTTCAATTTATACAGAGATTTAAAAAACACTTTAACCATACACTTTAACCACATCTTATTTGTTTGAGATCCACAAACTAGTGTTTTGCTTTATTTCTTGACACAAGGAGAAGTTCAATTTTTTACATATTGTGTGTTTTATGTAGCTATTTTATATATTAGTAGTCTTTGTTTTCACAATAATTAGCTTACTTTACTCATATTTAACCTAAATACTCAGTTGTATTTTTCAGTGTTAAAAGGTTAAAAGTTTTTCATATCTTAAATTCACAGGACTTGGACAAACTTATTCTACGATGTTATCACAGGTGAGGTATTATATGGGGAAGAGGAGATCTTTCTAGAAGAAACATTCAGAATCGCCTTATTTTTAAATAGCCAGCAAGTGCTCATTTTTAAAAGTGCAGTCATGTTTTTTCATAAAGTTTGGTTGTAACTGTTCCGAAGGTCTTTATGGCATGCATGGATGTTTACACATCCCCATGTGGCTTCCTTTAAATTTTTTGCTCTAGAGTCTTCTTTTCATATTGCTGAATTGCTTGCCCAAAGTAACTCAATATTTTTATGCAAAATACAAAATTTGTTCTTGACACTAGAATATGGTTTCATATTCTTAAAGGAAAGTTCCTGTCACTGGGTCAACTTCTGGTTAGAAACAGAAACTGTTTCACTGTGGAATGAAGACATTTAGAAGCTACTTGCTACATTTGTGTTTCAGAACCTTAAATAGTGTATAGTTTCTGAACATTAGCTAAAATCTTTGACCTTCCAATATCCTTTTGATTGTATATATTCTTCTGTGAGATGACTTCAGTTTGAGCTGAACTTTAAGACCTATGAAAGTTTTTTCTTTTTTTGCTAAATATTTTTTACTTATACATTTATATTAATGCACATATAAACAATACACTGCTTACAGCAAGGAGGACCATGAAACACTCTGGAATTGTATATATTCATAGTGTTTTAGCTATTTGTATTTGGCCATCTTGAAGAAAACATTCTGTGTTGGTGAGTCTAAAATTCTGACTATAAATCAGTATCTATCATTATCTCGTCATTATAAACTTCAAACATCTGTCTAGACCATAAACATCTTAACCCCTAAACATTTAAGCTTAATTGTAAAACTAAACTATCTAGTCTTCAACCCATCAGAAACTTAAAAAGTAATAAAATGAATTACCTGAGTATATAGGGAGTGCAGGTTATCAGCTTCCCAAATGAGAAGATGACAGAGACAGTTTGCTGCCTGAAAAGTCATCCAAAACTCTCTATAATGTTGGAGCATCATCTTCAAGCTTCTGGCCCAATATATCTGACAGACATATTTGTGAGGCAGGAACTATTGAGAACTTGTTTACTCTGTCTCGGCAGAGTCGACCTGCATTCAAGCTTGCCCCTTAAGAGAACTCTGCCCCCAGATACAAAATAAACTCAAAAAAGTCAGTAGCTTTCCTATATACAAATGACAAACAGGCAGAGGAAGAAATTAGAAAAATCTTCACCAACCTTACATCTGACAAAGGTCTAATATCCAAAATATATAAAGAACTCAAGAAATTAAACACCACCAAACCAAATAACCCAATAGAGAAATGGGGCGCAGAGCTAAACAGAGAATTCTCAACAGAGGAATATCAAATGGCTGAGAAACACTTAAAGAAATGCTCAACCTCCTTAGTCATCAGAGAAATGCAAATCAAAACGACACTGAGATTCCATCTTACACCCATCAGAATGGCTAAGATCAATAACTCAACTGACACCTCATGCTGGCGAGGGTGTGGAGAAAGAGGAACACTCCTGCATTGCTGGTGGGAATGCAAACTAGTACAACCACTTTGGAAAGCTATCTGGTGCTTTCTCAGAAAAATGGGAATAGGGCTTCCTCAAGACCCAGCTATTCCACTCCTTGGAATATACCCAGAGGATGCACTACCACACAACAGGGACATATGCTCAACCATGTTCATAGCTGCCTTATTCATAATAGCCAGAACTTGGAAACAACCTATGTGTCCCTCAATAGAAGAATGGATAAAGAAACTGTGGTATATTTACACTATGGAATACTACTCAGCTATTAAAAACAAGGAATTTCCAAAATTTGTGGACAAATGGATTGAACTAGAAATTGTCATAATGAGTGAGTTCACACAGAAGCAAAAAGAGCTAAATGGTATATACTCACTTATATCGAGACACTAGTCCAAGGTGTACGTCCCCATGAAAAACTGTACCTACCAGGATAGTGGGTAAGAGGGGAGGACATCCTATTGAAACTTTAGGTGTGAGAAGCCTGGGAGAAAGAGGAAATAGAAGGCTCCAGCGGGTCCTGGAAAACTACAGGTGAGTCTGGGCCCTGGGGTCCTCCGCAAACTGTGGCAACAGTCAAGGAAAAAATAGGCAGTAAACCTCGAACCCCTACCCGGACTAGCCGATGGACATTCTCCACTGTTGAGTGGAGAAGGAGATCTAACTTTCACACAAACTCTGGTGCCCCATATTTGAACATGTCCCTTGGATGGAGATGCCTGGTGGCACTCAGAGGAAAAATAATAGGTCACCAAGGAAAGACTTGATACTGTATGAGCATATTCAGGCGGAGGAGGTCCCCCTCAGACACAGACTTAGGGGAGGGGAGGGTACGAGTAGGGGGGAAGAGGGTGGAAGGGAGGAATGGGAGGATACATGGGATGGGCTAACAATTGAGATGTAATATGAATAAATTAATTTTTAAAAAAAGATTAAAAAAAGATAAAAAAAAAAAAAGAGAACTCTGGCCCCATTTTGGTTGCTTCCTTGTGTGCTAGATGTTTATTTTCATTGGGAGTTGGTTATAAGTTATTATTGGTCTTATTTAGACAGAAAACAAGATTGGACTCAGGGATGTCGCTCTTTTCCTTTATCTTTTATTCTTAGGTTTGGAGATAGGAGTTGAAAAAAAAAGAAGGGGAAATAATGAAATATATAGAGATGTTAGGACAAAAAGTAGATTAGTGACTCAGCATGATGCCTTAATTGTTATTCACAAGGTTATCCTTAATTCTCTGATATAGTACTTTTTAGTAGATGCAAAATAAATTTAATTTTAGATACCTTGGTATATAATTTAAATTTACAATTATTCCTCACACACATAATATATATTTCTACTCTAATATGCAGTGTTGTACACATACAACTCAATTATAATACAAATTTTACTTCCAATACTTTGAAAGTGCTATTGCTGGCTGCTTAAGATAAGTAAGTTATACAAGTTAATTGTTACTTCATCAACTCATGGTAATATCAATGGCTAGTCTATTTTTATCACAAGAATATATATCCTATGTGCAACAGATAGATATGATTCTACAGAAAGATAAGATAAAATACTTAGATAAGGTCTTCACAAACCTTAGAGACATAATGAATATGGAATTTAAAGATGTTTTTATTATTTTAAGGACACATTTACAATGAAACAGGTTAACTCCTGACAACACCCAGTCTACCTCAAATAAAATGATGAGCATCAGAGAACCTCCTTATGGAAATGGCTTCAAATGTGGCAAACAAATCATTAGGTAAAATGTTCTTGTTTCTACCACAGACAGAACCATGAGACTTTAATCAACAGCCTTAATCTGAGCTACAACCATTCAGACAACATGAAAAGGAAGATCTTGAGACCTCTTATGACACAAAATTGTTATGAAAAATGTATAATTACTATAGTTAAAGGAGCTTGGCATAGACCTTGGCATACAGAGAATCAGACCTGTTTATATCCTAGCATAATCAAACTTTCATGACAAATATGTGGAGAGTTTATATAAATATTTCCCATATTGATATAGATGATAAAATGTAGTTATTTGGAATGAAATATTTTACTATTAAAGGCAAATTACATGATATATTGTTTGAGTAACTTAGGTAAAATAAATTTCAGGATAGTTCTTCCTCCACAAACCTTGCAGTTCTATATGCCAATGAGCAAAAGGGAAGGAATTTATCAAGCATAATTGCTGGTGTTTGATAACTTTCAAGAAATAATGATTTGGTGAAAAAACATTATTTTATTTCACATTTTACAAATTGCTGACTTTTTTGTAAAGAAGATTTTTTGTCAAAAAGATGTAGAGAATGTTGAGTCATGTTTTTATTTTAGTTTCAGAATGATACAGGCTAAAGTATTAAAAATAAGTTAATGCACATTTCTCAAAATAAAATAGTAAAATTTCTAAATCAATATCTGAAATATGGAAGACACCATGTAGGCATACAAATATAAACCAGTTAATTAAAAGTAAAACCTGAAATTTTTCATGAAACTATGCAGGCCACTGATTAAACTATTTGGGGAACAACTTAATAATACATTTATTTCATTTTAGGTAAGAATACCATTTATATTTTGATGATCATAGCAGAGCTCTTTCTAATGATAGAAATTTCAAATGAGTGGCATTCATTTGTCATGTTCATATGAAGTTTGACAAAAATATTATTTTTCACATGTATAGTGCTGTATCTGTGTTGTTTTCTTTGTGTGGCTTGAATAAATATCTCTTAAAAGCCAAAAAAAAAAAAAAAAAAGAATACCGTTTATGGGGCTGAGCAGAAAGTCTCATAATTACACTGTATACACTTGAGAATTCAGGCAGAAGGACTATGAATACAGGCTGCCAGGGTTACATGGCAAACTCAAGGGCAGCTGGAAATATAAAACGAGACCCTGCCTCAAAAACAACTGAGAAAACCAAGCTAAAGCTAAAATTATATTTTAACCACTTTCCCTCTCAGTATATCAGCACATCTATCATCCTCTTATTGAGTTTTCATGTATGCAATTCATCATAATTTGCTCTTACTCAACACCCCCTTCTTCAGCCACCAAGATGTTTAAAACTATACAGTTTTATCTACCACCCGTTAGCTCTTGGTTTATGTTTGTTGGGTGAGTGAGTGAAGTACACCCCCAATTACAGCATATTTGCTTTCCTGTAACATTTTCCAAAATAAATGTTAGTGCCATATAACTCATCTTCAATACGGTTCCAGATTTCTCAGAACTAATTAGCAGATAACAAAACAATCATCACCAGTACACATGTTACCTACAGATGTAGGAAAGAAAGTGAAAGGAAAATAAAACTGATGAGGGCAAGTCTGTCTTTTAAAGAAATAGTGCTTTGCTATTGTCCATGTTGAAAATCAACAGTTCAGATTTTTATTTCCTTTTAGTTAAAAATAATATGCAGATACTGATTTAATAAAAAAAGAAGTCTGTCATCTAGATTACATACTTTGAGTTTATTAATCCATAATGCTCCCATTTCTATTTCCTCTATTTTCTCCAGTTAATCATCTTCTGCAACCCAGAAACCCTTCTAATATCAGCTTTATGTGTGACTTCACACAGCTAAATGAAACTGAAGTCCAGAAATAAAAGAAGATAGAATGTTTTCAGTTTGCTTGTATAGTGAAACTCAGACACTTGTGCTCCTTACACTTGAGGAAGTGTCTTCTATTTATTCATTCCTTTTTTTTTGAAGCTAGGGACTCCTTACGTAGCCCAGGCTGATGCTGAACTCACAGGTTGAACCCACCTACCTCTGTGTAATGAGTGCTGGAATCAAAGACATACACTAGAACACCTGGTAACATTTTTATTAGTTTTGATGATCAAATAAAACTCTATTATGTATGTATGTATGTATGTATGTATGTATGTATATGCAATTAGCACATATTCCCCACACATCTATTTGTTAATGGATACTTAAGGTGATTTTTATAACAAATGTAAATATTACTACTATAAATGCTGATAGGTAAGTTTCTCTGTGGTATGCTTCAAGACCTTTGGGAATACATCCAGGAACGCCATATCTGGAATATATGTCACTTTTGTTTTTAAGTCCAATGTTTTTATATGAACATGTGAGTGCACATGTGTTTAGCATGTGTGTACATGTAGGCGTATGAACAGACGAAGGGTAAAGGAGCCCTTTGGTGTTCTTCAGTGCAGTCTACCTATTGAGGTAAGATTTTTCATTGGCCTGTTACCAAAAAGTTTGGACAGACTGTCCACTGTGATCCTAAAATCTCTGTCTCTGTTTCTCCTGCACTAACAACCTAAATGTTATCAGAGTTTTTATGCAATGAGTTTCAGGAATAGAGCTTAAATCCTTATCTCTATCTCTATCTCTATCTATCTATATATCTATATCTGTATCTATCTTCTATCATCTATTTATCTAATTATTTAGTATAGAAAAGACGTGGAAGTTAGAGAAATTGAAGGAATCAATTTCCTCCTAAATGTGAGTACAGCCCAAGGCCAGAGGTATCAAAGAATCAAAAAGAGAACTTGTTATTTCGAGTTTCCCAAATCAATTAATTTCTGCTCAGAAATTACAATACAATACAAATTCAGATATGTATCTTTCTGTATATGCACATAAAAGTATAACTTTCTCATCTTATCAAGTAATCTCCTTTTGCAACAGAAATAGTCTATTGCAGACATAAAAAATATGGTCAAAAAACAGAGACAATGTGGTATTGTGACGCTTAACCACCACTGACATATCATCAACCTAAGATTTATGAAAACATGGAGAAGAGGAGGCAGAAATATTGCAAGAATGGAGGCACAAGAAACATGTTGAATGAACATGTCTGCCATGGACCAGCTCAGTCGAGTATAGGTCCTTGGGAATGGGAGTTCTTCAAAGCATCGGTGGACAAAGATAGGCAAATGACAAACAGAGACAAACCAGGGGAAGTGTTTGAATCTGAGTGTATTTTACAGACAAGCAAGCTATGATTTTATACATTTTTTGATATGAGGGGTGTTTTTCATGGTTACATTTTTTCATACAATTCAAACTAAAGGATACAAAGTAATAAATGTTGTCATAAATTTTGAATAATCATTGGTAAGTCATTAGATTGGCATCAGTGCATGTGCCTTCTTTATCAAAGATCAGTGTTCTCTCATTATGCCAAACATCTGTGAGTCAAGACAGTTTTTTCCTAAGCTCTTCTGTCACTATCTGGAGCTTTCTTAAACACTTTATTTGTAAGTCATAATTTAAACTATAATTAATCCTTAGCTATGTTTTTATTAACAAGTGGATCAGAACTTGGTAGAACTCTGAATGACCCTTGACTGCAGTCTCAAGTTAGGGGTATCTTAGCAGAACAGTTATGTTTGAAAAGTTCTGATAAGGAAGCAGGTCAGAAAGAGAAAACATTGAGAATATTACAAAACAAGAAAGCTGCAATCAGTTACCCCTGGCAGGAACATCAGACCTGTTCCAGGAGGCTCTCCCTTGGGTAGGGGTCATTCCCTCGGGTTGTATAGTATCATTTGTCACACAGACTCCACTGGAATGGTCATAGCACATATCCCCTAGACATAAAAGTTAAAATGAAGTTATAAATTCACAACTATATGGAGGCCTGGACATGACCAACATTATGATGACACCATTTGACACACCAAACAGATAGAAAGTGAACATTTTCCCTCTTTGATTAAAAGGCTACAAAAGGTCAAAGACGTATATGATGAGAGAGAAACAGACAGACAGACAGAGAGAGAGACAGAGACAGAGACAGAGACAGAGACAGAGAGAATATGACAGAGACAACTCCTATATAAATTATCTAATCTCAAGTGATCAGCACTGAACATATGAGAAAAGCTAAAGAGAGTCAGTATCAGTAGGTTTTTTTCTACATGTGTAAATAGTAATAAAGAAGGGATCATAAATTAGGGTCAGAAAGGAGGAGGGATTGCAAGACACACAGAGGTAGAATAGATGTAGATGTAATGAGCATGTATAAAGTTATTAAAAGATAAATAAAACTAATTTAAAAGTAATCTTGAGGAAAGAAATATTGATTACTGTATAGCGTACATTTTACAATCATATGTAACACATCCTGAGCAATCATACTCATATTAATGGGATTTCAGTTAAGGGTGAAATATAATAATAATTTTGATTATATCAAAATTGACTTAGTAAAAAGAGTATTGTTTAGAAAAATAAAATGAAGAGAAAATGTTATGAATTAAATATTGTAAGTTACATAGTTGATAAAAGCTAGTAACTAAATATGAAAAAGACATGTATATATAAATTTAATAAAAATAGTCAGAAAAAAATAATAGAATATATGCATGGCAAATAGAAAGAAAACAAACTACTTATTATTTAATTTCAAGGAAACAGACTGTGAAACCAAAATATAATGACTTTAAATTTCCAAATTAGAGAAATAAGATACCTTATAAATTTCCGGTGGGAATATATAACCATATTGTTAAATTAGGATAACTATTCATTATGTAAATATATATACAACTATTTCATATTCTTGTTAGATCAATGTAAAACATATAGCAGACACTCAATAGTTTGTGAATTATTTTATAAAAGAAAATTAATATTAAAAACAGACTAGTTACAAATTTGATAACAAAATGTTCAATATTTTCATACTTACACACATTTATCAATTGCAATAGGTGGCAATCAACACATCTTAGATATTTTAAAATACTTGATAAGATTTCCATGATATATTTTTAATTTGGAGAGTTTGAGCTAAACAATGTAAAAAAAGTCCACTAAGCTTTTAAAAGCATATGTCATTTGTATAAAATAGGTGCAGAAAAAAAGGAAATCTCTATTACATTAACACTAAGGAAAGGACTCACATTTCTCATGCTGTCCAATTTTCAAACTTAGATGTGATATTGATTTTTGCTCTTCGTTAAACTAAAACTTACTGTCAGAGCCATTTTTTTTTTTTTTTGGAGACAACGTTCAAGATAAGAAAATCTGGCTTCATCTTATCTTAATTCGCCAGATGAAAGCCTTCTCATTCTCTATCTCATTCCATTCCCTCCTCCTCCTTTACTGCTTAATAGACGAGGCTTCATTTCTGGCACAAAAGAATCAATAGAGACTTAAACAACGGGTGCTGCTACCAATCAAGGGCTAAATGGAAACTGGGTAGAAAGTTGATACTTGAGTAAAACCACTGAAGTCTTCACTGGTGCTTCCTTATCTTTAACCAGTCAAAACTTGATTTTATTAAAAGGGATGAGAACTAACATGGCATGCATTTTCTCAAATGCTGAAACAAGTATGGAAGTAACATAGAACTGCCCATCACAATAGTGACTTTGATATGAATAGCATATTTTTCTAAAGCAAAAGAAATATTCAAGCCTGCTGTTTAGACAGGTATCATGTCCTTGTGAGGATGGCAGAGACCGAATTATTACCTAGTGTATCATCTGTGAAGCCTAGAGCAGGAGTTCTATTCCTATTGAATAGTGTGGTAGCTAGAGCTGCTTATACCTCACTGGTTCCTCAAAATATTATATAGGAATTTTTACATATCAGGACCATTATATTAATCAAATAAAATACAGAGATGCTGGGAAAATTATTTTTTTAATAATGCAAAAAATCAAAAAAAAAAAAACCACCCAGGTTATTAGCAAAGAAGGTATAAATGTTTGTTGTCAAAAATACTACCATAGATGTATTAATACATTAAAATCATCAAAACTGTAGAAAAGTACACTTTTATGTACATCTGCAATCACTCACAAATATACAGGAACACATATACATATATATGTATATATGTATGTATATGTGTGTGTGTGTGTGTGTATGAATATATACATGCTCCCTGGGAAGATGCATGTGTAAGTGTATGTAATACACATTGTGCAAATGTACACATATTCTATAAATGCATATATTACACATATATACATGGTGAGGAATGAGGAACAAGAAAGAAATAAAAGGGAAAAAGAGCCATTTGTTACACAAATATAACAGAAAGAATATAATAAATATAAACACACAAATAGGTAATTTGCTCAACCATGTTCATAGCAGCCTTATTCATAATAGCCAGAACATGGAAACAGCCTAAGTGTCCCTCAATAGAAGAATGGATAAAGAAACTGTGGTACATATACATTATGGAATACTATTCAGCTATTAAATACAAGGAATTCCCAAAATTTGTGGATAAATGGATTGAGCTAGAAATGATCATAATGAGTGAGTTAACCCAGAAGCAGAAAGACTCAAATGGTATATACTCACTTATATCTGCATATTAGCCCAAGGGGCATGTCCCACGAAAGCCTTCACTTACCAGGAAACTGAGACAGAGGAGAGGACATTCTAGTGGGACTCTAGATGAGAGAATCATGGGAGAAAGGCAAAGTAGAAGGATCCAGAGGGTCCTAGAAGCCTACAAGTAGAACATTATGATAGGCAGATTTGGGCCCAGGGGTCCAGCTCAAACTAAGGCACCAGTCAAGGACAATACAGGCAGTAAACCTTAAACCCCTATCCAGATCTAGCCAATGGACAGAACACTCTCCACAGTAGAGTGGAGAGTGGGATATGACTTTCTCACATACTCTGGTGCCTCACCTTTGACCATGTCCCCTGGAGCGGGAGACCTGGTGGCACTCAGAGGAAGGACAGCAGGTTACCAAGAAGAGACTTGATACCCTATGAACATATACAGGGGGAGGTAATCCCCCTCAGGAACAGTCATAGGGGAGGGGAATAAGGGGAAAATGGGAGGGAGGGAAGAATGGGAGGATACAAGGGATGGGATAACCATTGAGATGTAACAAGAATAAATTAATAAAGGAGAAAAATGGAAAAAAACAAAAAAAAAAACAAAAAAAAATAAAAAAATAATAAATTCTACATATACCACATATTTTCTTTGACTTTTGGGAGAGAATACTAATAAATGTATTAAGTTAAAAATATAATAAGCTCAAAATATTTAATACTTCTGTTCTAATTGCTTTTAATTATCAACTTGACACAGCCTAGGGGAGTGTGGAAGGAATTGCCTAGCTGTACCATTCTGAAATTTGTGGATCAGAGTTATATAAGAAAACTAATGAAACATAAACCTATGAGTGAGCCAGAAAGCAGTGTTTTTCAACAGTTCCTTACCACAGGTTTCTTCCTAGAGTTCCATCCCAGACTTCCCTCAATGATAGGTTGTGACCTTCTGAATTTGATTTTGGTCAGAAAGTTAATAGCAACCATTTACCATCCTCATGTAAAGTCTTCATTCTGTATCTGGGCTTATGGTCATAATTCTTTTATAATTACCTTTCTTTACTACTATTCTGTACTGTCTTTGCATTTAGTAAGCTCCCTGAAAATTCATAGTCCTACCTAGAAGAATGACACAAAATTTTATTTCTAATGATCCAGGCCATTTGGACATTTCCCATGGGTGAATATTTGTAATTTCCTGTCAACTTTAATCAGAAGACATTTTAATATTGAAAGAGACATATGCTAAAGCAATTCCCATCCTTCAGCCACATTATCCTTTTTATCCACTACGAATTAGCAGTTCAATTTTGCCCCTAGATAGTCAGGCCAGTCAGTATCTCCACATTGTGCAGATTCAGAAACATGAGAAGTTTAAAGTACCTAAAAATACATATTTTCAGTTCAAGGAAATTACTTCTCTGTCTTCTTTGGAATGCATTTTTTTTTGTTTGAAACAATAATTTCTAGGTCATCAGAACATAATAGTGGTTCACAAAGGACCATTTGTAAATGGTACCATTGCCATATCCACCATTTGACTCATTAAGAATTTGACTTTGGGGAGGAAAAAGAACCATGTCTTCCTTGCTGATTCAGAGCATAAGCAACATCTCATTGACACCTTGCACAGTAATGAAACTTGTCATCCAAGTGGTACTGTAAGCCTTCAAATGACCATGGAAGCAACGCATCGTTCCAGGCATTTCATGACAGAGATTTCAAACAATCCTAATAATTTCTGGACCTTCTATTAAAACGATCTCATCTTTCCACTCTTTGGCTACAAAGTTCATTCCTTGTTCAGAAGCAGTGCTGGGTGGAACACCATCATGGTAAACAGAACATTTTGTAAGCTCACAGATTCTTCTTTTAGAAAAAAAAATTCCATATAAAAATTAAAAAAGAAAACAAAAAAATTTAAAAAGATAAAGACAAAAAAAATTCTATGGAGTGCTAAGAAGAAGAAGGTATAATCCATTGTGTTTGGGTGAAAAATTCCTTAAATATCTGTTAGATCCATTTGATTCATGACATTGGTTAATGACATTATTTCTCGGCTTTGGTGCGCCATATTTGACCACTTCTCCTTGGTGGGGAGGCCTGGTGGCACTCAGAGATAGGATAAGCAGGCTACCAAGATGAGACTTGATAGGTTGTGACCATATAATGGGGGAGGAGGTCTCCCCCAGTCACAGACATAGGGGAGGGAAATAGGGTGAAAGAAGGAGGAAAGGAGGAATGAGAGGATACAAGTGATGGGATAACAATTGCGATATAATCTGAATGAATTAATTAAACAAAAAATACGCCAAAAATGAGACTTACATAATTCAGAGTGTGTCTTCCAGCCAGAAAAAATAGGTCTCAACTCCTCCTAACATGTAGTAAACCGATCTCCCCACAGAAAATTTGATATTTTTGGCAGATTGAACATTCAATAATGGCTATAGTATGTTCAGCTTTGCTAAATAGAAATGAAGGTTGGGTAGTTAACGTATAGTTCCTATGACAGACACCATAGTTATACTATTCCTGGTCCATCTGTTAGAAGGTAAGGTAGGAGGAGAAGGATGTCAACAATAAAAACACAACTCAAATGTCTGTATACTAATGAGTAGTTAAACAGTGCTTCTCATGAAAGAAAAGACAGAGCAAAACCAATTTCCACAGTAAGCATGGTCCTCTAAGCCCATTTATTTTTCCCCAGAAACCCCCAGGGGTACTGTATCCCCTTCTTTTGACCCAGCGAAAGGATCCAATTTCCTTCCACCATGAATTAAAAATTAATCGGGTTCTATAATATATTACATGTGATATGCATACTGAAGCAGAGAAGAAAATTATAAATCAGTTGGAACAGGAAAAGATATTACCAAATAAGGGTCAGCTTGATGCAATATGCAAGCATAGCCAACTGTTACACATCACTGATTTCTCAACATAAATATAACTAAAACCACTCAACTATACCCTTTGAATGATTAGATTTTGTAGTATAAAATATTAAGTTACTAAGCCTGATATTAAACATCAATAATAAAAATAGTTATGGACAGGTAAAAGCAGTGGTGTATATTATAACATCATTCACTTTTGCACACTCTAGAGAATCTGATAAAATTCATATAGACAATTGAACAAACATGTATATGTTTCAATTTCTAAAAAGTTTATGTACAAGAATGAGGTGCTCTACAAATGAGATTAAACTGCATTTGTATATTGCAATTTATACAAAGTCAAGTAGAAGTGAGTAAAAGATATAAATAAATATAAAATACAAAGGAAATTATTAAGGGAATTTACCAGAATAAAGATAAAAGGATGATTTAAAAAATTAAAAGTAATAAAATAAAAAATTGATCAGCATGATTACCACAAATTAAAAAGGCTTTTCTATAGGCTATGGTACAACTTATAGAAGTAAAGAAAAGGTATAAAAATGTTTGTCTTTATATAGGATTGATACGTGGAATATATAAGAAACTCAAATATCAGCAAAATAATAATTAATAATAATTTAATTTAGAAGTCATACAATTTTGTTTTTATAATTGTGTATGTGTATGCATGTGAACAAGCATTTCTTAGTGCATGTGTAGAAAAAAAATCTCAGGTGGCAGTCACAATCTTCTACTTTGAGACAAAGTTTGCCGCTGCAGACATAAGGGTAGCTGGATTATAAGTTCCTGGGTTCAACAACATTTATTTCACATTAAGCAGTAGGAGTAGAGAGATCACAGACATATGGGATGTTGTGTTTGGTTTACATGTTGTTTGTGGGAAACTGAACTCAAGTGTTATAATTATTATCTCTAGGGCTTTATCCATTGAGCCATCTCCCAAGACCTCTTAGATGAATTGTTATGGATAGCCCCCAAGAATATTTACAAATTACTGAATATAACACATGAAAAGAGAAAGTTCATTAGTATTAAATGAGAAATGAAAATTAAAATCACAAAACAACCAGTTTTGAATGACTATTACAAAAAGTCAACAATTTCAAATACAGTTAAGAATGCAGATATAGGGAGGTTTTACAATGTTGAGGAGAATTTAAATTACTAGGCCAATTATAGAAAACCCTATAGATGACATACACTCACACATACACACACACATACACACACACACACACACACACACACACACACACACACATTGTACTCTAACATACTTTTATATTTGTATGTAGAATTGACCATTTCTTACTGTTTATTATATGCCTGGAAAAAATAAAGAAATTACAGATAAACTATTTAAGATCTCTAGGAAAATAAGCCAAGAAAACTAGAAAGTCACTCTGTCAAGATATGTTGCTCTAATTAAAATAACACGATGTATTTTTTTGGTAGTTTACTACTAGAAAATGAAATAAATGAATTAAGAGTAGGTTATAGTGTTCATAATAATTCTGTAATCAGTGGTTTTCCGTGCGAAGTACTCTGTATAACTTCAGCAACCTCCTTCTGGAAAAGAAAGCAACTCGAAATGGAATCAATAGAAAAGCATTTTTCTTACATTATCTTTCAATAAGTGTGAGTGGCTCTTATTGTCCACACTGTCGAGTTGATTTGTCTTTTATTAATGTTTTTTTATTTCTGAATCTGAATATACATTGAAGCAAGTAAGAAACAAATAATTATTATTTAGTGATTCTAATTCTCTCATGTAATCAGTTATTTTCATTGCAAATAGAATATAATTTAAAGGATGCTTTAAGAAAACTATTCAAAGGGATTTCTGCATCCTACTGCAGTCCTTAGAAACATCACTAAGAAGAGGAGAAATAATTAGGCCTGTTTTAGAAAGCTATTTATGAAACTGTGGTCCAAATCAAACAGCCTTACATGTTTACCTGCTCTGCTACTATTTAACAGGTGAAAAAAAAAATTACTCACTAATCCCTTTTTATTCAGATGCATCAGTGCCCTGCTGGCGGGAACCCCAGGCTCACATTAAGTGTGTAATCTCCTCTAGGCCTATCATTTCTCTAATTTGTTCCATTTGCAAAGTAAATTTGCAAACTGACCTTTTAAATGAATAACTATGCTGAAGAGGCTTCAACTAATATAAGTGATGACCGCCCCCTCCTTTCTTCTCTTTTTTATTTTTATTTTTTAAACTGGTGGTTACTCTCCTGAAATCCTCCATGGCTCCGGGCATTAAACATTCACAGGGTTCATCCTGTCTCTATGGACCTACATAACGTTACTTTTAAAGACAATTGGATTTTCAAATATGGTTTTTAATGCTTTTTTGAAATTATAATAATATTCCATCATTTACCTATCCTTTCCTTCCTCAAAACTTTCCTGTTCACCTATATTGATATTCTTTAAATTCATGAATTCTTTTTCTTTAATTGTTGTTATACACACACACACACACACACACACACACACACACACACACATATATATATATATATATATATATATATATATATATATCTTTAGTATAAAAATACATTTATTTTTGTATATGTGAGTGGTGAAAATAGGACACTCAAATTGTGTTGCTTCCAGCCTTTCCTTATCTGCTGTTCTGCCAAACAGCACAATGAGAATTAGGTTCCAATCACACTTAACTTTTTGCTATTTCTCTGTCCGTGAATAGCTTCCAAAGCATCTTTTATGGGCCAACATATTCTGTGAAACATGTTTATAAATTCTGTTGGTCTTTCCTAAAGCATGCAGCTTTGGAAAATTGCATCAATTTTATCCACAAATATATGTAAATGTTTTATACATGCCATGACCATCCTCTGCTGAAATATAGAAGCAGGAGAGTAAATGGGAGAGATTCAGATATTGAGAATGTTTAAAATCATTTAGAGAATGAAAGATGAAACAGGGAAAAAAATCTATGAACCTGTTTGACAACCCACAGCTAGTAAGTTAGTAAGTATGAACTCACACTCTCAAAGTTCATTAATACCTGTGATTTTCTTGAGCCACATTGAGAAGTAACATTATTTGAAATCTTTGAAAATAATTATAGTTTTGATTCTATAAATTAGATAAATTCAAGCATATCAAAGATCCATTGGAGTTCTACATATTGGCTGTTGTAACGCAGATGTGAGGCAGCCTTTGGAATAAGTAGGTCTTTAGGCTTGTGTATTGTGTTTTCCAAATAAATTTTACTACACTTTTTCTGTGAATAGTAGGAATTGCTATAAAAGAGATTTTAAGTAAGCTTTTTCCCCTTCTATACAAGGAAGAATATTTGAGAGATTAGGCATGACAAGTAAGAAAGTGGTACAGTTGACAAAAGCCAGATTTCACAAATACGAGTAAATTGTGGTCATTAAACAAAAGAGAAAACAACTCGATTTATAGTCAGTAGTACAAGAAATGTTTGTTGTCACTGTGGTAAACTGGAGCAAGAGAACAGCCATTTCTCATGCAAGCAACAGTGTTCAGAACATTTTAAGGTAGCATTCTGTGTGCAGAGAGGTTAAGAAAGGAAGGAAACTATTTATTAATAGATCATAAAGATGTTAGACTGAGAATATGGCCTCAGAGAAATACAGTCTGAAAAAGAGTGATAGTAAATTGATGAGCATACATAAAATGATTGCTTCTACTACATTGGGTTTTCCACACAGCAGACCAAAGAATTCCTGGTGGTGATAGAAGGGAACTCATTTTTGCACAGTGTCAATGTGTACTGCTAGGATTTTTTTTTTAATCTCCAAGGAGCTCTCTTATAAAACATTAATTGAGAAGATTGATGTAATATGTGTTCTATTAAAAAACTATAAAGAACGTTTTATGATAACTCAGGCTTCAGATGGCAGTAGAAGGGAAATGGTTATACTGAATATAGAGAAAAATCTTTAATTAGAGTTTCCCAGGTGGTTTATACTCTCACACACTTACTTCCTAATGGGAATATAATATTACTCCATTACATTAAAGACAAAACATTATTGGAAAAACCATTCAGTTCTTATTTGGATTTTTTTCACACTAAATGGAAGAGATGGGGACTTATTCAATGGCTCTACTGTCAAGAGAGTCATAGAATGTCACAATTAACTCAGTGAAGATGGCTTATTTTGTTTTCTCAGTAGTAATGCATCATATATTCAGTCATGTCTTCTTACTATTTTTTCCTTTCAGAATATTTCCTTTAACAAAATTTTTTGTGCATCTTTTGAGACAAGGTTTCTCTGTATAGCTTTGGCTGTCCTGTACTCATTTTGTAGACCAGGTTGGCCTCGAACTCACAGTGATTCACCTACCTCTGCCTCCCAAATGCTGGGATTACAGACATGTACCACCAAACCCAGCTAACACCATTTCTTTATAAATATTGTTTGCTTTCAGCTTTTAACCTTAGTATTAAAGGCCTGGTTATTTGAATGGGTACAACTTGACAAGAATTTGATATTTGAATAAATTATGATGATTTGAAAAATACTTCCAGTTCACATAGTACTGGTACAATAGTACATAGTACATAGTGCAATATAGTACTAAAATATTAATTGACATGTGTGCCAGAGATTGTGGAATTTATATACATAAACAAGTAGAGTGAATGTGGATCCACACCTCCAGTTGCTCTTCCACATCCAAAACCCCCAGTCTCATTCCTCGCTCTGCAGCAGAACATCTGATGTGGTTCCTCTTTCCTCTCTGACTCCTTCCCTAATGAATCACAAGAGTTTCTCCCTCAGGATTCCTTCTCCAATTCCTCCCATTATTCCAGCTGCTAAAACAAATGGATATTCACTGGGAGCGCAGGAGCTGAGCAGATTAGAAAAACAGGCACCCCTATTAACTCATAGGCCACAACTGCCAGAAAATAGTCAACAGCCTAGAGATTTTTCTTCTCAATCTATTCCTTTCCCCCAAATCTCACCCCCAGCTGTTCAGCAGAACACTTGTGGCAGCCATCTCCACTCTCATCTTGTGTGAATCCCAGAGATCTGAGAGACAGAGAACAAAATGGCTGTCTCTTGTTACAGAAAGAAGCTTCCAGCACAGGAGCTGGGTTGCACTGCCCTGAGTTGTTGGCCAATGGTGTCCCGTGGAAATCCACAAACGACCCGGTCTGTTGAGAAGACAATGGGCTGTTCTTCACAAATTAACAGTGGGGCTCTGCTGCCAGGAATAACATGCAACACAACTCATTGAACAAGGAATGGTGTTTTCCTGGTGCTGATGTTTACATGGAACTTTCGTCCCTATGTCCTTCAATAAGGGATAGTACTCTGTAAGCTACCAAAAGAGGATTTGACACCAATTTGGCCACAAAACCTTTGACCTACAATCTGTCCTGCCTAAAATTTGATAGGGCAATGATAGCACAGAACTAGTGGGAGTAAACAACCATGTATGATTTGACTTAAGACCCATTCCACACAACAGACTCTGTACATGATATATCTTGGGTGAACAGGAACCGAAGACTAGATAACATAGACATCTAGGGTAAAAGTAAACACTACACAGAGAGAGAGAGAGAGACAGAGAGAGAGAGAGAGAGAGAGAGAGAGAGAGAGAGAGAGAGAGAGAGAGAGAGAGAGAGAGAGAGAGAGACACCTTAGTTGAAGCTAAAACAGGTATATGTAAGAGATTTATTCAAAATCTATTTGGTTCCTTGACTTCTCCTGCTTGAAAATCCACGCGTGTATGAGTGACTCTTCACTTACACATCTTTAAGAAATGTTCCTGCCAAGGCATGAAAAATGGCTTTGAAGTGGTCTACATGCAATGCAGTGAACAATTTCCATGAAACTTAATCAACACAAAGTCCAAGATTCTTCTACCTTCTAGGCTTCCAGAACTATTTCAAATCCCGTGCAGTTGATCACCCCTGTGGGACGAACTGCTTGGTCTCTTTGTAGTTCCTTGTTTAGTAGAATTTTATGCTTATTATAATTTTGTACCTTCTTAGATAAAAAATCTTTAATATTAGGCCTAAAGCAAACCACGGTTTTAATATTTGCTCCTAGAAAACAATAATGATACTTAACATTTATTAATTTGTTATATGTGGAGTGTGTGTTTGTGTGTGTGTGTGTATGTGTGTGTATCTTGAATCTTCTCTTCCCATCTGTGTTTTCTTTTTTTTAAATTTTTTACAGTTTTTTGTTAATTTATTCATATTATATCTCAGTTGTTAGCCCATTCCTTATATCCTCCCATCCCTCCCTTCCTCCCGCTTACCCCCCTACTCCCCTCTCCTATGTCTGTGACTGAGGGGGACCTCCTCCCCCTGTATATGCTCAGAGGGTATCGAGTCTCTCCTTGGTGACCTACTAACATCAGTGTTTTCTTTGAGAAACAGTGAAGCACATCTCAGCAAAGCAAAGTTCTTCCCAGAATAGGATGTGTGCCTGTGCACTACTGGAAATTACAGTAACTTCCGAAATAGGAGTCTTCCTTAATGTAAAATAATCAGGAGGCTTGCAAGGCTGATAGGAGCTGTCTCCCTTTCCTTTTAGCATAAATTCCCTCTGTACTTCCTCCCCCTTTTTACCAATATAAAATATCTGTGAAGAAAGGTAAAACCTACATCCTCAGTACTGTCTAATAACATCTTCCAAGTATCTAGAGGGGTATTGTTTATTTTACTTCCTACATCTTATTGTGTATTTCCTACATTTTACAAACTAGATTTAACACTGGGATGTTTTTTACTGCACTCTATTATTTACTTGAACATGCATATTTATTAAGAAATTATTTTGAACTATAAAGGAGCAGAAAATATAAAATATTACACACTTCTAAAAGTGCCATTAGATTTAAAACTGAACTCTCCCGATATGATTATGAAAAGCTTTACTGGAACTTGCATTTATTTCAAAAAATGTCTAAAATTCTACCCAGGAAGCACTTATTGGGAGTCTGCTTTCTCTCCTATACATTACTAAGGAATAGTTATGCATATACCTACATGCTAACATAGTACGTACACTACTGCTGCCCAATTCAAATTGTAAAGCATGGTAGCAAACGATAGACTCAGGACAATGCAATTAAAGCAGAGTTGAATCATTCATATTGACTAGGAAGTTCAAGCACAGATTCATATAACATGTAGCATTTGAGCAGGACCTTTGACTATTTAAATGGTTAAAAAGCAAGACGTTTCAAAGAGAGCAGCACACACAAAGCTGTAGCAAACAAAGCTGTAGCTGTATGCCTCAACTCTTAAGTGCTCTGAGAGGGAGGAGGCTAGGTTTTCCTTTTAAGGCAATTACCATCAGCAGTCAAAATAATTTCAAGCACAAAATGCACCATTATAAATCATGCTGAGTGCTGCTCCATAGCTTCAGACTTCTGAAAGGCTTGACACATGTTCGGTATGTTGTGCCTTTGTCAATGTTGCACACTGCCCAACACAGCTAAATGGTTGCCTCAAATCAATCCTGAAGGATAAAAGAAGTACAGCATTTGAGGTATGCTCATCCATGATAACTCCCAATCGTAAACAAAACAAAACCTCTATTTCTTTTATGAAAACAATTCAAGGGTTCAAAGCTATCATATAAATATAGTCATGGAAATGTTAAAAGGTGTCTGTCCCATCTCACGGAAAGAACAGGGTTGTAATTACTAAACCTTTTGGATAATTCAGGACCATATTGAACCCACAGAACTTCTCAAGATTTTGCCCTCCTGCCAAGGCTCCTCAGAGAACTTATAAAAGATGCCAGAGAAACCTCTTGCTTGTGAGAACCCTTTCTTTCTTATCGTACTTCCAGCTTTTTTCAAGCAGAATCTGCTCAGAATCTAGGTCTGTTCAGCACAGTCTTTGCTTCTATGCTATTCTGAAAGTCAAAGGAGAAATTTCCCAATTAAACAAGAACATGTGCAGCTATGCTTCCAAATGTGTCACATTAGCTTGGATGTGAGTATAAGTCAGAAAACCTGTAGTCAACCTCCTACTTACATCTGTGAATAAGCACATAAGCAAACGCAGGGTTGTTCAGGCTAAACAGATGGATGGTCCTGTCAGGAGCAGATTGCAGTAGAGCGACGATGTAGGATGTAATGCCACCCCCTCTGAACTGAGAAACATGCTCAGCAGCAGGAAAGACAGCCTTTCTAATGTAGCTATTCTGTTATGATTCTCCACATTTAACTATTTCTAAGGGAAGGTTAAATTTTGTGTCCTACTACCATGTTATTTTACTTGTTAGTTCCGTATTATATTTTATCTTTTTCTTTGTATTCAAAATATATTTATTTTTTTAAATTAATTGTCAGCATAATCTATGCTTCTCTATTTATAATCACACTATATCATTAACTTAATTGATTAATTGGAAGTGATAACATAAATTACTATACTACATTTTAGTTTAAGCACACCTAGTCAATGAAGCTATGTTATGATAACTACATTATATAAAACTTTATAATTTCACATATGTAATAAACCCTAAAATATCCTAATAAGTATAATACTTTTTCTTTAATAAGTATTTGTATATTTGTGTGTCTATGTGTGAGCATGTGTATATGTATGCAAGTAATGCCTGAATCCAGGGGCCTTTGATCTCCTGGAGCTGGAATTATAGGCTGAGCCACCTATGTTGGGCTCTGGGAAATGAACTGAAGACCTCTAGAGGATTAGTACTTGGTCTTAATTCCTGAGCCTTCTCTATATCTCCAATGGAGTTAAAAATAAACACGTCATTGTAATCTTACAGTTTTCATGAAATTCATGTAATTACTTACAAAAAATGTTTTATTAAAATTGGAGTAATTCTCATGGTTCATTTCAACAAGAGTCTCTTATGTGTTAAGTCTCCTGTAAGGAGATATATATATATATATAATATATATATATGACCGTATATTGTAATTTTGTCTTTAATAGGTACATGTATTAAGTTATTTCATGTGAAGGAAACATTCCTAAATGAAAATGAAAATCTGATTTGCCTTAGCCTTAAGTTCTATTGTTTCCTACCCCAGTCATTACTTTTACTCCTGCCACATGGATCCATCAAAGCATTCAGGATTGGAAACTGCACCCTTTACAATAATAGTATACACAGATAGTATAAAATGTAACTAGGTGTAACTCTTACCAAGCAAGTGAAAGACTTGTGAAAGACTTGAATGAAAAAAACTTCCAGTCTCTGAAGAAAGAAATTGAAGATGTTTTCAAAAGTTGGAAAGACCTCCTTTGTTTGTGGATTGGGAGAATTAACATAGTAAAAATGGCCATCTTACCAAAAGCAATTTATATTTCAGTGTAATCCCTGTCAAAATACCTCCACAATTTTTTAAAGACCTTGAAAGATCAAGTCTCAACTTCATATGGAAAAACAGAAAACCCAGAATAGCTAAAACAATCCAGTACAAGTAAAAGATTCTCCAGAGGAATATCCATCCCTGATCTTAAGCTGTGTTATAGAGCAACAGTAATTAAAACAGCATTGTACTGGCATAGCAACTGGCTGGTTGATCAATGGTATCTAATCAAAGACTCAGAAGTAAGCCCACACACCTATGGACACTTGATTTTTGACAAAGAAGCCAAAACCATACAATGGAAAAGAGATAACATCTTCAACAAAGGGTGCTGATCCAACTGGATGTCTACATGTAGAAAACTGCAAGTAGATTCATATTTATCACCATGCACAAAACTCAAGTCCAAATGAATTAAAGACATCAACATAAAACCAGATACACTAAATCTGTTAGAAAAAAAAGTGAGGAAGAGCCTTGAACTCATTGGCACAGGAGACAGCTTCCTGAACCAGCAAAAGCCCAGGCGTGAAAGTCAAAATTCAATAAATGGATCTTCATGAAACGAATAAGGCAATGAACACGGCTAACTTAACAAAGCAATAGCCTACAGTCTGGGAAAAGATCTTCCCCAATCCTACATCTGACAAAAGGCTAATATCCAAAACATATAAAGAACTCAAGAAATTAAACACCACCAAACCAGATAATCCAATTAAGATATGGTGTTCACTCCCCTCCCCTCCCCTATTACTGTGAATGAGGGTATCAAGAGAGTAAGAGGAAAATGGGAATAAAGTAAATAAATGTTTTTAAATGTAAAAAAACAAGTGGGACTCAGAACGAAGAATTCTCAACAAAGGAATATTGAATGGGTGAGACACACTTAAAGAAACGCTTAATGTCATTACTCATCAGAGAAATGCAAATCAAAACAACTCTGAGATTTCATCTTACACCAATCAGAATAGCTAAAATTAAAAAAACTCAAGTGACAGCACAGGCTGGCAAGGATGTGGAGAAAGGGGATCACTCCTTCATTGCTGGTGGGAGTACAAACTTGTACAACCACTCTGAAAATCAATCTGACACTTTCTCAGAAAATTAGGAGTAGAGGTACCTCAAGACCCATCTAGTCTACTCCTTGGCATATACCCGAAAGATGCTCCACCACATGAGGACATTTGCTCAACTATACTCATAGTAGCTTTATTCATAATAGTAAGAGTCTGGAAACAACCTAAATGTCCCTCAACTGAAGAATGGATAAAGAAACTGTGCAAGGAAATGTTGAAATTTTCAGGCAAGAGACAGATGCTGGCACTTGCTATTGGACTCCAGGTAAGAGTGGTATGGAAGAATGGGGTGATAGACAGAACCAGAGGGTCCAGAAACCTTACAAGAAGACCATTAAGGCTGGTGAATCTGGACCCAGGGAGGCCTGCACAAACTGCTCTACGAAGCAAGGACAATGAATGCAGTAAATCTAGACTGCCTGTTCAGATCTAGCCAGCGGACAGCTCATTTTCCATGGTTGTGAGGAGAGTGGGAACTGCCTCAGACATGAACTCTGGTTCCCCTTATTTGACCACTTCCCCGTGGTGGGTAGGCCTGGTGGCACTCGGAGGAAGGGGAAGCAGGCTACCCAGATGAGACCTGAAAGGCTGTGATCATATGGTTGGAGAGGAGGACCTTTCTGTCACAGCTCTAGGGGAGAGGAATACGGTGAAAAGGGGGGGGGGAGGGGGGAATGGGAAGATACATGTAAAGGGATAACAACTGGAATTTAATCTGAATTTCGATAGCCTAAGAAATACGGGATACTGAGATGATTTTTATCCTTCGCACTCAAGTAAATGGATGAATATCATTAAGTTTTGCACATAAAATCCCTATAATTAATTAATTTATTTAATGGCACTTCTTTGAGAAATTTGACCATGAAAATTACACAGTTGTTTTTAACAGGATTACTTTTAAATTTTTACGCGATGCCAAATAAAAGACAATTAAAATTGGAAGAGCAACTGATGATGGTATCTTTCCTTCTTTTCCATTTTTTCTTTTGCCTTCTGAACATGTAATTCTTTAAAAATGAAATAAAGAAAAATCAAAGTAAGTCTATTTAGGAGCCACCAATCATTATACAGAAAGCACTTCCATGGTCTTATGATTTAAATTTTTTTAAAGGACAATCTAGAATTCTTTTTAGAAACATTGGTATAATTTTAATGCACAATTACTTTAGCTGAAGAAAATAATAATATGTACCTGGGCTGTAAGATTTTATATTTACCTTTGAAATTTGAGAGACCATCCCTAAATCTATCCTATGATATGTTTGCTTGATATGATAGCCAGCAGGGGTAGAACAGTGAAGAATTTAAATAAATTGTTAAACAACTTATTTGACAAATGTGTTTAATTAACAAGTATCTCTTAAGCTGTGATATCTGTTCACAACTAAAAGAATATTCTGACATATAATGGCAGGAAGTTTTTAGTCTAATGTCAAATGAGTTACTTATTTAAAAGTGACAATAAAATATTAGGTGAGATTGATGGTATATATCTGCCATCCAAGTCGTTGAGAGGTTAAGGCAAGAGGATTACAAGTTCAAAGTCACCTTGTAGTATTAAAGAACTCATTGTCTAAAACAAAACAAAACAAAAAAAAAAAAAACCTGGGGAATTGTGAAAGCTAAGTATTAATGACATGGCCTGGTTTCTTCTTGCTGCGGAAGATGTCTAAGGACAACAATGAAAGAGTGACAGGATTGCTGAAGCAAAACAAAATATGACATGGGTTTTGAGAGCTTGTCAAATTATCCAAAATGCAAAAGGGATGAAGATTAAACGTTAATAGATTTAATGTATGTGGTTTGAAGTACATGTATTTGCTTTTACAACCTTGTGCTAGCTCCTTAAATCATTAGATAAGCAGTAATACAAACAGTTACTAAAGGATTGAGAGTTTGATTCATTGGTCCTTTCAATTAAACAACAAAATATATGGGAGGCTTAAAAAGATGGTCTCTCCAATCCTTCCTAAGACAACAATAGGAACCCACAGAAAAATCTATGGATCAAAATGTTGACTTTTAAAGGTACATAAGATAGAAAAAAAATCCTACAAAATTTTTTAAGAATGCTAGGTCCATTGAAACACAACGTGCAATGGAAAAGACCATGAGCATGAAATGAAATGAAGTTGCCAGAACCCCAAAACTCTATGAGCAGGAACAAAGATGATAAGAATTTGCCTTAAAGCATGACATCTTCCAAAATATGACAAGTATGGCTCTGAAAGTGGACCTAAGAGTCCAGAGGGCACAGCTACTAGTCACATAAAATCACTTCCTGCTCATTAATCCAAAATGGAATTGATTCTACTGTCATTTAGAGTTTTGTGAGCCCATAAGCTCATTTTCCTTCCATTTTCTCCCATTCATATACAAAATTGCTATTGATGTTGTGTTAAGCTTTAAAATATTATCTCTATTTTAGAAAGAATAACATAGTTTCTTCAGATATACAGGCCCATGAATTTAGAGTTGTAGCCCAAAGTCCACTAGTCTTAATTTAGATGAAATAATGACGGACTTTCAGGTAAGAACCTGTTGAAGTTTGCCTTGATAATGTAATAGGTTGATATTGGAACTGACTCAATGTTGAGGCTGATGTAGTTGGAGAAGGTGCTAATGCTTTCTTAGAGATGCCATTGTTCTGACTCCTACCATCATTGCTTTGCCTATAATGGAAAAAGGTACTTTGACCTTGAGATTGAGGAAAGGACCTTGAAAAAAGATTGTTTCCCCTATGGTTTCAGCAGTGGACTCCATCTAATCACATGGAACGTAAGAGAGAAAGATGGCAGGGTAAGTGATACATCAGCCTGGATTTATGCTGCTGACACTTGAAGTCTCTATGCAGGCAATTGGGTCTCAAGTGTACCCCTGAGGTGACAACCACCAAGAAGCAGAGAGCTCAGCGACACTTCATGAGAATAGATTCCACTCATAGCCTGAAAGAGGAAGAAAATCATTCCTTACTTGGAAACCTCTGAGAAAAGAGAAAGAAAACAATGACTAAGACTTCATTAGTCAGATACACTGATCTCTCGTATACAGGTATATTTTTGTTACTTGAATTCTAAGTGTGTATGTAATCAGCCCTATAGAAAACCAGGAAAGAATGATGGCCAAACACAGTCTCAAAATAAATTAAAATCCACTGATAAAGAGTAAGTTACAGAACATATAACCACTCCCATGCTTCATGCTGGGATTTTTGTCTGACATATATTTACATATGTCTTGAACATGCTGTCACAATTGCTTGAGTTCATATGTGCAACTCTTCTACTATGTCAAAACAATATTTCCTTGAAAGTTATCTACTTCTTTTGCCCTGTATTGTCTTTATGTCTTCTTTTTTATTTTATTTAATTAATTTATTCAGATTACAACTCAATTGTTTCCCCTCCCTCCCTCCCTCTTTCACCTTATTCCCCTCCACTAGGTCTGTGACAGAAGGGGACCTCCTCCTCCACCATATTGTCACAGCCTATCAAGTCTCCTCTTGGTAGCTTGCTTATCCTTTCTCTGAGTGCCACCAGGCCTCACTACCACAGGGAAGTGGTCAAATATTGGGCACCAGAGTTCATGGCAGTCAGTCCCTGCTCTCTACACAACTGTGGAGAATATCCTGTCCATTGGCTGGATCTGAGTAGGGGGTTCAATGTTTACTGCATGTATTGTACTTGGTTGGTGCAGGAGTTTGAGCAGACCCCCCTGGGTCCAGATCCACCTGTCATGATGTTTTTTGTAGGTTTCTAGGACCCTCTGGATCCTTCTATTTCCCCATTCTCCTATACTTCTCTCACCTAGAGTATCAATAGGAAGTCCTCACATCTATCCCAATATCCATGTAAGTCAAGTCTTTCATGGGACATCCCTTTTGGGCTAATGTACAATTATAAATGAGTATATATCACTTTCTGGGTCTTTCTGGGTCTGTGTTAACTCACTCAGTATGAAAATTTTCTAGTTCCATCTATTTGTGTGCAAATTTCAGGATTTTCTTGTTTTTAATAGCTAAGTAGTATTCTATAGTGTAAATGTACAACAGTTTCTTTATCCATTCTTCGACTGAGGGCCATTTAGGTTGTTTCCAGGTTCTGGCTATTACAAATAAGGCTGCTTTGGACATACTTGAGCATATGTCCTTGATATGTGCTGGAGCATCTTCTGGGTATATTCCAAGGAGTGGAATAGCTGGGTCTTGAGGTTGTCCTATTCCCAAGTTTTCTGAGAAAGTGATAGATTGATTTCCAACGTAGTTGTATCAGTTTGCAGTCCCACCAGCAATGAAGGTTTGTTCCCCTTTCTCTACATCCTTGCCAGCATATGTCCTCCCTTCAGGAAGATGTTGGTTCTCATCTATCCTCAGCAGCCATGGGGGATTATAGTATCAGGTATGAATTCCACCCTATTAAGAAGAATTTATGTCTAATTTTTCACCAGTCATGCATGCTAATCAATGCTGCTGTTTTCAGACTTTATATGTAGGTTGTACTATTGATTACTTTTTCCCTTGGAAGCTTGCATATGTACTTATTGCAGAGTGAGAGCTCAGGGAGGAGGCATCCAAGTCAGATCCATCTGGATTTTTCTAAGTTCTATTTTTGAACAATGTGATGTCTTCAGAAAAACAAACAAGCAAGCAAGCAAACAAACAACCCCAAAAACCAACCAAACCAAAAAAGCTTGCTTTTAATTTTTAAGGCAACTAACGACAACAGCAGTAGAGTTATATGTTGTTGTGGGGATCACTGGAACTCTAACCAAAATCTTCAAAAGTTGCCAGTGTTGGAATTTTTGTTGATGGCCTATGGCTTTTGGAAGAGATTTATCACCCCAAGTGGCATAATTTTATTTACCATATATATTGTATTGCCTTTGTAGAAGTTTCTCCTCTGTATCTGCTTTATGCAAACAATCCTTAGAGAGGGGGACAGGTGATAAAATAGGAAACAGGGTGTCAAGCAGAGGAAAAAAACCCTAGAGATTGTGGAAAATATCTCTAAAACAAATTTTGTATTGTTTTCTATTCTACCATTCTGGAAACTGACTAGAAAATGTAAAAACTGAAGAGTAATAGCATTTACCACTTAATAGTATTAGTCTCAAATTAACTTTAGTAAAAAAAAGTCATATTAGTACAATTATTATTTGTTTTTTCTAGTTACAAATATATTTCAGAAATTCCTACACAAATTAAAAGTAAGATGACCTGCTACTTGAAAAGATGCTATTGTTTTTGACAATACTATCCCTTTGGATTATATTAAAATAATTATTTCCTTAAAATAGAAACATCATATTTCATATCCAGCAATTTTTATATCATACTCGGATATTAAGCAAAAAAGGAGTATTTCAGTAGGCTTATTTTTCTATAGTTTTTGTACAAAAAAGTCATATTTTTTCAAGAAAGTCAAATACCATGCTTTAAAAATCCATTTTAAAAGGTTGTTTTATTTCTTCATATCAACCATATATTAGCTGACATTTTCCAATCCTCATCTTTGAAATGAAATTGATCAAAATAAAATGAAGAAAACTATGAAATCACAATTATTTCAAGATTCTAAAAAAAAAAACCAAGAGCTGAAATCCAATACTTGTAGCCAGTATACTTTCATATGACTAGAGCTGGGCAGCAGAATGTTATAAAAAAAAAAAGGGTAATGGAGCCATGCATGGTGACACACCTCTATAATCCCAGCACATGGGAGGCAGAGGCAGGCGGATCGCTGTGAGTTCAAGGCCAGCCTGGTCTACAAAGCGGGCCCAGGACAGCCAAGGCTACACAGAGAAACCCTGTCTCGAAAAACTCAAAAAAAAAAAAAAAAAAAAGAAAGAAAGAAAGAAAGAAAGAAAAAGAAAAAGAAAAAGAAAGAAAGGGTAATGGATTCATGCAGAGTCAAAACTAGGAAGAGTGTCATATTCATTCCCTGGATTTTAAATTATTTCTTAAAGAAGAAAAGAAGCAAAATATGTCAAAAGGCAACAGTAATAAAAAAAACTTACAGTTTACCCAGGATCTTCCTAAGTTACATGACTAAGAAATTAATTTTGCCAACAACAGCCTGTTGTTGCACTTGATCTTTTCACAGGTTTCTCAGAGACGTCAGTGAGGTATAGCTATAGCATTGCTGATTCCTCTTTTAAAAATGTCATTCATGGTGTAACATTATTTTCATTTTAGCAAAGCCATAATATTTTCCTATTATTCTAATGAGGTACTGTAAGTTGACAAACTAATTATAGTAAAATGTCAGCTGTTGGATAAAAACTTGTGTGTATCACAGTCATATGTAAGTTGCATCAAACCTCATGGTGTCTTGCACTAATAGTGTGCCAGATGGTACCACATTGCTGCAGGGAAAGCATGTATCTAGCATTATACTTCAAATAAGAATAGGTCGATCTTATTATAAACTGTGAAATAGCACTGGAGCTCAGATACGCTGTTGCAAATCAGTTAACTTAGGATATTAGACATGAAAATGTATGAGATGTCACAGAAAACTTCTGAGATTAAAATAAGGCACTTCTATATCAACACAGATTTTGACAGAGAGAGAAGAGAGAGAGAGAGAGAGAGAGAGAGAGAGAGAGAGAGAGAGAGAGGGAGGGAGGGAGGGAGGGAGGGAGGGAGGGAGGGAGGGAGGGAGAGAAATTTCAGCCAAGATAGGAACCTTGGAATTAGAAGTCTAAAGCCACACATATAACAACCTAAGAACCACAGATTCATAAACAAATCAGCAGAAATGGAAAGATGAGGTGTCCTTAAGGGAATGTTGAAGAGTCAAAGGGCTGAATATAGATCAGTGAAATGGATCACGTTCTCTGAATCCTTGTGACACTACACAAATTCCTAGGTGCACAAAAAATATGTCTCACTTTAATTGCAATCAAAGCAAGTCTATTAGATTTCCCATAGGCCTCTCTAACTGCCTGCCTCATTGTCTTTTTAACTACATCTCCTTCAACATCTTCTAATGCCTCATCTCAGGAGCACCCAATGTCTGTCCTTATTCAACCATTACACATGAGTTTCCTCCCTAAAAAGGGTGTAAAATTTATACAATACTTGGTATGTTAAAACGTAATGGGTCAAAAATCAGAGCATCTCCAAGACTCTTAGGAAGATCCTCACATTATCCTCACAGCTTTAGACAGGCAGCTTGTGGTTACATCATGTTCCTGATTTTAACACAGCTTTTGCTTTCCTTTGTGTTCCTACCAAACTTCCCTCAACCTTTTGCTTATAATGACACAAGAACTTAGGAATGAGTATAAGAGAAGCTACATATAAATACAATTAAAATCAAAATGGGGCCCTGCATTTCAAGGTGCTGAGTTTGGACATGCTACTATATAGATATATTTGCCTCAGTAAACTCTTCTAGTAAGCATGAACAGCTGACCCCTGACCTTGCTTAAGTCTTTGCTCTCCTCTCACTCCTGTGGGGAGATTTTTCAGAAGATCCTTCACAGGTTTACAGTACCTCCTCCACAGTCCACTGAAACCATGCAGCCGTTTCTTGTCCTCTTTCTTTTCTACATAGTAACTCTTCCTCTACAGCACCTGACATTTACCGTGCTTCCCAGTTACAATGTATGAATGTCTAAACTTTGCAAAGGAGCTGGTTTCTGCTGTTGAATATTTCTTATTTGGCATCTAAAGAGTGAGTAGACCAGCACATAGCTAGGGAAATCAATAAATAATATCATGAATGTAAAAATATGAACATTGAATGTAAAGCAATGATTAAAGAATGTGATAAAGATATCAGAATGTGATAGCAATGGTAGTTCAGTCTGGTGTAGCAGGTAAATGATAGACTTTTTTTGAATATGACACCAGATAAATTATGTATATCCTCCCAGATTATGAAAAAGTAAAAGTAAAATTCTAACTCACACTATCCACAAACAGTGTCAGAGGAATTGGAGATATTTTCAGTGTTAAAATCTCCAAAAAGTAATGCTTTTTAATAAATAAAACAAGATAAAGAAGAATATCCTCAAATCCTTGACTTAGAAAACTTTTTGCTTTATATGAGACTTTCTGTAAATCAACCAAAATAAGACTGTGATGATTTAGCAAGTCTCAAGTTTATTAAAAAACATCTTAAAGTGATAAGGTTAAGTAAGTTTAAATGCAAAAGATGGATGTATAAATTCATTCAAACTTAGTGTTTATAACAAATACTCCATATCCAGGCTAAATGAGGGTATATACATGTATTGATATAAAAATTACAGTAGACAAAAATAAGTCTGACAAGAAAAATCACAAAAGAGTACATTTCAATTTAACACATATATAAAACAACGCCCATCTTTATCAGTTTGGTGAATTGTGTAAGTAAGACCACAATGTCACAATAACACATAAGGCACTGGATATCCAGCTATGCAAAGGATAGACAATAATGTATTTTTTCTACAGAATATAAAGCAACTAAACCATGGTGCAGTAGTCCAAAATGTAAACTGAGACAAAGACTTGAAAAAAATTTTGAAGAAGTATCTTCTAGAGCTGAATCTATGCTTACTCCCAACAGCAAGCCTCCATCACCATTTCATATTTGCATATATATGATAAAATGCATATATAGTGATCTAGATACTATAATGTGCAGTAGTATTCCTGAATTGTGAATAGACAACAGTTGGAATAAACACATTTCTAAAGTATCAAACACTGATGAATCTCACATGAAGGAACTCAGATACAGAGTTTGTTACGCATTATGTAATTGGTACAAAACTACAAAGCATACAGTTCTAATATATAGTTAGAAGTCAGATCAATGACCACCTCTTGGGGAAGATGTCTGCAGGGGTGATTGGGTCTTGATTTTGACTCATGATTCAAGAGTGTGTTAACTTTGTGGTCATTTGTCATGCTCTACCCTGTTGATTTATAAACTTTTACATTTAAATATTGTGTTACACTTTTAAAAGTTTTATTTTCAAATATATCTACAAATCTTGGCATCCTATTCTAGAAGTCTCTTATCTGTCACCCCACCATATGTGTGATGGAGTCCCTCTTTCAGTAGAACCATATGTCCTCGGATGTGTTAGCAGAGAAAATTCATGAATTCAGGGAAATCACGAATCAGCCTAGATTTCATCAAGTCCCTCCTGCATGTCTTACTGCGTTTCAGTAGCCACAGGCATCTCTTCCACACTAATGATGGAAAGAAAAGATTGAATAATCTGGAAATCATTTGAACTGTCCTGTGAGCTGGGAGTATATGTGAGAGATCAAACTTGGATTCGTAATATGGTACTACTATTTATGAACTTCTGTGCTCTTCTGGGCATAACATACTACAATTCTAAAACACTCTCAACTCAAGTTCTGATAGTTTTCCTGTGATTAGCTATATCTCCTCAATGTTTTCAGTGGGTCATAAACATCCTTTCTGCCTTGTGGTATTGAGAGCCATGCAGGAGGAACAGCAGAACAGCTGTTCTGTCATGTGATACAGCCCACCACGTAGCATACCCACGATGGGCGTGTCTCAGTGAAGGGTAACCGCTAGAACTTGGTGTCCTGAGGATCATGCTGCTATGGAGCATAGCTCTGCTTCTTACCCTTGTGGTCCTCATAATCCTCCTAATTTATGAATTGTGTAAGTACTATAAAGGGGCCTTCCAGCCCCTCACTGGGCAATATCAGTGGCATATGCAATAACAATGCTTTATTTCTTTCAGGTGTTGCTGCTGGTGCAGATTAGTGAGTCTACTACTACCCTTGAAAAGAACCTACAGATGTCAATTGATAACAATGATTATTACCCTTAGAAAGAATTTGGAAGAACAGATTGTTAAGCAAGGTTAGGTGAAGATGTTTTTGCTATTGGATTTGATACAGAAAATCTTAGGGAACAATTTGAAGTTTTAAACAAAAAAGTACACTTTTAATAGTAAAGCTAGGTACTTTTTTAGGTTGGTGAGCAAAAACAGTACCACAATTAGCACTAGCTGATGTGACCCTCTCACTGAAGCTGGACTTTGTGGTGACTAATTTTCTTATCCTTTGTTTCCCTCAGCTTCCTGCTATGACTTAGTAGAAATTAGTAATGAATAGGTGAGAATCTTTAGGACATAACATAGAAATGGCTGACTGTTTTTTATATAAAAGTTTAGATTTGTTATTCTTTTAAGATTATTATAAGATACTTTTTAAAAATAATTGATTCTTTCTTTGTAACCTCCAGTTGCAGCCTGACTAAAGAAAAGTTGGCTGAGAAATTACCTTGCTTGCCTGTGCTCTCTTAATACATAACAAGTTGCTTAGTTACAAACGTATATGAGTTCTTGGAAAAAAACTTTTTCCGTGTTTATTTCTCACACCTAATACATAAAACATTTAGTCATGTGAAGGTATTGAGGAATACGTTTTCCTTGTGTATACTTATTGCAATAATTCACTTAAAAAATAGAATGTAAACACATTGTGATTTTTGTACTGCTTGAAAGATTTTTTCTGGGATATATAAGCTGTGGAAGAAATAATAAAGTTGTTGGAACTTGTTCTTAGGCTTTTGTTCCATCCACCAAAGTATATGTGTATATACGTGCATAGGTACAATAGCTGGTTAGGTTGGAACTCACTCTTTGGAGTTTGTCCCATCTTCCAAGATGTATGTGTGTATGTGTGTGTGTGTGTGTGTGTGTGTGTGTGTGTGTGTGTGTGTGTGTGTAAAGAGAAGCTTGAAAGAAGCTTATTGAAACCTACTTGCTGGAGTCTGTCTTATTTCATCATCAAGTCTAAGTGTGTTTCTTTGTGTGTGCAGGAGCCATCAGCCCTACCACGCCCCCCTACTTATATGGTAGATGTAAAGTCCCCACCAGGAATCTATCAGCACTGGTCCATTGCTAGCAGTTTAATTCTGGACCCTGAGTCTGCCACTATCAGTGGAAGCCATTGCTTGTTGTTACAGTTCTGACCTGGAAAGTTGCCCTCAGAGAAAGTCTGCAGGACAGCCATCTAGCTGCTGGATCTACACTGCACCTCATCCTCCCTAGTTGATATCAAATGTGGACTTTGATATTGCAGTATTTACATCTCCTTTTTTTATGCTTGAAGATCCTACTGTCCCATGTAGGAGATGCTTCAAGGTGAGCCTTGTGTATTCATGCCTCATTTCTTTAAAGGAACACTTCGTCCTTTAACAAACCATTTAGGAAGATAGAGTGAGTATTTGTGTAGTGTTAGTGACTTTGAAGACTAAAGACTCCTCTGTTTCTCAAATAAGTCTGTTCTATTAATTTACCAAAGTTGAGCTTTAAATACTATTTCAACTAAGTTTTGAATAGAATATTGGTGAATATTTTGTGATATTTAGTCTGTTTGATACATTGGGATTGACAAATAAAAATATTTGATAGAAAAAAAGGATATTATCTCAGAATACTAAAATAAAGTTTCTGAAAAACTTTAATTTTGTTCAAACATTGGTGATAAAAATAACCACCCATATGATACTATAACATCTTATTGAGGTGTTATTTATAAAACAAAGGTGCTTTATAGTATAGTTTTTGTGAATTAAAAATTACAGTTATAAACATGTTCTATGAAACAATATTATAGTTACAGTTCTCTTGACAATACAACTGACAGATTTAAGTATCATCCTTAAAAGTCACAAATCATGTTTATGTTAAAACAAGTAACTGCAAGTGTTAGAGAAAATTCTCATATTTTGCTTATTTAGACAAACCAAGCAGTTGCCCAAGGAAACAAATTGTAACTGGAAGCCATGATAAAAAATAATGGTAATATTTTTGAGTGAAATTTAACTCTATATTCAAAATAATTGATTTCTTGCAAAATTGAATTGCAGAGTTTAATTCTGTAAGACTTTTATGAAATGATGCTAAGAAGTTTAATTTGAAAAAATTTATCTTCTTTCTTAAAACAATACAAGAATAACTACTTAAATTAAAGTGTTAATGTCCACATGTACAGGCAAGCCAGTTTAGGATATTAAGAAATGGATCTAAATTTCTAAATTAGGAATGGAAATAAAAACGATTTATTCTTTGTGTTCTGTAGTGTAAGACACATGATACCTACTGACATAAAGTCATATAACTTAGCAAATTTAAAGAAGTGGTCATTGTCTGCATAATTGTAAGACATTTTTTCCTAAAATATGATTCAAGTAGGTGACTCATGAGTTCTGGATCATAGCTCTTGGAAATGAACACGCACCAGTGACTGGTACTGAGCAATACAACTTTAGGTAGAACTATTTGTCAGCAATTTGTGTAATGCATTAGTCACAGTACAGTGTCAGATAAGGGCAGAAGAATGTGGAGTCTTGTATTGCAGTATAAAAATTTACTAAATATTTCAATGTATTGTATACATCAAAGTGATGTGCTATATAGGTTCAGTTAAAAGCAAAACATTTGAACAAATTAGTATAGTTCTGTGTGTGTTACAAATAAACAAACAAACAAACAAACAAAAACCAAAGATCCCCAGTATCACATGTTAGTTCAAAGGGTTTTAACAAAGTTTGTTGGAGTCCTAACAGTAACACCAAAAGGTTATATCAAAACAAAATAAAAAATTTTCCATTTATACCATTGTCCAAAAGCTCAGCTATATCCCAATTGTCCTCTGTATGTAACATCTTTCTCTCTACATTTGGGTTCAGGTAAAGATACTGAAACATTTGGGGATCACCTATGAACCCCAACCATGTCAGTTACTCCCTTTAGTGCATACCAGGACTTGCGATGGTCACCTGGTCCTTCTAGTCTCCCCTAATTCTATCTGAATACACAATAATTTGACCACTGCGAACATACGGCTGTGTCAATGGACTCATGAGTGTTGTGTTCAAATAATCAAAAAGTTTATTTTTATGAGCTTTCTAAAGCTTTTGCATATATATCTTAGCTATATAACTGATTAAATAAAAAGTACCGTTGTGGGATAAGTGGCTATCATCATCCATTATTCTTAAAATATTCGCTACCATGAAGCAAGTTATGTTGCTATATAAAGCAGTTAAATGTGTGTTTCCCGAAAGAGATGATGTTTTTTTCAGACAAATTAAAATGTTAATAAGAGTGTCAAATGTGAGGAAGGATCAAGCAGAATGAAAATTGAAGATAGCCTTTTTTTTTTTTTTTTTTTTTTTTTTTAGATTAAAACAATTGATAGCTCAGTTTAACAAGTCAATTTACGGGAAAATGAGATGAAGGAAAAGTAATCAAATAAAGAGAAATGAACCAAATAACAATCCAATTATGATTCAAGTACTTATTCTTCTATGAAAAAATAAACATGGAAAACAAAAGTAATGAGTGCTCAACAGAAGTCTTTGAGAATTACTTTTACAATATTATTGGTGAGGTACACTGATCAGGATAAAATATTCATCTATGTTGTCAATCACTTATTTATAAAAAATGTTTAAATGTACATATTTAACAAGCTACCTTTCTCTTGAAATTAAACTTGGATTAGTTTACATGTCAGAAAAAAACATTAGCAGGACTGTCAGCAATGTGTCTGATGAATAATGATAAAAAATTTGTTCTTGCATTTCAAGTCTAAGTGTTTTGTTTAGTGCATTACTTATATTAACGAGAGTTTTGAAAAGTGCAACAATTGTACAGCTAGTGGCATTTATGAATAGTATTAAATGCTGGCAGTTACAAACAAAAATTATGCCATATACTAAACTATTCAAGAGACTCCCCAAAACATATAACCTGTTGCTATTGTATTTGCCTGCTCCCACGTGCAGCCCTCTGCGCCCCCCCCCCCGCCCAGGGGTATATGTTCCTGCTGCAGAAGACATCGCTGACCTCAGAACCAGGATCCAAAGATCCCTAACTGGAACCTACATGAATACCTCATCTCTGAGAACTAACTTTTGTGGTACCCAAAGGCACCGTGTAAGCTGCCAGAGAAAGGAAACGACCAGCAGGCCTACCAAGAAAAACATCAATGATAGCTAAGTGACTTTGACAACTTTAAGCATGCAGTAGTGGCTCACATAACATGGCTATAACCAACATCTTTCCAACTGGACCTAAGACCTGCTCAATATGAGATGAATCTTGTCCAGTTCTTACCTAACTAATCAATGTTAGTGATGTCATGGTTATTGAAGGAGAACCTACAATGACTAATTTATAAAACCAGCATAATCTTTAATAATAATCCATAAAAGTTTTTCTTTTATACCTATAGATAAGTATAGTCTTCACATCTCATCAAAGAAACTTCTTTGGTATAGTATTTTTTTTGAGACTGGTAGGATGTTTTATGTTGTCTGTCTTGACTTTATCTTTCTACTTCCTTCTACTCTGCCAGATTTCTGCTATAAAATCACATAAAAATCTTGATGGGATTTCCTTACACATGAGGAGCCAACTTGCTCTTGCTTCTTTCAAAAGAATTTTATTTTTTGGAATTACGTTATTATTCATGACAGTAAGGACTCATTATGTGCTATTTGTGCAGAACATGGGGGTCTTTACACTTTATGGTGTGACTACTCACTTGTCTTTTCAGATTATTTAAAAATATAACAACAAACAAACAAAAACAGACACTGTCTCGGATACAGTAGGCAGGCTTTGAACTTTTTATGTAACTGAAGATTTGTTGAATTGCTGATTCTCCTGGGGTTTCAGAATTTTGGCACCATATATGGCTTTTGCAGTACTGGGGACACAATTTAGTTCTTTGTGTAGCTAGGCCAGCACTCTAGCAGCTGAGTCCAACATTAGCATTATTTTTTAAATAAAGTCACTTTTGTGGCTTTGTCTCTGCTTCTTTTAGGACTCCCTGGGTGTATATAGTTTTCTGGATAGTATCTGTTACTTCATTTAGGCTTTCTTTACTCATTTGCTATTCTTTCTGTTTCTCTGTTTGAGTAATTTCAATAACTTGTTCTTGAGTTACATGATTCTTCTGCTAGACCAAATCTGCTTCTGAAAATCTCTATAACATTAATTTTTTTCTCCCTCTTCAGAGCCTCTCTCCCTTTTGGTTCTTCATTAGAGTTTATATTTCTTTGATAAATTTCTCTGCTTTGTTTTTATTTTTCTGATTATAGTCAGGTTTCTCAAATCTGTATCTCGTTATAACCCAATATGTTCCTTTAAAACTAAAATATTTGACAATGTGGTATGGAACTGATGTCTCAATGATTGTTAGGAAGCTGAAGAAAGATCATGAACTTGAAGGCAACTTGGAGTACATAATGAATTTAAAACAAGCCTAGGCTATACAGTCAGACCTGACTCACAAAATCAACTAATAAAAGGCAACTGATATTATGAATTATTATTATTTGTTGGACTACTTTACATGTATTCAATCATTTAGAATTGTTTCTAATGCTTTACTTGTTCTCTGATGGTGTCGTGCTTTCTGATCCTTATTGATCTTCATAGCCTTGTGTGGCATACATGGAATTTAACATGAACTCAATACATCTCCCAGTCTTTCTACCCCAACTGTAGCAGAGAACGCCATTCATCGTTTAGCTTGTTTACAATTGTGGACAAGCTGACTGGAAGTGACTACATTGTCTCCAAGCTGCTTCTCAAGTTGCTTGGTGAGCTAATGTAGTTCCTGAGCCACTAGAGTCACAACACGTGTTGGGCTGCTGCCTGGTGCCACAAAGGCAAGCAAGAAACTGAAACTAAGCTGTACTTTCATGCTACCTGGATGATATGAAGACTTGAGATTGAATAAGGCTACTTTCCTAAAGAGAAGGTATTGTTCTGTGACCAGGGGAGTTGCCCTAGATTATGGGCTTAAAGACTTCTGGATAAAACAACTAGGATTAAGCTGACCTCTAATTGATAAGTTAGGGTTACGAGGTCCAGCCTGGCACTGGGCAGCTCAAGAACGGATCCACAGTAGCACAAAGTTTCACTAGGACAGGACTGGTTCTAGGGGTCATGGCAACCAGAGTGACTATTCATTTCACCTAAATAAGTATTTACCTCCACATTATACCAGAAATTTAGGGAAAGGGTAACCAGAACTGTAGACTTTAAACTTTTTCAAACCTACTTTATTTGTGGTTCTTTAATGCTTATACCTCCCTTCCAACCCACCTACCCTAGACAGGAGAGAAAATAGGTTATTTGGAACAGAAGTAGACCTTTTAGACTCAGTTCCTTGGAGCGATTCCACTGGCATAGTAGGAAGGATTCCAATAGACCAGTTAAATTGCAAACCCAGGAATTCAGTGAAGGTGACTCTAAATGAAGCCCCTGGACCCAGAGCAGCAGCCAGACCCAGATCCTTGAAGCCTCCGCTGGAATGGTTCTCTTGAAGTGGAGTGTTGAATAGTCAAGACCAAAAAGCTGTGCCTCTCTCTTGTTTTAGACTCATATATGTCTTCTCTCAGAGGCTGTCTTAGGAAGTTTATCAGTTGGCAAAGATCATGCCTGTGCATGAGGTGGTTACTCTTCCAGTGGAAAAATATCACCTGTTCTCTCACAGGTCTCTTTTCAGCATAAAAAACACTGTACACCCTTATATGAGTCTGTTTCATGTCCTACACTTGGGACCAAAACAAAAACATGTTTGTATCCACTACATTGAATAAAGTTAA